>NC_036238.1:298604-381076 GCF_002742605.1 Olea europaea var. sylvestris | reverse complement strand
CCAATAATTCACACAAGGCATAGAGGTATATTTCTATCCCCTATCGGACCTTATGATGATTTATACTATGTCGAACCTATTTTTCTTCTTTTGAATGCATAAAATAGGCCACCACAATCATATAATTACATGCACAATAATCATATGAAAATAAAAACGTAATAAACCATTCAATTCCGGAACATGCCTTTAAATATGTCAAAAATCCAAATCAAAAATCAAACGTAGTATTACAAGGTTCATCGATCTCCTAGCAATGAAAAATCTAGCCTAACATGCTAAAAAGAAGAAAACATAAAAACAGTTTAAGAAACGTCATCACCCGAATCAAGTTTCAATCGAATCTTCACTTGGCGCGATGTTTTCCTCTTGTTCTCTCTTTGTTTCTCCTTCAAAATCTCTCAAAAACTTGTAAAAATGGTGTCCCCTTCATTTTGGTTGAGTTTTTATTTATATAGGACCCTAAAAATATTGTTTCCATAAGAGCTTCTGTGGAAAAAGGAAACTGCGGTTTTGCCCTAGAATTGCTCTATGCGGTCGCATAGAGTAAAAATTTTGTGGCAATTATGTTTCGGTTTGCCTCTATGTGACCGCATAGAGGGTAGCACTATGCAGCCGCATAGTGCTACCAACTATGAAAGATGTTCATTTTGGTCTTCCTACTTGAATCCTTCACTTCTTGGCATCTTTTCTTCATTCTTTCCATTCCATCATCCTAAGATATTGTCAACTGGCAATTGGCTTAATCAATTTCTCGATTTGTTCATCGGGTCAACTTTTGGATAATTGTACCTTGGTCATTGAACTTTCACTTTGCGTCATTTTAGTCCTTTTTGCGTCTTTTCTCGTGAATTTCATCATGTTCATCGATGTTCCCTACAATTCACAAACTTGAACTATTGTTTATCCTCAAACAAGATAGTGACTTAATTCTGCACAAACATGGTTTAATACCCTGTTGTAGCTTAGGATTGGTCTAAGTATTTGACTTTATGAAAATTATCAATGCAAACATGACATCAACATTTACCTGTTAAATGCAAATTGACGTGTGTGTGTGAATTCATGCCAACATATCAGGTTCATGATAAATTTGAGTCCCGACCCCAAGTGGTCAAATGTATCCTTACTCGCTCGAGAGATACACAACCCCCCAAACTTATTCTTTTCACTCAATTATCCCGGGGTTGTGTTTTAAGATTAGGAATTTACATAGCTATAGTCTTCACCCTCTCATAGTTTGGATTAGTCTTACTATCACAAGTTTATATATCAACAATTGAAGGCTCTTCTAAGTTTGATTGCTTCGACACTCAAGATAAACTAGGTTACTTGCCTTGCCTCAGAGGTATAGTCTCTTCAACTAAATGTCCAAGGGCTTTTCGTCATGTTATTGTCTCTCTTTTGTTTTTCTCACCTTTCTCCAATTTCTGATTGATTATCATCTTCTCATTTTCTTTCTATATAACCCATGTAACGAGCTTTAGGCCAGTGATTCCCAAACCAGTTAGCTTTTGGGCACCAGGTTTTAAATCCTTGCAGGCTTATTCACTCGAGTTATAAAGGCTCGATCAGATGACTTTTTATTAACTTCTTTCCCTCTTGCTTTCTATATGTATCGAGCTTTGGGTCGGTGACTCCCATGCCAGTTGGTTTTAGGGCACCAGATTTTGAGATACCCTTACAGGCTTACTTGCTCGAGTCATAAAGGCATGAAAAGAAGTGTTTTATTCTCACATATTAATTTTGTGCCCTTTGTTATTTTTCTAGATATTTAGTTTCCAAAACCAATCCCCAATTTAAGATTTTCACCTACTCTTCATCCCACTGGTCTAGATAATCCACACAATAAAGTTCATGCACGGAGCCTCCACTTATCTCAATGCTTTCCTATAATAGCTCAATTATCACCAAACTGTCTTAAGGTAGTTTATGGGTTAATTCAATAGAGGGTTATCATTATTTTCCTACTTTATGCTGAAAATCCAGTCATTCACCTAATATGTCAAGCATGAATAGCGTGCATAGATAATGTCAAGTGTTGCATCAACAAATATCAGTTAGTCTAGTTAACACCAGATCCAAAGTTTTGCAGTTTAAACTAGTCCAATAATATCATCATAGCTAACAAGGTTATCAAGCCCACACAAGCATGCATGAAGAGAATTAAAACAAACTGAATAAAATGCAAAAAAAAATTTTTACACTCATCATGCATACATTATGCAGTAATGGGAAACAGTGAAAAATAGATAATGATGAACAAAGATAGAGATTTAAAATTATGTCACCCTCCCCAAATTTAGTTAATACATTGTCCTCAATGTAAGATTAACAAAAGATTAAAGACATAATTTTAAGGACAAAATGAAGCAGAAAACTCAAAATGGGGTAAATAGTACTCCCCTGATCAAAATGGTGGTTGTGACGGAAGGCTGGGTCCGACATCATCATCTTCAGGAGGGGAAGGAAGGCAGGATAAGATCTCTCTCAACATGGCAGACTGCTGGGTCTACTCCACCTGCATGGCTTGAACCCTTGTCTCCATACTCCCTAAACGGTCCCAAGTCTCGTTTACTCGCCACTGTATACCATCCATCCTACCAACGTACATGCCCAATCGCAAGTCAAAGGTACTCATCTATCATCGTGCCGCAAGGGACTCATTGCTGGCAGTGGAAGCCAAGTTTCGTGTGGTTACTATATCCGTCTGCACCTGCTGGATGGTGGTACTCAGTGCTCCAAATGAGTGCTGAAGAAGCTGCATGTCTCGACTGTGTCCAGTCACAGTGGCAAACATCTGCCTCAATAACTGGGTATCCATGGCAGCCGGTGGTGGCGGGACTTGTGGCATTTCCAAATCCTCAGCTGCTTGCCCTTCTTCAGCCTGTTGCTGTCGGCGGCGCTCGTTTTCCAACTTCTGTTGATGTTTAATTCTGGCCTGGTCCTAGGCCTCGAGTGTGAGGGGCTTGATATATGGACTCGGTTTCTCCAGTGCCTCCCCAGGCTGAACTTGTATGACTGTAGCTCTACAAACCCCACTTATCAAGCTCGGGAAAATCAATGAGGTGCGCCTGTCTCCCCATGTGCTTGTAATGTGTATCTGGTTGTAAATGTAAGTGGCCAAGTCAATCTTGTTGCCCCGAACTAAGTGATAGATGAACCCCACCTTCTGATTTGTGAATGTCGTTCTATGGGAAATAGGCTCGATGTTGTGGCAGATGAACAACCATAGAATGGCTATAGAAGGAGTGAGGTCAATCTGATACCAATCTGTAGTAGGGAGAGGCCAAGTATTTTCACGTCCCAATAAAACTTCTGCAACCTCAATCCAGTTGAAATCATGCGGGACTGGGACTACATTAGTCCAGGTGAGCTGATCGTAGTCATGAATTACTTCAGGTGAAAACATGATCCATTTGCCCCGAACCCATGTTTGATGCAAATGATCGAATCCAAGTGTGTCTATTTCGGTATTGAAGTTGGCATAGAACTCCCTCACCAAATTTTCATAGACTGGGTGTGGTCGTTCAATCACTTTCTCCCAACAATAGTTGTGGATTAAATAAACCAATTCAAAACCCGAAAAATCATCCAACTTAACTGGCCTTTCGGGGATGAGTGCCTACTCACGAACAACATTGGCGTAACGGGCTGCTTTGTTTGAAGATAGAAAACGTCTGACACCCCCTTCGGGCTCCCTAGTCCGGGCTGTGCCAGATGTGGAACTAACCTTCTCCTTTCCTTTTGATGTTCTTTTTGGAGGCATCCTGCAAAGGTATATAAATAACATTCATTAAACTTCATTTTGAAAAACGAGAAGGGGAATGAGATTAGCAAGACATGTATTTTACAAATCTCCCAAACTTGCTTCAACTTGCATATAGAACTCCTTAGTGTGCACTCATCAAAACAAGACATTCAAGGTAGTGTAAATAGTGTGCCAAGATGGAAAAATGGAAAATTAGGCCGAAACAGATACATTTGAAAAATTGAACCCATAACTGAGTGCGCATGTTCGGCCCCGAACATCATAAAAAAATATCGAAATTTTTCCCTACAATCTTTGGGCATATGAAAGTATTCAATGAGATCTACTATATATTCAAATTTCAAAGCAAATGGACTTCGTTTGGTGTGTCATATAATGGTGTAAAGTAGGGGACATAAGGTGCCGTGACCTAGCCATGTGCCTACATGTTGCATAATGGATGTGATGTTTTACATGTGTTTATGAATGTGGCATATGCAAACTTCAAGAAAACATGCTCAAGAACATATAAGGAAGGCAAAATAACAATATACACACAAACGGAGCTCAAAACATCCAAATTGTGTCAAGTGACTCATGATTAAGTGCGTATTTTCACCCCCGGACATCATCAAGAAAACTCGACTTTTTCCCAAACAACCTCTAGGCATATGAAAGTACGTAGTGTGGAGTGGCACATATTCAAATTTCATGCCCATTGGATGTCGTACAAATACTTAACACAAGGGACGAAGTGGGTGCGGTGACATGCCGTGACCCTAACATCTGTGCCTACATGTGTGTGGTTGGTAAATGCATGTTTCGAGCTCAATTTTTATGGCATTTGATCGCAATGTGTATGGTAATGTACATAGTCAGATTATCAAATGCGGGATTCCACATAAGGCACCACAAAGCTCGCTTAGGCATTTTATTGACCATGTAACATTCATTTATTGTAAACCTTACAAAATACCTAAAATGTGATGTGCCACCAATCCATAACACAACCCAATCTCAAAATGCACAACCCATCGACTACCTATTGCCCATTCTCCGTAATTAAGCTCAAAATATTCTTGGTTCATCAGGAACCAAACTTAAAGAAAGTCATAGAGAAGAAGGAATGATAAATTACCTTGAATTATCAATGGAAGTGTGGAGTAATGACTTATCACGCCAATGTGAGGAGGAATTACCGTGTAATATGCGTGGGAAGTGTGTGAGAATGTGGTGGTGCGAGAGCTATGTGAAGAGGGGGAAATGAGGGAGAGAGGCTCGGTCATGGTTTAAAATCATGACCGAGTTTCTACTATGCGGCCGCATAGTACTAAACTACGCAGTCGCATAGTGTTAAAATTACCCCCAAATTTGTCTTCGGATAGTGTCTATGCGACCGCATAGACACTATGTCTATGCGATCGCATAGACCAATTTTTTTTTTTTTTTGAAATACGTCATTTTGCCTTGAAATGTGTGAATTTTAATCCTAAACACCCAAAATCATTTCAAACTCATTGAACATGTGTGTAATGCTTAGGAAATTATGTGAACTATAATTTCGTCCTATTAACATTGCATGGATGAACGATGACCTAGAAAAATGCAAATGCGAAAATTAAATAACTCTGAAAATAATGTGAAAAGTAAGATAAATAGAAGGATACAGTGGGTTGCCTCCCACCCAGCGCAAGGTTATAGTCGACAGCTCGACTTTACCGTATTACATCATTCTGGTGGTCTAAGATGAACGGTACACTTTTCCTTTGAAAAATCGCCGCACCAATAGTGCTTCAAGCGCTGTCCATTGACCTTGAATGTTCCCTTGCTTTCGTGAGTGATCTCAACTGCCCCATGTGGAAATACCTGTGGAATAGTATATGCATCAGACCATCTCGATCACAACTTTCCTGGGAACAGTTTAAGCTTAGAGTTGTAGAGTAGCACTTTTTGCCCCACCTTAAATTCACGCCCCTGAATATGCATATCATGCCACTTCTTGGTGCGTTCTTTGTAGAGTCTTGAATTCTCGTAGGCTTCCATTCTGAGCTCATCTAGCTCATTAAGTTGTAGTAGATATTTTTCGCCCGCAGCCTTCAAGTCCAAATTCAATTTCTTCATTGCCCAGTAAGCATGGTGTTCTATCTCAAGAGGTAAGTGGCATGCCTTCTCGAAAACCAGTCGATTTGGTGACATTCCTATAGGGGTCTTGAATGCAGTCCTATAGGCCCACAAGGCGTCGTCCAGTTTCTTAAACCAATATTTTCGTGACGAGCTTACTGTGACTTCGAGTATTCACTTCAATTTCCTATTGGACACTTCGACCTATCCGCTGGTTTGGGGATGATATGCAGTGGCTACACGATGTTTGACGCTATATTTAGTCAACAACTGTTCAAACTGGAGATTGCAGAAATGTTTGCCCCCGTCACTTATTATAGCTCTCAATGTGCTAAAGCGGGTAAAAATATTTTTCTTTAAAAACTCAATCACCACCTTCCCATCATTGGTAGGCAATGCAACGGCCTCTACCCACTTTGATACGTAATCCACAACCACTAATATGTACTGATTAAAGAAGGATAGGGGAAATGACCCCATGAAGTCGATCCCCCAGACGTTGAATAGTTCCACCTCCAAGATACTGTTCAAAGGCATTTCATTTCTCCTGGATATATTACCGGTGCGTTGACATCGGTCACATCTTTTTACGAATTCAAAATCATCCTTAAATAGTGTAGGCTAGTAAAAACCTGATTGGAGGATCTTCGCCGCTGTTTTTGAAGCAGCAAAATGTCCTGCGTATGTAGATGAATGACAATGTTCTAATATCAAGGGCACTTCTTCCTCAGGTACGCAGCGATGAACAATTTGATCAGCTCCCCGCTTGTATAGAATGGGGTCCTCCCAAAAATAATACTTCAATTCAGCGAAAAATTTCTTCTTCATGTGACTTGAGTAATCTGGCGGAATGATAGACATGGCTAAGTAGTTAAATATGTCAGCATACCAGGGTGCCTCCCCCATACCAAAAATCTGTTCATCTGGGAAGACTTCATTGATTTCCACGGTCTCTGTCTGTTCTGTGGCCTCGAGTCGAGACAAGTGGTCTGCCACCACGTTTTCACTGCCCTTCTTATCCCTGATTTCCAGATCGAACTCCTGAAGCAACAGTATCCATCGAATGAGACGTGGCTTTGCATTCTTCTTTTCCATTAAGTACTTGATGGCAGCGTGATCTATATAAACGATGACCTTTGACCCCACAAGATATGATCAAAATTTGTCAAAGGCGTAGACTACGACAAGGAGCTCTTTCTCTGTAGTGGCGTAGTTTAGTTGAGTATCATTCAAGGTCTTACTTGCATAGTATATCACGTGAAATATCTTATTTCTTCATTGTCCCAATACGAGCCCAACAGCGAAATCGCTGGCGTCGCATATTAATTCAAACGGCAGGTTCCAATCTGGTGTGATGAACACGAGTGCTGAAATCGACTTCTCTTTCAAGGTGTTAAAAGCCAGCAAACACTTATCTATGAACTCAAATGTGGATTCCTTCATCAACAAACATCATAGTGGTTTAGTAATTTTTCAGAAATCCTTGATGAACCTTCTGTAGAACCCGGCATGCCCGAGGAAGCTACGAACACCTTTCACTGATGTAGGTGGTGGTAATTTGTCGATCACCTGAATCTTTGTTTTGTCCACTTCAATACCCTTTGCTGAGATTCTGTGTCCTAGCACGATGCCTTCCTGTACCATAAATTGACATTTCTCCCAATTCAATACCAAGTTGGTCTCTGTACACCGCTGTAACACAAGACTCAGATGCTCCAAACAGTCATCAAACGAAGACCCGAACACTAAGAAGTCGTCCGTGAATACCTCAATGAATTTCTTAATCATATTTGAAAAGATAGCCATCATGCAGCACTGAAAAGTGGATGGAGCGTTACATAAATCAAAAGGCATCCTACGGTATGCAAACGTACTGTAGGGACAGGTGAAAGTTGTCTTCTCCTTATCTTCAGGTGCTACTGGAATCTGATTATACCCGGAATACCCATCCAGAAAATAGTAATGCGAGTGTCCTACTAGTCTCTCTAACATCTAATCAATGAATGGTAGTGGAAAGTGATCATTTCGAGTAGCAGCATTTAGTTTGTGGTAATCGATGCAGACTCTCCATCCAGTCACCGTTCTTGTAGGAATTAACTCATTTTTCTCATTTTCCACCACTGTGATACCCCCTTTCTTGGGAACAACCTGTACTGCACTGATCCATGCACTATCTGATATTGGGTAGATGATGCCTGCGTCGAGCAACTTCAATACCTCAGCCCTAACCACTTCCTTCATGTGTGGATTCAATCTCCGCTAACCATCAATACTTGGCTTGAATTTTTCCTCCATGAGTATTTTGTGCATGTATAGCGACGGGCTGATCCCTTTGATATCTGCAATTGACCATCCAATGGCTGTTTTATTCTCCCTTAGCACCCGAAGTAATCTCTCTTCCTCCACTTCACTAACAATATTTGAAATAATAATCGGGAGTGTATAAGACTCTCCCAAGTAAGCATATCGAAGATGTGGTAGCAATTGTTTGAGCTCCAACTTGGGAGGTTACTGAATAAATGACACTGACTTTGTGGTCCTAGTTCTCAGTTCTTCGAAGTGACGCTTGCGCATTATGGTGGATTAGTTTCCAAAAATCGTGCACATGTTTTAATCTCACTTGAATTAGTGTGAGTGGATTGAGATTGTGCAATGCATGCCTCGTATGCATCGGAAGGATGATGTAGCTGAAATGTATCTTGAATTATTCTGTCAATTACATATATCTGGAAATAGCTATCTGACTCAGTGGGAAATTTCATTGCCTTGAACACGTTGAAAGAAATTTGTTCGTCACAAAGCCTCAATATAAGCCACCCTTTCTGAACATCGACAATCGCTCTTCCAGTAGCTAAGAAAGGTCACCCCAATATGAGTGGAACGTCCTTATCTTTCTCCATGTCTAAAATGAGAAAATCGGCTGGAAATATGAACTTTTCCACTTTTACCATCACGTCTTCAATGATCCCTCTTGGATGTGTAAGGGATCGATCCGCTAGCTATAAGGTGACAGTTGTGACTTTAGCTTCTCCCAAGCTGAGTTTCCTGAAAACAGAGAGAAGCATCAAATTAATACTTGCACCTAAATCACACAACGCTTTATCAAAAATGACAATTTCCAATAGTGCAAGGTACAGTAAAACTCCCTGGATCCTTTAGTTTTAAAGACAGCTTTTTCTGGATTCTGGCACTGTATTCCTCAGTTAGCATCAATGTTTCATTTTCTTCTATCTTTCGCTTGTTAGAGGGGATATCCTTTAGAAATTTTGCAATAGCCCAACATATGAAAAAGTGCCTCAACAAATGGGATGTTGATGTGTAATTTCTTGAAGACTTCAAGAAATTTACTATATTGTTGATCCAATTTGTGCTTTTTCAACCTCTGCAAGAATGGAATAGGAGGCTCATGAGGGTTGATATGATTGGTAGCTGTACCCCGTGATGTATTGGAATTCTTCTTGACAACATCTCCTGTTGTTAGTTCAGTCTATTCCACAATCTCATCATCTGAGGTTGGTGCTGATTCCTTGCTAGCTATCGATCTTTTTACATGTATCTCCGGTAATTGTACTCTATTTCTGGTTGTTATAGCCTTTATGTGCTCCTTAGAATTGATTTCAGTGTTACTGGGTAGGTTTCCTGGTGCTCTACATGTCATGGAGAGTGTCATTTGTCCCATTTGTGTTTCCAAATTTTTTATTACTGCACTTTGGTCTTGAAGAGTTGCATCTGTCTTTCGCATAAACTAGTTGTTGGCTTCCATATACTGATTAGTCGTTGCCATAAACTTCTCAAAGATCTCTTCCAATGGTGGCTTTTTATTCTGTTGCTGAAATTAACCTTATGGTCTATTTTGATTCTGATTACTCCATGAAAAGTTTGGATGTTTTCTCCAGCCCTGATTGAAGGTTTCCGAATGTGGGTTGTTCTGTTGGAATTGATCCCATTACACAAAATCTGCATGTTCGACCCCCTGTGTGAGAATTGGACAATTGATAGTATTTGGTCTGCTCCACATTCTTCACAGCTTGGCTTCTTGACTTTTTTTGTAGTGGCAATCTGTGAAATGCTCTCAACCTTATGGAACAAAGAGTCTATCTTCGCAGAAAATATTGAGCAAGTATCTACTTCATAAACCCCCGGCGTTCTCTTCTGAACCACTCGATCTGTAGACCACATGGCCGAAGTTGTAGCCATTTTCTCTAACAGCTCCCATGCTCCGTCAATTGTTCTTGTGAAGATAGACCCGTCGGATGATGAGTCCACCATGCTCTTAAAGGATGGAAGTAGTCCAGTGTGGAAAAATTGGATCTGTGTCTTCTTATCAAAGCCATGTTGAGGACACTTCCTTAACATATTTTTGAAACGATTCCATGCCACTTCAAATGATTCGGATTCGCCTTGGTTGAATATAGAGATGTCATGCCTCATTTTGGCTACCTTAGCTGGCGAGAAAAACTTGGTGCATAATTTGTGGGCTAGCTCGTTCCAAGTGGTGATGCTTGCAACGGGAAGTGAATCCAGCCATTCAAGTGCTTTATCCCGCGAAGTGTGTGGAAACAAACGCAGTCTTATAGCATCGTCTGAGATACCCTAGTACTTGAAGTGTTGGCACATGTCCAGAAATCGGGATATGTGTGTATGTGGGTTCTCACTAGCCATCCCGTGGTATTGATGCCCATTCTGAAATAGTTGAATCACATTTATTTTCAGCTGGAAGTTCCGTTGCCCAAATGGAGGATACACAATGTTAGATTGACTTTGGACCACCAACGGTGCCATGAAGTCCCCAAATATCGTATTCCCGTTATCTTCAACCGCCACGTCTTCTTTGAGTGGAATTACCGGTCAATTTTGTTCGTTAGTCATCTGTTGTGCCGCTCTTGCCTCTCTTTGCTTATGACGAAATGTGCGTTCGATCTCTGGATCTACGGAAACCAAGTCTCGATCAGGTGCTCTTTGCATACAAGCCCTGAGATAGCAAAATTAACACAAAATTAAATTAAAGTAAATAATAAACTAAACCTAGTAAGCTAACTACTACTAATCTAGATAAGTTAGAATTAGTGTCACAATGGGTAAAATTAAACTAAATTTCAATCCCCGGCAACGGCGCCAAAAACTTGTTCACGAAATTATTTGTTTCGATTCAAAACCCATCGCAAGTGTACGGTTCGTTGACAAGTAGTAAAATGGACTATGAGTTCAAGTATCGATCCACAAGGATTGAATTAGTTCAAATCAACCTATTATGACCTTAACCGAAACACGAAATTAAAATTGATGTGTTGTGATTTGGCTAAAGGAGATGTAATTTATGATGCGATTATGAATGAAAGAAATATATTAAATGCAAATGACTAGGACACAATTTATTAGAATTTATGGAATTAATGAATTTACTAACGCACTAGGATCACGAATCCCCAAGCAATACCTGTTCAATTTTCAATCGTGCAAATTTGACACAGTTCCACAAAAGATGAATAAATATTCATATTTTAATTTAGCAATCTCTCTTGAGCAATGTCAAATCCCAATATGTGATTCGACTATATTTCTATGACGAATACGAACATACTGAAATGCATTATGAATTCATGAATATCCAATAATTCACACAAGGCATAGAAGTATATTTCTATCCCCTATCGGACCCTATGATGATTTATACTATTTCGAACCTATTTTTCTTCTTTCGAATGCATAAAATAGGCCATCACAATCATATAATTACGTGCACAATAATCATATGGAAATAAAAAACGTAATAAACCATTCAATTCTGGAACATGCGTTTAAATATGTCAAAATCTAAATCAAAAATCAAACGTAGTATTAAAAGATTCATAGATCTCCTAGCAATGAAAAATCTAGCCTAAAATGCTAAAAAGAAGAAAACATAAAAATAGTTGAAAAAACGTCATCACCCGAATCAAGTTTCAATCGAATCTTCACTTGGCGCGATGTTTTCCTCTTGTTCTCTCTTCGTTTTTCCTTCAAAATCTCTCAAAAACTTGTAAAAACGGCGTCCCCTTCGTTCTGGTCGAGTTTTTATTTATATAGGACCCTAAAAATATTGTTTCCATAAGAGTTTCGACGGAAAAAGGAAACTGCGGTTTTGCCCTAGAATTGCTCTATGCGGTCGCATAGAGTAAAAAATTTATAGCAATTATGTTTCGGTTTGCTTCTATGCGATCGCATAGAGGGTAGCACTATACCAACTATGAAAGATGTTCATTTTGGTCCTCCTACTTGAATCCTTCACTTCTTAGCATCTTTTCTTCATTCTTTCAATTCCATCATCCCAAGATATCGTCAATTAGCAATTGGCTTAATCAATTTCTTGATTTATTCATCGGGTCAACTTTTGGATAATTGTACCTTGGTCCCTGAACTTTCACTTTGCGTCATTTTAGTCCTTTTTCGCGTTTTTTCTCCTGAATTTCACCATGTTTATCGGTGTTCCCTACAATTCACAAATGTAACGAGATTAAGTTACAATTCAATCATTTTACTCGTTATTGAGTCATGTTTGTGACCTAAATAAGTGTGCAAAAACACACTTATCAAAGTCCTCTTAACACTTTGATAAAGCTTTTTAACCATTTTTATTTCTACACATGTTTAGCATTTAATGGTATCATTTCCATCGTATGAAATTAAATCACAATTTCTCATGCATTTCATGATACTTTTACCTATGTGACCTAATCTAGCATGCTATAAAGAAAATAAATCAATCATGTAACAAAATCAACTTTATTTATTTTATTGTCAGTAGTACAAAGTTTGATCCTTCATTTACATAAATAGCATTTTCCAACAAATTTTCCATTAAGTGATAATACAAGTTTATGGACTCAAAGACACTTTTAAAGCTCGATTTTTCCAAAAGATTTTCACTCACTAAGTTCCTATTCATATCCGAGAATGTAGTACATTTGTGAGAGTAACATTTTTTTCAGAAGTGAAGATAATTTCTACACTTCATTTTTCAATTACTTTGGACAGCACCTCATTACCCATTTGGATCTGTTGGTCTCCATCCATTTTATTGTATGTTTTGAACAAAGATTTGTTATATGATGCATGCAGCGTGGCACAAGTATCATACCACCAGTCGGGAACCTTTCCCTTAATTGTATTTATTTCGCTCACGGTGGCCACAATCTTGTCTTCTTGGATGGAATTCACTTTACCCTTGGAGTTATTGTGTTTTCAATGTCTACAATCTTTTGCGTAGTGTTTAAATTTTCCACAAACAAAGCATTCTTCTTTGGCCTTCTTCTTGAAATTATTAAGTTTCAACGAAGGCTTCCTTTTGTTGGATTTTGTTGGCGGTTCGAATTTTTCTACAGCATTTGCTTTGGAAGTGTCCTCATGAGAGTCACTTTTATCACGCATTCTCGAGTCTTCCTCAATCCGAAGATGTTTTTGCAATTTTTCCGATGTATAATCTTCAGAACTCTACATTATCTTCTTCTGGTATCCTTTCCAAGTTCTGGGAAGTTTGGCAATTATAGCCTCCACTTGAAAGGTCTCTAGTATTTCAATTTTCACCACCTTCAACTTATCACCCCATCAATGTTACCAACAAACACAAGTGAGAGAATTTGAATGCAACCACATGCAAGAAAATGAAAAGTTAATATCATATCTATGACTTTATTATTAATCCATCTACAAAGATTAAGCTCTCAATATTTAAACTAATTTTCCTTGTAATGAGCATCTTTTGTTGGAAATGTTGAAGTGATGAAGAGTAGACAAAAAAAATATGGCAACAAGATGAAATGAAATCAGAAAATTGTCAAGAACAAATTTGAAGGCTCGAACGGGAGATCGCTGTCCTCAAACGTTATTTGTCCATTTTTCGGTGTTTTTGAGATACTTAAAGGTATTTCGGCAAATAGTTTGAAGGATTGTAAAAAGTCTTGTAAAGAATTTCACCAAAACACAAGGTGAAATTCTCCAAAACTTGAAGAACACAAAGATATGAATAAAAACAAGGATTTGATTGTTCTTAAAACAAAGTGTGGATTGCAAGATATTTTTCTAACGTCATTCTCTCAAACATGGCTCTCCTATATATAGCCATCGACGAGAATTACAGAATGGTGCCAAAAAATCAAGTAAAAAGTCACCAATTTCAAATTTGCAACGGTAAAAATTGCCAAAAAATGGTCAAAATATTGTACCATGTGACCGCATGATACAAATCCATGCGATCGCATGGTTCCCCCATGCCGAGACCATTTGGTCTCGGCATATGGCCATGCGACCGCATGGCTAAATGCCATGCGATCACATGGACCAATTTTATTTTATTTTTTAAATTATTATTGTTGGTTTTAAACAATCATTCACAGCGGTTTCTTGATCCATAAAACTAATTAAATACTATAAGCCTTAAAATTGATTAAACACTATATTTAGATTGAGCCCTTGTTTGATTCCTATTATTTTCATAATACATTTTTCTCTTTTCTTTTCAATAACACTTTTTTTAATAAAACTAAACATTCTCTATCAATCTACTATTCAAAAATACATTATTAGACAAAAAATGGGACTCAAATAGACTCTGAATCAATCAAACATTTTATCTATCATGCTAGATATTTGGATGTAAATTTGCAATGGATTAAGAAAGTCTTGACATACATATATTTGGTAACATTTTTTACTTATTCTATTTATGTTAGATATGATAAGACATGAAATGTCGTGATTTACATCCGTTAATTCTTGCACTTTTCTGATTAATTAACATCTAAATGTGCTAAGTACCCTTATATGGTGATTTAAGTTGCATTTGAATGATCATGACATAAAATAGAAGAAAGGAGCAGAAAAGGGCTTTAATGGAAGAAATTGAAAATTCAGGGACCAAGTTGCGAATAATCCCTAGATGAGACGAGCAATGAAATGAAGATTAAAGATGTTGCGGGTTCAATTGGATACAATTAGAAGTTCAAGGGTTGAAATTGCAAGAAAAACGATTTTAAAAAATCAAAAATTGAATTTGGGACTAAAATACAACTTTTTGAAGAAATTTTGCCCCAGTTATAAAATCCTGGTGACCGCCCAACATCAAAATTGAATTACCGAAACCAAAACTCATGCCTGGACGACTGCCCGAGTTTTACCTGGGGGACAACCCAGGTCAATCGTGGCGAGAAAAATCTAGTTTCATTTTCTGATTGAAATTCTTATGGAAACAAATCTTGGGGAGTCTTTTAAAACCCTAGGGACGTTCAAAAAAAGGATACCACTCATTATTCCAGATTCATAAGGATTTTTCTCTCTTTTTTCCTTAAGGATTATTGATGTATTGCTAAACTTCATCTCTTGGTTGAAAGATGTTGAAGCCTAAGAATTATTCAACTGTGAGATCTAAATAAATTTCATTATTTTCATTCATATTTTATGTATTGAGTATTCTTCTATCTTGATTTTATGGTTGTTGTATTTGAATTATAAGAGGCCTATTAGATGTTCATGTACTTCAATCGACTGCTTGTTTAAAGAACAAATACGTAATGGTGTGATATCTTTGACATATGAAGCAACTAGAGCTTGATTAATCGCTGCTTTAGAGGTTATTAATTCTAGGGAGGATATTTGACTATATTAAACATGACCGCTTGTGATTGTGTTGTTTAGTTTCATCAATTTCTCTAGTTTCTCATGCTATTATTAAATTAAATTTTAAGTGTTTTTCTTGAGTTATTTGATAGTAAGGATTGATTGGATCGTTTAATTTTCGGTTAATTACAATTAAGGAGAAATAGAAAATATAAATTCCAATGATAAATCCTAAGTCCAAGGTTCGTTCTATTGATTTAATCCAATTTATTAATTTGCATTGCTTTTAGTTAGAATTGATTTCATCACAAACAAAACCTCTCGTTATTGTTAACATTGCATAAAATTAGACTAATCACTCTTCGTGGAAACGACCCTTGCTTCCAATACTACATACATTTTTTGAAAGTGAGGGTTTTATTATTTTTGGATGCCTGCGACAGCATGCCAAATTTTGGTGCCGTTACTGGGGAGTGAATTAGTTTATTTTTGTGTTTTCTCTTTGTTTATTTCATTCTAAAAAAAAGGTGCATTTTTTTTTTGTTTATTTCCTAATTTTTAGTTTCTTTGATTGTTTATGACCATAACTAGATCTTCTAATCAAGGTAATTTGCAGTACGTTTTGAAAATTGAGAGAACTTTGAGTAGGTTACAGAGTGACACTCGGCGAAATCTTGAAGAAAATGATCTCAACCTGAACATCCTATTTGCAAGTGAATTTGAATTAGAAGAAGAGGATGTCATGGATTGAAATAGGACCTTGAAGGAGCTTACAGCCCCAGAATTGATTCATCAACCTTTATGCATTACTTTTCCTACTTTAGATGCTGCCGCTACTTTTGAACTTAAATCTAGACTAATTAATCTCTTGCCCACTTTTCATGGCCTTGCAGGTGAAGATCCGCACAAACATCTAAAGGAGTTTCATGTGGTCTATACAAGCATAAAACCTACAGGAGTTACTAAGGAGCAAATTAAATTGAGGGCTTTCCCATTCTCATTGAAGGATTCGGCGAAAGATTGGCTCTACACTACCTTTTGGAAGTATCATCACATGGAATGAAATGAAGAGGTTATTTCTAGAAAAATACTTTCCAGCTTCAATGCAGCAAATATTAGAAAAGAAATTTGTGGAGTGAGGCAGGACAATAAGGAATCTCTACACGAATATTGGGAACGTTTCAAAAAACTGCGTGCAAGTTGTCCCCATCATCAAATCAGTGAACAACTTCTCATCTAGTATTTCTATGAAGGCCTTCTACCCATGAAACGAAGTATGGTTGATGCTACAAATGGATGAGCGCTGGTGGATAAAACTCCTGAGGGCGTGAGAAACTTAATTGCGAGCATGGCAGCCAATTCTCAAACAGTTCGGCACTAGACTCGACATTCCTTCTAAAAATGTCAATGAGCTAAATATCTCATCCCTTGAACAACAGATTTCGAGTCTAACTACTCTTATTCGACAAATGGTTATAGGTACTATGCAAATAGCAAAGGCGTATGAAATTTGTTCAGTAGCAGGACATCCTACTGACATGTGCCCGACTCTCCAAGAAGACCCCAATGAATAAGTTAACGCAACCGATGGCTTTCCAGGATAACCCCAAAGGAACTATGATCCATTTTCAAAGATATACAACCAAGAATGGAGGGAGCACCCCAATCTTAGCTATGGGAATCCACAATCAAACCAGCCATGATCCAAGATCGCCAAATCTTTCAACAATTCAAGCAGCCATACCCCCAGACAACAACAGGGCCAATCTTTTAACTCTAGTATGTCTCTAGAGGATATTGTTAAGTCTCTGGCCACTAACGCTTTACAATTTCAACAGGAAACAAAACAATTCCAACAGGAGGCAAAGACGACTATTCAAAGCTTGGAGAATCAAATGGGTCAAATGGCAACAGCAATCAATCGATTGGAATCACAAAGCTCGAGAAAACTACCTTCTCAAACGATAGTAAATCCAAGGAAAAATGCAAGCTCAATTTTGTTGAAGAGTGGCAAAGAGGTTGAAATTCTAATTAAAGCAGTTCCTACATCATCAGAGCAAGAAAATGAGAAAGAAGTCACTACAGAGAAAAATGTCCTCAATGACGATGATAAACCTAAGAGTAAATTGCCCACTCTCCCTGATTATAAACCGGAACCCCCTTTCTCTCAAGTATTAGCAAAATCTAGGAAGGATGAACAAAATAAAGATCTTTATGAAATCTTTCGTAAATGTGAGGTAAATAAACCATTATTAGATGCTATTAAACAAATACCTCCGTATGCTAAGTTTTTAAAGGAGTTGTGTACAATTAAGAGAAAACAAAAACTCAAGGGGTATGAAAAAGTTAGAGTCGGGAAAAATGTTCCAGCGGTTATTCAAAGGAAACTACTTACAAAATGCAAGGATCCAGGTATGTTCACTATCCCTTCTACAATAGGCAAAACTAGATTTGAGAAATCTATGCTAGACTTAGGAGCCTCTATAAATGTTATGCCTTATGTTATTTATGCTTTGTTGAAACTAGGACCTTTGAATAAAACTAGAATAGTAATTCAATTGGCTGATAGATGTAATGCTTACTCTAGGGGTGTGATTGAGGATGTGCTTGTACAAGTTAACGATTTGTTTTTCCTGTTGATTTTTATGTGCTTGACATGGAAAACAGTGATCAAAATGCTCCCATCTTGTTAGGGAGACCATTTTTAAAGACCTCCAAAACTAAAATAGATGTGCATAGTAGCACACTTACTATGAAAATTGATGGTGAAATAATCAAATTTAACATTTATGATGCCATGAAATTTCCCAATGATGATAACGATGTCTATGCCATTGATGTGACTGATTGCTTAGCTTAGAAAATTTTTGAATTTGATGGAAATGGTGGGTTGGAAGTGGCCATTAGTAAACATCTTGGGAAAGATGAAGAGGGATTAGCCTTGAAAACTGAGTTGCAAGAAACTTTTGCAGCATTAAATAAACTTCCCAAGTTGCCACATTCTGGTAAAGTGTCATGTTGCGCTACCCATTTCTGACGAGAAGCCTTTACCTTCTATTTTGCAGGCTCTCACTCAAGATTTGAAACCTCTTCCCAAACACCTCAAGTATGTATTCCTTGGAGATGGAGAGACATTACCAGTAATCATCTCAAATGAACTCAATGCATCGCAGGAGGAAAAAGTTGTGCGGGTTCTCAAGAAGCATCGAACAGCTATTGGTTGGACAATTGCGAACATCAAAGGAATTAGCCCATCTACATGCGTGCATCGTATTTTACTTGAAAAAGAAGCAAAACTTTCCGGTCAGCCACAAAGGAGATTGAACCCACCTATGATGGATGTAGTGAAAAAGGAGATTCTCAAACTTCTCAAAGTTGGAGTAATTTACCTTATTTCTGATAGCGATTGGGTCAGCCCGGTTCAAGTGGTTCCTAAAAAGATCGTGAGAACTGTTGTAAATAATCAAAATGATGAGTTGGTGAACACCCGTGTTCAAAATGGGTGGCGGGTCTGTATAGATTACAGGGAATCGAATGCTGTAACCCATAAAGACCACTTTTCCTTACCCTTTATTGATCAAGTGCTTGAAAGATTGGCTGGTCATTCTTATTATTATTTTCTTGATGGTTATTCAGGTTATTTTCATATTACAATTGCTCCAGAAGATCAATAAAAGACAACTTTCACATGTCTATTCGGAACCTTTGCATATCGTCACATGCCCTTTGGCCTTTACAATGCTCCGACCACTTTTCAGCAGCGTATGGGTAGTATATTTTCATATTACATTAAGCATATCATAGAGGTCTTTATGGATGATTTTACTGTCCATGGGAACTTATTTGATAATTGTTTACATAACCTTACACTTGTCCTTAAAAGATATATAGAAACTAACCTTGTTTTAAATTTTGAAAAATGTCATTTTATGGTTGAACAAGGCATAGTTTTAGGTCATGTTGTTTCACCTTGAGGTAGATAAAGCAAAAATTGACATTATTCAGTCTTTACCTTACCCCGCTAGTGTGCGAGAGATTCGTTCTTTTCTTGGACGTGTAGGTTTTTACCGCAGATTCATCATGGACTTCTCCAAGATAGCATTACCTTTATGCAAACTGCTACAAAAGGATATGACATTCAAATTTGATGATGCATGTAAAAAGGCCTTTGACACGCTTAAGGAATTGTTAACCTCCGTCCCAATTATCCAACCTCCTAACTGGAACTTTCAGTTAGAAATAATGTGCGATGCAAGTAACTTTGCAGTAGGTGTTGTTTTGGGTCAAAGAATTGGGAAAGCATCCCATGCCATCTATTACGCTTCCAGGACTTTAAATGATGCCCAGCGAAACTACTCCACAAATGAAAAAGAACTCTTGGCTGTTGTTTTTGCTTTAGAGAAATTTCGCCCTTATTTGCTTGGTACTAAAGTAATTATTTATTCTGATCATGCAGCTCTTCGCTATTTGATGACGAAGAATGAGGCAAAACCAAGGCTAATACGATGGATACTTCTTTTGAATGAAGTCAACTTGGAGATCAAAGACAAAAAAAGAATAGAAAACAGTGTTGCAGATCATTTGAGCTGTTTAGCTCATGTAGACGATGAACTTCAGTTGCAGGAATCATTTCCTGACAAACAATTGCTCGCTGCCAATGCAACACTACCTTGGTATGCAAAAATGGTAATTATTTAGTTACTAATGAATTTCCTCCTAAATTGTTTAGGGTTCATCGAGACAAAGTCAAAAGTGATACTAAGTACTATATGTGGAATGACTCATACTTATGGAAGCATTGTGCAGATCAAGTGATAAG
Source organism: Olea europaea var. sylvestris (assembly GCF_002742605.1). Taxonomy (NCBI): domain Eukaryota; kingdom Viridiplantae; phylum Streptophyta; class Magnoliopsida; order Lamiales; family Oleaceae; genus Olea; species Olea europaea. Next base: position 360,794 of record NC_036238.1, on the reverse strand, counting down.
AATGTGCATCCCTGAAAATGAAATTATGTCCATTCTCCCTTTTTCTCATTCCTATGCATGTGGGGGTCACTTTGGATTAAAAAGGACAACAAGAAAGGTTTTAGAATGTGGATTTTATTGGCCATCTTTATTTCGAGATGCTTGTTCATTCTGCAAGACCTGCGAACAATGTCTAAAGACAGATAATCTATTCCAAAGGATTTGTGAAATTTTTGATGTTTGGGGCATCGATTTCATGGGACCATTTCCTACATCTTTTGATCATGCTTATATTTTATTTGCTATTGACTATGTTTCAAAATGGGCAGAAGCAAAGGCCACCAGGACTAATTATTCCAAAGTAGTTGCAGATTTTATCAAGTCCAACATATTCTCCAGGTTTAGAACCCCAATGACTCTCATAAGTGATCGAGGCACTCATTTCTACAATCGAACTGTGGAAACTTTACTTATTAAAATACAATGTAACCCACAAGGTGTCCACTGCCTACCATCCACAACCTAGTGGGCAGCTGAGGTGTCAAATCGGGAAATCAAATCCATCATTGACAAGATAGTCTATCCAAGTAGAAAAGATTAGAGTCTGCCCTTAGATGAAGCTTTATGGGCATACAAAACTGCATACAAGATACCCATTGGAATGTCACCTTACCGATTAGTGTTTGGAAAACCATGCTATCTTCTAATCGAACTAGAACAAAAGGCTTTCTGGGCTATCGAACGTTTCAACATGAAGATGGATACAAGTGGAAAGCATAGAAGTTGCAACTTCAAGAATTAGAAGAAATTCGCAATGATGCCTATGAGAGTGCAAGAATTTACAAGGAAATGACGGAGGCTTTCCACAACAAAATGATCTCCAGGAAGGAATTTAAAATTGGTCAAAAAGTCCTTCTATACCATTCGAGACTTTGGTTGTTTCCAGGTAAATTAAGTTCCCATTGGATTGGACCCTTTAATGTTAATAATGTCTTCCCTCATGGTGCAGTTGAAATACAAAGTTTGGCAACTTCTAAAGTGTTCAAGGTGAATGGCCATAGGCTTAAACCTTTCTATGAAGGTATCCAAGTGGAAGAAGCAACAACATTAGATCTTGAAGATCCAGTCTATGCCGATTGAAGAAGGACACGACAAGTCTAGCCAAAGACAATAAAGAAAGGCGTTGCTTGGGAGGCAACCCAAGGGAAGTTCATTCCTTTATCTTTTTACATTTATATGTTTGGTTAATGTTAACATTTTCTTTGTATTTTACCTTATATTGGAGACAATGCAAGTTTTAAATGTGGGAGAGAGAATTTAGGTTGAGTGAATCTAAAATTTTTAGTTCGTATTTTTTTTGTTTATTTTTGACTTTTTGATAAAACTTCGACATAAGGGGGAGAAAACAAAGTGGTTTTGAATGGTTTCATTTCTGTATGCTATTTGTTAGATTTAATTAAGCTTCTGAAGAATTCATAACATGATTGAATAAGTAATCTCCCAACTTAGAGTTAATTAGTGTGGTTATTTTCTTTGAGGATGGTAATAACTAGATTTTGTAGACAAAAAGTCAGTGAGATTTTGAGCCTTATGACTGAGACATACATATCGGTCTCACTATTTTCTTTTATGAGTGATTTTCTTCCATCAATTTGCTTCTCTAGAACTTGCCTTGATTCTCTTCAAAGCTATATTGATATATGTATGCATGAACATGATTAAGGCCATCTTTGTTACGTAAGTTAACCACCTAAACCAAATAGCCTACCCCGCAATTAATTTACTCCTTTGAGCCTTATAGCCTTTTCTTTTGTAAACCCATATTACAAACTTTAAACCCGAAAAAATAATGCCTTTACCTAAGCCGTGGAGCTAGTGGAGTATTGTTCGTCATTTTGATATATATGGGAGTGCGAAAGAAACAAGTGTGAGGGGTGTCTAAAATTTTGGTAGGATTATGATGATGGAATAAAACATGTTCTCAATTACAATTCATAAGTTCCAATATTTGTACAATATTTTGAGGAAAAAAATTGAAAAAGATGAAGAAAAGAAGAAGTGATGAGGGAAATGATTTTCAATGTTACAATATTATTTTATGTTCGTGATTCCTCCTAGAATCACAAGAAAATGATTAGGTTGTGTGAAATAGATGCAAAAAAGTTGTGAGTAGAAAGATTTGATCTTAAATGTTTTATGTATACATTTGAGTTGAGTTAATTCATCTTTATTCCACTAGTTTCTATGACTTTTGAGTTACTTACCCAAATATGACCCTAGCCCACGTTACAACCTGTGAAAAAGACCTTGTGATTTGTGTAATTCACGTGATCTAATTGGTGGAGAATGTGAAGATATGCAAGCGTATGGTAGGACACTTCCATTGGAATGAATTTGAGCAAAACACTTACCCTTCAAAAATATGAGAGTTGAGTGCTTACTTTCGTGAGGGTCTACACGTTTGGTTCATCCATCTTCATTTGAGAATGCTTGCTAATTAATTATAAGTTGTGTGAGAATGTTTATTCATGAATCGTTATGTGTTTTGAAGAGTTTGATTGTTCTATTTATGTGGCATTGCAACCCTATGAAAGTGAGTTTGAGTTTTACTTGAGGATGAGCAAAATCTAAGTGTGGGGGAATTTTGATAAGACGTGAAATGTCGTGATTTACATCCATTAATTTTTGTACTTTTATGATTAATTAACACCTAAATGTGCTAAATACCCTTATATTGTGATTTAGGTTGCATTTGGATGATCATTGCATAAAATAGAAGAAAAGAGCGAAAAAAGTGCTTTAATGGAAGAAATTGAAAGTTCATGACCAAGATGCAAATAATTCCTAGATGAGACGAGTAATGGAATGAAGATTAAAGATGTTGCGGGTTCAATTGGAGACAATTAGAAATTCAAGGGTTGAAATTGCAAGAAAAATAATTTAAAAGAATCAAAAATTGAATTCGGGATTAAAATACAACTTTTGGAAGAAATTTTGTCTAGCGCGACAGTCCAGTTATAAAATTCGGGTGACCGCCAACATCAAAATTGAATTATCGAAGCCAAAAGCCATGCCTGGGCGACAGCCCAAGTCAATCGTGGCGAGAAAAATCTGATTTCCTTTTCTAATTGAAATTCTTATGGAAACAAATCTTGAGGGGTCTTTTAAAACTCTAGAGACGTTCAAAATGAGGATACCACTTATTTTACCAGATTCATAAGGATTTTTTCCTTTTTTTGCTTAAGGATTATTGATGTATTGCTAAACTTCATCTCTTGGTCGAAGGATATTCAAGCCTAGGAATTATTCAATTGTGAGATCTAAATAAATTTCATTGTTTTCATTCATATTTTATATATTGAGTATTCTTTTATGCTTGATTTTATGGTTGTTGTATTTGAATTCTAAGAGGCTTATTAGATGTTCATGTACTTCGATTGACTGCTTGTTTAAAGAACAAATACGTAATGATTTGATATTTTTAACAGATGAAGCAACTAGAGTTTGATTAATTGCTGCTTTAGAGGTTATTAAATTCTAGGGAGGATATTTGACTAGATTAAACATGGCCGCTTGTGATTGTGTTGTTTCATGGATTTCTCTAGCTTCTCATGCTATTATTAAATTAAATTTTAAGTGCTTTTCTTGGGTTATTTGATAATAAAGATTGATTGGATCATTTGTTTTTCAGTTAATTACAACTAAGAAGAAATAGGAAATATAAATTCGAAAGATAAATGCTAAAAATATGAATTGGTAATTAGTTATGGATCTATAAACAGTTTGGAATTCTTATGGTACATGTTGATTTAGACCAATGTTTGTTCTATTGATTTAATCCAATTTATTAATTTGCATTGCTTTTAGTTAGAATTAATTTCATCACAAACAAAACCTCCCGTTATTGTTAACATTGCATAAAATTAAACTAATCACTCTTCCTGAGAATGATCATTGCTTTCGCTAATACATATATTTTTTGGAAGTGTAGATTTTATTATTTTGGGGTGTCTACGACAGCACGCCAAGATATTTGACAGATAATTTGTATTGTTTGTACAAGATTTTTTGACAAAAATACTGTGTAGAATTGAGTTTGAATGGAAACTAAAATTTAATTTAATTAAACACTCCCAATCAAGCCCGTAAGCTTTAGAATCTCGAGCAAAAAAGTTAATCAACTCAGACTGATTATGATGATAGCGTCAAGTTATATACCCCTCTAGTTTGGCAACGCATGTGCTATAATGATTACACAAAGGGATTGGAAGTTTTATCTAGATGCATGCACATGATCATCAATTTAGATAAAATCAAATTTTAATAAAGGTTAACAAAATGTGTATTAAAATTAATTATTGATTTTACTTAAATTATAATTTATTTTTTTTAATTGAACCGAACAAGGGCTTAATTTCTTTTATTCTAATTAGTAAGGGATCTTTCTTTTCTTTTCTTTTCTTTTCTTTTTATTTTTTACTATTTTAGGGGTGAGATTACAATTTCAATAAAATTAACAATTATGTAGTATGGTTTTTCATAAAAATAAGAGCTAGGGTTGTTGTTGACATTTGAGGGTGTTTGGTCGGGATTAAAATTAGATTTTTTTAGTAGATTGTAATAGAAATTTTTTAAGTGTGTGGTTAAAAAGTTGCAAGACACATAAAATATGTAGTTAATAGTAATTGTTTAACTTTAACTTGGATTAAATCATATTTTAATCTGTACCAAACATGCTCCATTGTTCAACTAAAATTAACTATTTATGAATGCGAAGAGATATCAAAATGTCAAGTTTTAAATTGAGGGAGATTCTGAATCAAGATAATAATAATAAAATAAATAAGTAAATGTATAGATGGGATTGAAAATGTGAACAGTCTAACTTGCGTTTATTTACCATTATTTCAAAATTCTTTTTTCTTAAAATTTATTTTCAATCCTACATTCTCATAGTAAAATATTTTGCACATAAATTAAAAAAATCTCTTACCTTTTAACAATATATTTTTAAAAAAATTCACTATTTCAAAATTCGTTTTCCCACTTTAACGATAGAAATTTCTTCTCACCTGTCGAGAATTCTTTATAGAGTTGCTGCCAGAAATTCGCCAAATGCTGCTGTGGTAGTATCTGGTACAGTAGTATCTGGCGTGTCTTTCTATTTTTATTTTTATTTTTATCATTGTACAAATTTATGCCAAGTGTGATCTGTATTGATTCCGACAACCATTTTTCTATACATACGGCAGATTTCTTATAGAAAATATGAATAGTATTCCGACATGTCCCATCCAGTCCTGTCATGTCCAGTTACTATACCTAACATTCTAACTAGGGTAGGTGTATGCGAGGGACATTGACTTGTCAAAATATGGTCCCACAATAACAAGTTGCAATGAAACGTGACATGACAAAATTTCTCCTCGGCCATTCAGAATCACAAATTGGACGTCCATTTCGTGACGATAACGTCGTTTTATTGTTAATCCCGCGTCGTACAAATAAACGAATAATTCCAAAGCTATTTTGGGACCCACAAGTCCACTTGCATATCATGATTTTCGCACTTTCTCTCTTGTACATATGGGTCGTCCACGTCATTTTCTCCCTTTCCTTTTTTCCATTAGAAGGCAGAGAATTTTTTACTTTTGCTTTTTTGTTTTATTTAAATTTTTGGGTGCATCAATTTCTGCAATTTTACACCTCGAAACCCACAAGCTAATTTCACCTCTCGCCTCCACTAAAAATTTTACTTTGGACCTATTCGGTGGAGATTTTTAGAATTGATTTTTTGATTGTTAAGAGAAAAGTAGGGGGCCATTTATAGGAGAAGAAGTAAAAAACTAAGATTGAAATAGTGAAATAACGGTCAAAAAATTAATTTTTTTAGATGAAAAATAGCTCCCAAATGGGGCCTTTATTTTTTTATAGTATTCAATACTTCATTTTACTAGGAGCCTGTTTGGGAGTGATTTTGAGAATTGATTTTTTGATCGTTAGGAGAAAAATGGGGTCCACCTATGAGAGAAGAAATCAAATATGACGGTTGAAATAGTAAAATAACGGTCAAAAAATCAATTTTTTGGGTGAAAAAATCGGGCCCAAACAGCCCCTAGATAACTATGCACTCCCCTAGTTCAGCACTTGTTTGAACGTGCTTATAAGTAACAAAGTCTACTCTTCTAGTTCAAAATAAACATATTGTATGTCCTACATAAATTATTACGCTCTCACTTTATTTACTTTTTAAAAAAATTAACTTTTAAGCATGATCAAATGAGCATGGAAATGAGAACTGAGTTCAACACATAAATTTTCAAATAGAATTGTTCTTTCATCAAATAAATGATGTGTGAACGGTTTGTTTTATTGATAAGATTTGAGATAATGATAATCATTGTATTTTGTGCATGTTTGACCTCTATTAATTTATTTTATGATTTACTATAGAATCATTTTTAACCATACATTCACACAATGACATATTTCACACGTGCACAAATATTTTTCCTACTTTTTAACTACGGTTATCCTAAAAATACTATTCTAAACTCAAATTTTTTCCCAAATAACGAGAATCAACACATGCTTTTAAATAAAGTTTAAAAATGTTAGAGAGATAACAATTATTTTTCTTTATATAAATAATACTAAATAAATATTCCTATTGTGAAAAGTAAAAATTCGATAGGAATCACATTTCCTTTTTGTTATATATAATATTAAAAGTAACTTTTTAACTGAGAAAATTTTACTCCGATTTTGATGCCAAGAACCTTCAAAAATGATTTATTCATCTCCTTTCGGTCTCGGGTCATCAACGAGTGGTAGATCTTTTTCTAGATCTTTCGCAACCTCTTATTTGTCTGATAAATTTAGCTCACTTTTTCGAAAAAATAACTTTTAAATTTGTCAAAACATTATCTAAAGAATAATGTTTTTCATCAATCGTGCTAATGATCAATACTTAACAAATTCAATGCTGGCTTAAGAATGTGGTAATCAATTGCAATTATTTTTGTCTAATTCCCTATTTGGTAGAAATTAAAATTTTAGTTTTAATCTCAATTAAGATCAATAAATAATTTTAATCACATATTTTATTGAATTCAAAATTTTTTAACAATACATTTTATCAAATTTTATTAAAATTTATTAAGAAATTAATTTTAATTCCTATAGAAAGGGGACCAAGGGCCTGTTGGTCATGACTTTTGAAAAACTAAAAGAATCTTTTGAGATCGAAAAGTTGCTTTTGACCCATTTAATTAATTTTGTTGAAGTGCTTTTGATAGTTAAAAGAATTTTTAGAAAAAATTGGTTCAATGTAACTTCATCTAAAAGCACTTTTGGAATATAAAGTGATTTTAAATATTAATTTTTAAACAAAATTTATAGTAATTTCCTTTAAAATCTCTCCTACAAACAGCAAAAGCAAAAGCAAAAACTATATCAAATAAGCTCTAATTATCCAAGCTACAACTACTATGATCTAAAAATTAAATGATGTCTAGGCTATTATTTGGGAATTAATGTAATGGTACATATTGAAAGTGTACTTAAGGGTGTACATCCTTTCATATGGGGTGTGAGATCTACTCGAATAAGTATTTTTTATTTAGGTCAATCCCATACCACATGTATGTACCTCTTTCCCATGTACTACTAGCATCAACGATTATTTGGTACAAGGTGAACTAATTTGATTTGAAATAGCCACATGCCATGCATATAAATGCACCAAGTCAGATGCAAGACTCTCTCATTTCTTTCTCCAAATTCCAACCACTAGTATCTTGCCACGCATCATCTCTCCATTCCACCATCATACAGAGTTTCCATTTGCAATATTTTAGGCGAGACTCTACAGAAAATTTTACAGAAAGAGAGAAACTGCCCTTCTTGCCATTTATTTGCATGACTATTTGGTGAAAATACTTGTAGAAAGAAAAAGGGTTTTCCTTGATTTTTATGTTTTGGAGCTGACAACAATGGATAGGTACGAGATTTTGAAAAACTTAGGATCAGGGAATTTTGGTGTGGCTAAGCTTGTGAGAGATAAATGGACTAGTGAGCTCCATGCTGTCAAGTACATCGAAAGGGGCAAGAAGGTAAGGATTTAATTTTATTACATCGCTCGTTAAAGGCTCGGCTTGTGGGTTTATAAATACTTTGGATACTCGATTTTAAGGGTTATTGATTTTATTTTTTTTGTATACTTATTTGGGTTATTTAATTTTCTTGGGGTTTCTTGTTTTGGTGTTACATATGCAGATTGATGAGCATGTTCAAAGGGAGATTATGAACCACAGGGCCTTAAAGCATCCCAACATTATTAGATTCAAGGAGGTAAAGGGCTGAATTTTTACACTACTTCCACCATATGCCTGTGATCAATCAGGAGAATATATTTGGTAAACAGTATTGAATGATATAATGCACATAAATTTTAATTTGTCAAGAAGATTAACTCTGTCAAAGAGTGCGTCTTAATTGGCCCAAAGCACAGTTTCATTATCCTTTTCTTCACCGCTTTATTGGGTTGATTCTGTGAATCAGATGCCCATTTGCAATTTGTGTGAGCAAATGTATTTGGATTCACTTTTTGGGTCAAGTAAGAGAAGAATTGAGCTTGAGAATGTTGAACCAGAAAAGTATAACTGCGATTTCATAATATTTTTTATATTTGGTATGCAGTATTAGACGAGAAATTAGCTTTTTCGTTTATTGTTTTTATACTTTTACAGTCCACCTTATGGTGCTTACAAATAATAAATTACTATTGATAAAATAGCTTTCTTATTGATTCCCAGAAATAGTTTTATGTCATCACATTGCACAAAGGAGTTGTTCTTTTAGTCGAGCATTGATTGATCAGTGTTGTTGCAGGTCTTGTTAACACCAACTCATCTAGCCATAGTGATGGAGTATGCAGCGGGAGGAGAGCTTTTCGAACGAATATGTAATGCTGGTAGATTCAGCGAAGACGAGGTACATCTTGTCTTAAGAAATCTCTACCAAGATAAGGCTTAGTTTCAGTTTATTCGTAAGTGTTGGACTGCATTTTTTCCCACTAGTGTTCAATTGTTTCAGGCAAGGTTTTTCTTCCAACAGCTAATATCAGGAGTCAGTTACTGCCATTCCATGGTAACTTGTCATAATTTTACTCATTTATTAAAACCTGTTCTGAACGTGTAGTAAGGTAGACTAGACGACACTCAACAGTATTAGCAAACAAAAAGAAGCTAAATTCTTCATTCATTGTACTGTGTCCAATACTGCATAACAACACACCTTTCAGCTTTTAACTTTTAGTCATTAATGCAGCAAATTTGCCACCGTGACCTAAAGCTCGAAAACACATTGCTAGACGGGAGCTCAGCACCTCGACTCAAAATTTGCGACTTTGGCTACTCCAAGGCACGAACATTTGACTCTTCAATGCAAAGCCTAATTCTAGGCAAATTAATCTTAGTAAATAACCGGTCACTTAATTTTGCAGTCATCCGTGTTGCATTCTCAACCAAAATCAACTGTAGGCACACCGGCCTATATTGCACCAGAAGTCTTATCAAGAAAAGAGTATGACGGAAAGGTGATTGATATTTATTAACTGATTTCTTTGTAGTTTTCCCGCTTTTGTCTTAGCCAACCGTAATAAAATCATTGAGTCGTTATCATTTGTTTTAAATTAAAGATTGCAGATGTTTGGTCTTGTGGGGTTACATTATATGTGATGTTAGTTGGTGCTTATCCTTTCGAAGATCCTGGTGATCCAAGAAATTTCAAGAAAACAATTAATGTGAGTCATTACACAATTTTATAAATATTTGTTTATTATTATTATTTTTTTGTTTTAGTTCAATAATTAAAGATTATTGATTCTTGACAGAGAATTCTTAGTGCCCATTATTCAATCCCTGACTATGTCAGAGTCTCCAAGGAATGCAAACATCTATTATCTCAAATTTTCGTCGCTGACCCTGAGAAGGTTGAAGTTTGAAATTTTATCGATTATTTAATTCTCAAAATGTTAGCAACGTACAGTAGTCAAATATGATTATTTTTCGCACAGAGAATAACTATTCCAGAAATTAAAAAGCACCCATGGTTCTTAAAGAACTTGCCGGTCGAGTTTATGGAAGGAGAAGAAGCTATACAAATGAAAAATACAAATGATTATCCAGCACAAACAGTTGAAGAAGCATTGGCTATAATTCAAGAGGCTAGAAAACCAGTAGAGGGGCCTAAAGCTGGAGGAGGCCTTTTTGTAGCAGGAAGTATGGATCTTGATGATATAGATACCGATGCAGATATAGAAGAAGATATAGAGACGAGTGGGGATTTTGTTTGTGCATTATGAGCCAATGTTGTTTGAATAAAGAGCACATTTGGTCCTGCTTAAAAGTTTCTTTTTAAGCATTTATCTGGATTGTATGCGCCAAAAGAGCATTCTTTTAAGTGGGGCCCAACATGCTAGCCGTCGATTTCCGATGATATTTAGTGCCAGAGTTGTACAAATGGGTTCGAGGGCCGTTGGACGATTGTGTTAGGTGTAATTTTTTTTATTAGCCCTCTTCTTTATGCTTATAAGCAATATTTACTTCTAAAATCATGTGCTGAAAATGATTGTATTATACTTATATATAAAGTATATTATAAAGTCTTATCTGTTCATTTTAATAAGAGAAGATTTGTCCAAGAAGTGTTAAACTAAGTAAATTGTGTAGATGTTATATGCTTAGTGGATGGCAATAAACAAACTTAAACAGGCAATCCAATAGCATTTTACAAATATATATTTGTTTAAACTCCCCCAGTAGAGTGGAAGTTAGTTGGGTAATGGTGTCAATTGAATAGGCCAATCAGTTGCATACAGGATAAGAAGCATTGATATGAACATGATATGCATATAGGACATGGTAAATGTCATGTCGAACACTTGAAACAAAAAGTATATTTAACATATCATTTGAACATTAAAAATTCTATAATTATATAAATGATAGGAAAATGAATATGACTTGTCGATTAGTCATGGAGTGTTCAAGAGGTTGACGATGTCTTAACAGTTAACACGATAGAATGCACACTAATAGAAGTGTTCTTGCTTCATAGCATAGAGATACATTTCGCCATTCCCAATTTTTCCTTTTGACTTGAAAGACAGGGTGACCATTTTCGGGGTAAACATCAATATGATGGGGATGATTCGATCATTAAGATGAAAATTACTTGATAGGATGAAAGCCAAAAAGTCAGCAGTCTCGTTATTTCTTTGTCAATCAACTTTAAATTATTCTTTATGGGGCTCATGAAGTTGCACCAAAAAAATCGATATTCCTGCCAAAAAGTAAAAAATCAAACATGGGATTAATTTCTTTCATCTCACAAGCTTCCAGGTCATGTTATCAATCTCAATACAGAGCATCCCATTTCTAGACTCTTTTTTGTTAGCTCGACCCACGTTGGTACTACTACATCCAATCTTTCGACCAAATCTACTTTTAAACCGCATGTGAAAGTTTCCTCGCACATGCAACTTACACTATATGAGATTGTCTCCATCTAGGTACTCATTTGCAAACCTTGCAATGAAATTGACACCGCTGAACCTCGACAAACAATCAAAAAAATTTCAATATGTATATCGATGTGAACTTTAACGCTAGCTTGTAAGTCAAATTGTGCCTAGTTAATCATGTGTTACATGTCTACATTCAAGGATGATTCTATGGAGATACCAATCATATTTGGTTACCTAAAATACAGCTTTATGACAGCTAATAAATCATACAGTTATGTTGAAAGAGAAGGCACGTTAACATGAGCTGTTTTTATTTAAATTATTTGTCAAAATCTATAACAAATTATTGGTGAAGAAGTGTTTTGAATTGTATGAAAGTTGTCCAGCTCACATTTACAGCATTTTTTGATAAAATTTTGTCAACAATATTCACTGATTATTACTTATTCAGACGAAACCTTAAGATTATTTGTGGGAAATATTTTCTATGTGAAATTTATTCTACTTCGGTAATCTTAACTCCCTCTTGGTAACAACTCCACAAGCTATTTTTAAGATAATATGACATTTTTTTATTTTTCTTTGTAAATTATGTGAATTGAAACAGAAAAATATTTTTTGAGATCTTTTGTTGCATTGCTTGGTATTAAAGGTCTCCGACATCTATTAATTGTCTCACTTAGACTTGATCTGATATTGTTGTGTTAATAGACAGAGTCAGTTCTGTGTTTGATGGGCCCTGAAGCGAACGATGAAAATTATGCCCCCCAACGACAAAATTCAAATGTATATTAAGGATGTTGTTTTATTGTGGGATTTAAGGATGTTGTTTTGTTGGATAATTAATCTTGGGCCGGCTCACCTTATTTTACGTCTGCTCACCTTGTTATTAGAAAAAATAAAAAATAAAAAAAATTAGGACCCTAATTGTCTTGGGCCTGAGGCAGAGGCCAAGGATCGGGCCTGCTAATAGATGACAGACGTAGTTATGTTGTAGAATGAATTAGTTTCGAGAAGAACCAAACAAGTCTTTGGTAAACTTCTGTTTGAAATTGTCGTATGTTTAAAAATCAACATTTGAGTGTTTGATAAATAAAAGTAGTGTGTTGCTATACTTGTATACAATTATTAAAATGGATATTATTTATATAATATTAGTATTATTATTAAATTTATTTTTACTTTTATAAGAATACGTAATACTATTAAATATTTGTTTAAGACGACGTATTCACTATAATAAAAAAAAATTAATATCTACTAATTTTGAAGTTTATAAAATTATAAAATAAACCAAAACTGAAACCTCACGCTTCTCCATTGAATGTTAGTTTGACGAAATCCAATCCTGACATCCTAAACTTTAAACATGATTTTGTCTTTATTATTCTTTTCTTGACCAGAAACAAATAATCAAAAGCATTGAAAATTAAAAAAAAAAAAAAAAAAAAAAAAAAAAAATATATATATATATATATATAACTTCTAATAAAAAAGGGAATGATGGTCTACTATTCATGCAATAGTAAATAAATATAATTTTACTATACATGATGTTATTTTTTATTTTCCATTTTGTTTATGTCAAACAAATATTTTTCCACACATTATGTCATTTGCATTAAAATAATAATAATAATTTTAGTAAATATAAAATGTCATGAGCAACCCAAAAAAAAAAAGGAAAATACTCTTCGCACATGAGTTTTAAAAAATAATAAAAAACTCTCCACACAGTGCGGAGAGATGACAAATCATGTGCGTAGTAAAAAAGGAAGAAAAAACTCTCCGCATAGTGCGGAGAGATAGCAAACCATGTGCGTGGAGATGGCAAACTCTCTGTACAGTGCGAAGTAAAAAAAAAAAAAAAAATCTCCCCGCACAGTGCGGAGAGATGGCAAACACAATGGCAAAACTCTCTTTACATTACGAAGAAATGGCATTGCTGCGCGGACACTGTCCTCACAAAGTGCGGACTCTCCCTACAGTGCAGAGTAAAAAAGAAAAATGCGCACAGTGCGAAGAGTTGGCAAACTCTCCGTACAGTGCGAAGTTTAAAAAAAAAAACCCCTCTTTCCATAGTGACTGTTATCGTATTTTATTAGTGTATGAATTTTAGTTTTTTTAAAAATTTTTGAAACAATATCTAGAAATATTCCTGTGATATAAGAAAATAATTGCAAATTATTTTTACAATTGCATAACAGTATTGTGTCATTTAGAAAAAAATATACTTGTATAGTTCATACTTGAATAAGAAATGTACGAGATTATACAAATTATTTTGCTTGTATTCTTTGATAGTGTTGATATGATTGAGTTGAATATGAAGATTATATTTCTAAATTTTGTGTAATTCAATATTGAAAAATTGAAGATTGAGCATCATATTCATATGCATTTATATTTTGTACTTCATATATATTTAATATTTATTTTATACTTATGTTGAAAAAATAAAAATCTGAAAAAATTTTGAAATTCAGTTTAGTAAGTGAATTTACGATGTTCTGCATTCTCGATATTTGTAAGTGCAAAAATCGATATATAAAATTACAGTAAGCTGCAAATACGGTAGGCAACAAAGACGGTAGGCAGCATATATAATAAGCTACAAATACAGTAAGGTGAAAAAACGATAAATTGTTTGCAAATACGATATGCTACAAATACGGTAAGTTACAAATACGATAGACAGCATATACGGTAAGGTGCAAATACGGTAAGTTGTTTGTAAATACGGTAGGCAACATATACGGTAAACTGTACATACAGTAAGTTGCCTACAAATACGCTAAGTTGCATATATGGATTTATAATTTGTTATAAATGTATAAAATTTATTTAATATTGAATTTCTTAAATATTAAATGTTGTAATTCAATATTATTTCCTTTTTTATAATTGTATTTTCGAGAATTAAAAAAATGGTTATGAAATTGCTAATTTTTAAATGTGTTTTTTTGTTGAAAATAAAAATGATTTTTTTTATGTTATTTGTAAAAAAAAAAATTATTGTAATTTTATTAGCGTAATAAGAAGATTTATTATATATTTTTATTTTTTGCATTTTTTCAAGAATTTTGTTTATGTTGATTGACAAATATTCTTCCACACACACATCATGCCAATAACATAAAAAAATTATAATAATTTTAATATAAATAAATTCCATGAGACAAAAAAAACTCCGCACATGAGCCAAAAAAGACCCGACAAAGTGCGGAGAGGTGACAAATTATCTCTCCGCACAGTGTGAAGAGAAAAACAAAAACTCTCGAAATTTTATCTGCAAGTTCCAAGAGGCATTTTCTCAAACAACTTTTGAGCAATGCAATGAACACTTTAATTCCTGACCTACAATCCAAAAGTATAATTTCATTGAAAATTGTATCCGCTTTTAATGTCTAAGAGCTGTTATCAAGTAAGTGTAAAATATTGAATTTGGGGGTACCCTAAAGCCTCCATTTGTGAAAACAATGCCATGGTACTATCAATATCCCCTTCTTTGCACAACTCACATATTGTTTCATTGTATGAATCACGGGAAAGCTCCTTTCTAATATCGTAAATATGATTTGCATGCTCAGAAATTGAGATGTGAATGAAATTTAAATAAGACATAATTGATTTTGAGCCATGTTTTTCGACTTTGTTTCGTTGTATATACGAAAAATTTACAATCTTGAAATTTGATTTGTAATTAAGGAATTTGAAAACAACTCTCCCCACTGTGCGGAGAGTTTTTTCTCTCTGCACTGTGCGGAGAGCTGGTTTATCATCTCTCCGTACTGTGCGGAGAGTTTTTTTTACTCTGCATTGTGCGAAGAGTTTGCTAACTCTCTGCACATTGTTCAACTCTCTCCGCACTGTGCGGAAAATGTTTTTGTTCTCTCCGCACTTTTTTTTACTCCGCACATGGTTTAACTCTCTATGCACTTTGCGGAGAGTTTTGACATGGTGAAGACCAACTCTCCGTACTGTACGAAAAGATTAACTCTCTCCACACAGTGTGGAGAGTTTTTTTTGCTTTCCGTACTGTGCGGAGAGTTGGTTTGTCATCTCTTTGCACTGTGCGGAGAGATTTTTTTTACTCCGCACATAGGTCGGAGAAGTATGGAGAGATTTTTTTTTTACTCCGCACATAGTTCAACTTTCTCCGCACTATGCAGAGAAATTTTTTTCTCTCCGCACCTTTTTTTGTTTTTACTCCGCACTTGGTTCAACTCTCTTCGCACTATGCGATGAGTTTTTTTTTTCAATTTTATAATATTGAATTACATAAAATTTAGAAATATAATCTTCACATTCAATTTAATCATATCAACACTATCAAAGAATACAAGCAAAATAGTTTGTATATTTCTTATTCAAGCATGAAATATACAAGCATATTTTTTCTAGATAACGTACTGCTATGTAATTGTAAAAATAATTTACAATTATTTTCTTATATTATGAAAATATTTTTAGATATTACTTTAAAAATTTACCAAAAAATCTAAATTTCATATACTAATAAAAATACGATAAATATAAAATTCCTGCAACGCAAGTGATAGCGACTTATATATATATATATATATATATATATATATATATGGAGAAAAAGTGAATGCAATTTGAGGATTATACACGCATGTAAATATACCAGAAACAAAAAACCAAAAACCCACCAAGAGTATGGAGAACAAAGAGCAATGTGAGGATTGTACATACACATAAATAGATTGTCCCAGGCTCTGTAATCTGAATACATGTAAATTAATTGGAGAAAAGTGTTGTTGCAGGAGAGATCAGAATCAACGCCATTGATACGCTCGATAGGAATGGTAACGGGACGAGTTTGAGGTGGGACAACCTCCCTCGCCTCGTATAAGGCGGAGCAGGGCAGGGCGAGCCCTTGCCTCGTTCAGTACCTGTTTATTTTTATTTTTATTTTTAAAAATTGATGATTCATTTTATTTCACCCATTCATTAAAGTAAGATAATAATATAGTTATTAAAAATTTTAATTTATTTATTTGTAAAATTTAAATTATTAAAATATATTTGTTAAACTAATTTTTTTTTATTATTTATCATATTCCTTAGATAATTTTAATTGCCATAATCTATTAGGATCAATGAAATTTCATAAAGCTTTTCCATTTAAAGTATTGAATTCTTGAAAAAAAAAAAATTAAACGGGAAGTGGCCCTTGTTTCCCGTACTTATCCCATTCTCGACCCGAATACTCGATTAAGCGAGTAATCTTCGCCCCGTTTAGGAGCAAGGACTCATGAATATCGAGTTTAACGGATTTTTACCATCCCAAACGCCGAAGATGATGGCGGATACCTCTTTCTTGATGATACGATGGTTGACGCGAATTATCGTCTTGTACTGCTCGAAGGGAATGCGGAAGAACTGATGTTCTAGTTTTGAAAAAATTGTAACAATTATAGGATTCCAAACAATGGCTACAAGTGGAGGTGAAGGAGCCGCAATCCACCATTGGATACGCCTTTATTCGAAGCTTCGTCGGGACTATTAAAATGGTTGTTTTACCAATGCTGGAAGGATGTGTAAACCACATTTATTTTTTCATTTTTAGTTTTTATTGTATTAGGAGGGTTTTTTTTTTTCAATTTAAGTTTTTGTTGTATTAAAAATATAATTGTAAATTTATTGTAGTGTATTTACGTAATTATATTTTAATTGTGGTGTTATTACAATGTGGTGTAGTAATTAAATTTTGTGGAGGTAATATAATTATCCAAAGCTAAAAGCATAATTTGAGGGTGTTTCTTATATTTATTAATAAATGTATTTATAAACAGTGTTAAATGAGTGATAGAGAAAGAGTTAATTAAATAAGTGGCCATTGAAATTTATTCTTGGTTACCACTAATTCACTAAAAATAAAAAGATTACCAAATCCCCTTTACTTTAAAAGAGATGATCCAACATTTACTGTTCAACCTGAGGCAGCGGTTTCACACTTAATTGGTTTTGTACTGTAGCTGAACTCGTTATACATTATTCATCACAATAAAAAAAAAAAAGATTTTCTGGAAATAATAATGAAATATGGCAGCATTATTGCTGTCTTTATTGACTTTATAGAACTATTTGTTGACGGTTACTGTAGCTTCACTTAAAAACTATTCTTTCACTTCATGAGATGTTGTAGCTTCAAGAAATGAAATTAATTAGACCACTTTATTGCCTCCATTGTTGACTTACACAAGTGAGTTACTGTAGCTCTCCCTTACAAAAAAAAATCTTCTCGTACATCATGAGAGAGTGAGACAAAAATTATGGCGGCGAATTGTAGGAATTTTTTATCATACCAGTTACTATTCGTTCAGGAAGCATTTCATTATTTTCCATTTGACCCTTATATACATACCGATGAGTCATTCACTCCTAATCGGGTGCGACCATTTTTTTCCTTTGATAATTGATATAGTGTTTTATACCACATAATATTTTTATTATAAAAATTGTCGCGAAAAAATAATAAACATTAATAAATAATTAATTTTTTTAAAAGAAGAAAGACGAGTTATACTTATTTTTTTAAAACACACGTTTGATGTACGTTTAAGTATTTTTGATATTCATTTAGATTATTCAATGCGTCTATGACATAGTTCTCGAAATGAATTTCGAGAGAATATAGAAGATTTATGCATTCGACTACTTTACAATCGTCGATGAATTTATAAAATTAGTATATTATCGAAATTTTTAATTTTTTAAATGATGTCTCTTTTGACATTAAAAAAATTTTAAAGTTTGTTAGGAAATTTTCTAAATGACGTCAAAACTTATTGTCATGAAGAAATAATAAACATTAATATAATAATTGATTTTTTTAAAGAAAAAAGACGAGTTATACGCATTTTTTAACACACACGTTTTATGTACGTTTAAGTATTTTCGATATTCATTTAGATTATTCGATGTGTTTATGATATAATTCTCGAAATGAGTTTCGAGAGAATATAGAAGATTTATGGTAGATTTTTATAAATAAATAAATCACTTAGTGAAAAAAATTTGACAAAAAAAAAAAATAGAACAACTTTACGCATCACGAAGCAAATGCTTCGTGATGCGCGGAGTAATTTTGCTCTTGGCATCCAGGAGTAAAACTCCTGGACGCTAGGAGCAATTTTGCTCTATGCATCACGGAGTTGCTCCGTTAGGCAACTTTTTTTCTTTTTTTTTTTTTTTTATATAGATGATGTTCAGTGTCATTTTTTTTATTAGGTGATTTATTTAGTTTTTTTTTTCATAAAAATCTATCATAAATCTTTATAAATATTCTATATTTTCTCGAAGTTTATACTATATAATAGATATATTGAATGATCTAAATGAATATCGAAGATAGTTAAACGTACATCAAGCGTGTGTTAAAAATGCGTATAACTCGTTCTTTTTTCTTTAAAAAAATCAATTATTTTATTAATATTTATTATTTTTCGCGACAATTTTTCAATATAATTTCCTTTTTTACTTGGTGATTGATATATTTTTTATACAAATCTGTTTTACCCTTATATAATGTGACACGGAGTATATTAGATCATGTATATTGTTTATTTCCTAAAAGTAGTTGTGATAAATCAAAGTAAAACTTAACACAATGTTGAAAAAAATTAATACTCAGTCAAAAAGATGTCGATTTATTTATTTGACGATATTGAATATTTTAGATGTATATAAATTTTGGAGGATTAAATTCAAATATATCAAAATTGAGTGATTAAATAAAAATCTCAACCCCATTTAAGTGACGAAATATTATACTGTGACTCAAATTGTGTTTGGCTCCATTAAATTTTTTTTCTCATTTATCTCTTTTTTTATTTTCAATCACAGAATCTTCCATAAAATAATATTATATGTAAATAAAAAAACATTAAATCGATTGAATATTGAACAATAAAAAAAAGATTCGACTAATTACACGATTTAATTATATTGAATATAGTTATCATCAAATAAATCCTTTATATGTAAAATAACCACTCAAACTAAAATAATGTTTGATTTATGAGCTCCAATAATTTTGGTTTTTAATTTATGCGTTAAGGGAACATTTATCTTATCCCCAGGAAATATATTTCAATTATAGCAACACAAAATTGAGGCCAACTAATTTTTCATCTTAATATTTTAATATCTGAAAAATTGTTATATATAAAACAAATTCGATCGTTTTTAGAATTTTTTTCTTATTGTTACTTTTTCCTCTCGATCAATTAATTTTTTAAATAATCTAATAAAATTTTTGACGTCATTCAGAAAATTTTCTAATAAACTTTTAATTTTTTTTTATGTCAAAAGTGTGTTATATATGAATATTACATTTTTATTTATCATTTTAAACAATTAATCAAATTTATAGATTTATTGAGAGAACTGAATAGATATGTTGACACGTTAATAACTTAATATTACCTAAAAAATGACATAGCAGAAAACTAGTGTTCATAGAAGTATTCATCATCATTATTGTGACTTCTATTTATACAATTGGCAAAATAATTCCACATGGCAGATGAAAAGATGATGTGGCAAACGGAATCCATTAATCTTTCCACGTTAGCATAAACTGTTGCTTGTAAAACGACTTCTCCAACATTGTTGTTAATCTCTGCACAATCCATATTTCACCAGGATCATGATGCCCAACATTTTTTTAGTCCCAATTCGAATAACGGTGGGATTTTCTTAGGACTTTGTCAAAGATGGTGATTTCGTTGCCTTTCCTAGTCCATTTCTGTAAAATATTGGTGCCACACCTATTTTGTATGCTACATCATTTTTTTCATCTACCACGTAGAAATATTTGTCCACCTATGTAGATGACAACGGCTATAGTGATGGATGGGTAAACTAATAAATATTTCAGTGAGCATTGGATAATCATTTAATTTTCATGAGCAAGTAATAACATTGGATAAAGTTCAGTAGCCACTCATTTAATTAACTCTAGTGAAATAATTTGGAAAATGTATGTTGATAAAAAGTGGTTTGGAAAAAGGGATGATGTTTATGTACACCTAGAAACAAGTATCCAAACATACTCTGAGAGGCTTCGTAATTTTATATTTCAAAATTATTGTACGCTTTGAAATAATCGTTTTAGCATTTGGTAAAAAAATTATTTATTGTTGTATCGATATACAATTACTATAATCAATATGAATT
The DNA here is from genome assembly GCF_002742605.1 of Olea europaea var. sylvestris. NCBI lineage: Eukaryota > Viridiplantae > Streptophyta > Magnoliopsida > Lamiales > Oleaceae > Olea > Olea europaea. The sequence goes on along the minus strand of NC_036238.1, from coordinate 340,075 downwards.
GTATTGATATGTTGTTGAATGCTATAGATTTTCTATAATCAGTTTTTTTTTTTTTTTTTTAAACACCTAAAGCGACTTCGAATTGTTTGAGGATCAAATTTCCGACTCCACATTCAATACCAAAAGGGGCCTAAGCACCTAAAATATATGTGGATTGTTAGACAAATAAAAGTTTAGCCTTTTTATCGTATTTTTATCCTGAACCTTCAATAAATTTGCACATAAGTCTCTGGTGATGATTTTCCCTTGAAGTCTATTAAGAGGACAAAAAAGAAAAAATCTACCCCCTTATATTTTAAATATACAAAAAAATTGATGAAGTTTGGGTTTTGTGTATAAAAGGTTGGGTGTCAACGGTCGAGCTGATTCGCGAGCCAAAATTTTTTGGCTCGAGCTTTTTCAAGCCTGGTTTTTTTTGGCCCGATTTGGGCTGAGCAAAATCTTGGCCAGAAAATTAAGGCTCGACCTGAGCTTTCGGCTCGGGCCTTACTGAGCAGGGTCGAGCTCGATTTTTTGTGTGTGTGTATATTATATAATATTACCTCTTTGTTGGCAACTATATCAAGTTGCCCGTTGGCAGCAGGTTAGCTGATAAAGCTGTCAGTTAAGACAGTTTAGCTGCCAAACAAGCAGCATATTTTTCCTCTCTATTTCATTTTACGGGTCGGGCCTGTTTGAGCCAATTCCTCGAAATGGGGCTCGGTGCCTCCAAGCCTCGAGTCGGGCCGATTCGAGATTTTTTCCAATCGAGCCACGGACGGCTCAAGTTGACGGGCCCAATTGCTATCCCTAATTAAGAGGTTTTGTGTATTTTAAATACAATTTTAATGGTACAAAACCCCTTAAATACACAAATATATACTTTTAAATACACAAAAAACCTCAGAATCTCATTTAAATGCACACTTTTAATGGTACCAAACCCCTTATATCGTGTTTGATAAACTTTTATTTCAAAATTGCTGTGTATTTTACAATCAACACTTTAACGTTTGGTAAACAAAATTAATTTATTGCATGCTAGCATGCAGTTACTAAAATGTGTCCATATAATATAATGATATTCAAATAAGTTTAAATTACGGACTTGCAGCAATTTGGTTCTCAATTTACTTTAGGAGTATTAATAAATGTATGATAGAAAATGAATTAATTTAATTAATCACGATTAAACTTGGTACATCAATTTTGTATTTTGAGGTCTAGTCTATGATTATAGAAAATATGTTTGACTTGTCATTATGAAAAATGTTTCTCAAAATAGAAAATTGGAAAACATATCTCATTTGAAATTTTTAAAAATAATTTTATGATATTTTATTCTATGGATTTGATTATTTAGTAGAGTAGAATAATTTTATGCAAGTATATTATCAAGTAATACATATCTTACCCAAAAAAAAAAAAAAGTGTTACAAAAATCAACAATTAATTGACTTGCAACATTGATGAGTTTGTTTCACTCATGAATTTTGCACAATTTTAGCTTGATAAATTGCTAGATTTTGTGAGTATAGAATGTTTTTTATGTGTTTGTTATTGTTGTTTTGAAAATTAGGAAAGACGATGAAAAAAGAGGTACTAAAGCGGACGAAGAGGCCAAAAACAAAGATATTTGGGCAGAAAGACAGCGCTTAGGCGCTGCATTTGTAGCGCCTAGGGCTACGAAACTTAAAAAAAAATGAAACTTGAACTTAAGAGACAGTGCCTAGGCACTGCAATCATAGCACACGGGCGCTATCATCAGCGCCTAGACGCTGCAGATGTAGCACGTAGGTGCTACTCTTAAATTGACGTGGCGCTCAGACGCTGGTTCCTAGCGCTGCGCCGGGGTCATGTAGGGCACGTTTTTGGGCCGATTTGAAATCCATAAAAAATCATGCTCTCTACACAAACGGAGGAGGCACCTATAACACATCTTTCTCACACTTTTGAGGGGTTCTTCACACATTGGGAGGCAAGACAACAAAAAGTGAGATTTAAAAGAGAAATTCATGGAGAATAACACCAAGTAATTGAAGATTTGAAGCATTGATTGAAAGGGGAAGGTGATCTTGGTGCAAGAATTTTACTTTTTTTTCTACATCTTTATTACAAATCCGATGATGTATTCTAAGACAATTTACTATATTTTTTCTTGCATTACGAATAGTTAAATTTATTGTTGGGACGAATAATGTAATCAATTGGGATCCTTTACATTCTCTTATTAGGATTCTTAGTTTTTAATTTTTTCATGTGTTGATTTTGCTATTAGTTGAATACATTAAATTATCTGATCAATAATTTGATGATTTTTGTGAATTCTTTACAAATAGAGACATGAGTTTAGGATTTAGACCATGTAGTAAAATCTAGTACATTAGTATAACAAGTAGAGATACCTATACTATTTATCGCAGTCATAATTGAATTCCTAGGACAAAAAACTCGTTTAACTAAGTTGAATTTGCATAAAGATATGAAATTTAATTAGTTGAATAGGGTCAATGAGAACTCGAGAGGGGTAAATTGAATATGATATGAGAATTTGACCGAACATTACATTAGAATTGAGTTTTAATTTGAGATATAAAGGTGATCAATAGTTGAAGTTATTCTGCCCTAACATCCATTTATTATTTGATTTTCCGACTAATCGTGTGAGCACTCATTTATTTTCTAGATTTTAGATTAAAAATCAAATCATACAACTTTTAATTTGCTTCCATCAAATAATAGTTAAAAAAATTGAATTAAGTGCTAGAAATAGTTATTGTGGAATCGACAATTCGGATTTTTAGGTTCACTATTATTTGTTACGGTTCGTACACTTGCGAAACTAAAATACACAATGTTTTTGGCACCGTTGTCGGGAAATATTACTTTTAGTCTTAATTTATTTTTATTTTTAACTGTTATTTGATTTGTTTATTTTTTTTACTTACAGAAAACGGTGTTCATTGTATGTTCCGTGCCTAAGACGACGATCTTGAATCATTTGGCTCGGAGGTAGAACGTACCTTCAGACGAAGACGCAAGGAACACAAACAAAAACAGCAACATCAAATGAATGGCAATCAACAAATCCCTATCCTTATTCAGCTGATTGGACAAATGGACGCAAGAGTGGTGGCACCACCGGAACATCGACATGACCGAGGGAAAATAAATGAAGGAGATTTGCCAGTATCAATGATTCTGGCACCTATAGCAGCACCCATGCGCTCCAATATCGTGTATCCAGATTTTGGGGTGAATAACTTTCAGATCAGACCAAATTGGATTAACTTGATGAGCAACACTCTCCAATTCTACAGGTTGCCTCATGAAAATCCGAACACACATATTTCAAGATTTATCAGAAACTGTCAGAACTTTCATGCTCCTGTGGTCAATGAAGATACTATTAAATTATGACTATTTCCATTTACATTGAGAGATGCTGCATTGGAGTGGTTAGATGCGGAGCCTCATGCCAGCATTACTATATGGGAAGAACTGACTAGAAAATTCTGCAACAAATTCTTCCCACCAGCCAGAGTAGCTAAAATCAGATTGAAAATTCAAACTTTTCAATAGAAAGAGGGAAAAAGCAATCACGAGGCATGGAATAGATTTAATGAGTTGATGAGAAAATGTCCAAATCATAGAATCACTTTAGGAAACCAAGTGCAGTATTTCTACATCGGACTTACACTACTGTCAAAATCTCAAGTTGATGCCTCTGCTGGTGGATCAATCATAGGGAAATCAGTGCAACAAACCATAGACCTATTTGAGTTAATTGTCACCATACATTCAATGTTCTCATAAAAAAGAGTGGTACCACCAAAGGCAGTAGGAATGTATGATCTAGATAGCACAACATCTACCAATGCATAGATAATAACTTTAACAAAACAGGTAGAGTTACTTGTAAAATTGCAAACACATGGAGAAAATGCAATGATGACCAGTTCAGCATGTAAGAATTGTGGGATAAATCACGCTACAGAGAGCTGCATGATGCTTACTTTTTCAGAGGAACGAGTAAACTTTATTCAAAATAGCTCCCGTGATTTCAACTCATATGGGAACAATTTTCAACAAGAAAGAAGACCAAGTTTGACGGAGATGTTTCAACAATATGTGCAGAAAATGGACAAGGTGTTCCAGCAAATTGACACGAACTTTCAAAATCACCAGGCATCCATCAAGAAACTGGAGACACAAATTGGTCAGATGGCACAACAACTTGCAGAACGTCCACAAGCTAGGCAATACAATGATAAATCTTAATGAACAGGTGATGGCAATTAAAGTAGTGGAGAACGATCCACCCAGGGCCCCCATGAAAGTTAAAGCATATATATCTCCACTTCCGTTTCCCCAAAGACTTCGAAAGAAGTCGATGTAGCAAAATATTCATGTCATAAATATAAAGAGTGAGGTACAATCGCCAAAGATCACTACAGAGAGACCCAAAAGAAAAGATGACCGGAAAGTGATTGATGAAGCTACAAGGGTAGAAAAATCTGCACCAAACGCAATTGAAAATGGAGAAAGTACAGAAACATCAGCTGCCAAAGCACCAAGTCTAGACAAAACTTACATGCCTCCCATCAAAAGCTCAAGAAGAACAAACAAGACACAAATTATGAAAAATTCCTCGATGTTCTCAAGAAGCTCCAGATCAATGTTTCGTTCATTTATGCAATATTACAAATTCCAAGCTACGTGAAATTTTTGAAAAAGATGTTGACAAAAAAAATAAATCTTCCGGAGTTTGAAACTGTGGCATTAACTGAAGAAAGTAGTACGAGAGTCCAGAGCAAATTGCATCCCAAATTGAATGATCCAAGGAGTTTTACTTTACTAATTTCAATTGAAAATTCATATTCAATTAATGCATTGTGTGACACTGGTGCTAGTATCAATCTAATGTCGTATTCTATTTACAGGGAATTGGGACTAGGTGAAATCAAGTCAACATCAATAACGCTATAACTAGCTGATAGAACAATCACAAAGACACATGAAAAAGTTGAGGATGTACTCGTAAAAGTAGGAAAGTTCATATTTCCTGTAGATTTCATTATATTGGACATACCAGAAGATCGAAACATTCCAGTTATATTGTGTCGACCATTCTTAGCAATGGGACGAACCCTTATTGACATGGAGAATGGATAACTAATCTTGAGGATGGAAGACAAACAGGAGATATTCAATATTTACATCCAATATGAGAAACCTTCCAATAAAAATGATTGATGTAGGATTGATGAAGAAGAGCCACCTAATCAATGAAGCTGTCAGAACAAAAAAATAAAATTTTGGAGAACTTTTTGGTAGAGATAAGAATGGACGAATCAAAATCTGGAGGGCAAAAAGGACTGCATCAATGAAATTTGCACAAAGTGCAATGATGGAATAACTTGGTTTGAGCTATCATGATAAATCAACGGCACAAGTTAAGCTAATAACTTAAAAGAAGCAATTTGTGGGAGGCAACTTAAGCTTTTATTTTATTTTATTTTGTTTTGTCTTCAAAGTTCTAGGATAATTTAATTTATAGTTTATTTAGGAATCATCACCCATACCCCTTCTACCCACAGCTCTTGTAGTAATTAAGTTGGTTATTAGATATTTGAGTTAAGTAACTCTTGTTCCATGAGTTTAATTTTTCAAATTTAATTTTTCAGGAACATGATGTCGCGGAACATTCAAACCAACATGAACATGGAGAAAATGGGACAAATCTCAAGTTTGGCGGAGAATGTGGAAGAAGAGTCAATCAAATGCAATACCAAGACACCACAACATCATAGGCAATACTGACATTTCAGGGAAGTCCTCATTCTTTTCCTTTAAATTTAACATTGATGACAATGTTTAGTTTAAGTTTGGGGGAGTGTATTATTATTAATTTCCTACATGAAATTTTTTTGAGTTGGACATTTTGGCTTACGATTATGTTTTACTTTGAGATTTGGTGTTGATTTATGAACTGTGGATATAAACATGCTAGATTGATTGAAGTTTAATCTTGCAAAATTTGATATTATACGTGCCCCAGAATTGAGTCTAATACTGTGATGAAATGAGTTGATTCATTTGTTAGATATGTTAATTTAATTGGACATCGATGCTTTACCTAAACCATAGTAAGTTATTTATCCTTAGACCAAAGTTAGCATAGTTTGGGGATGATGTTACAGTTATAGGAAGATGCGAATGTGAATTTGGATTCCATGTATAAAAACTTATATATGGATTGTCTTAGACTAACATGATAAAACTAGGTGAGAGTCTTAAGTTGGAGGTCGATTTATTTGAATAAGTGTGTGATAAGGGACATTGCACTAATCAATGCATATACAATTGAAAAGTTTAATCTTTTCTCTGAATCCTTTATGACTCGAGTGATTAAGTCTGCAAGGGTATCTTAAAACCTGGTTGCTTAAAGTCGCTTGACTTAGGAGTTATTGATCTAAAGCTCGCTACAGGAGTCATTTAGAAAGCAATCAGCGATGAAATTGTACTTGAAAAAAAAAATTTGTTCTCTTCGAAGCCTTTTTGACTTGGGTTAATAAACATGTAAGGGTGTTTAAAACTTGGATTCCTAAAATCATTTGATTTGGGAGTCATCGGCCTAAAGCCTGTTAAAGGGGTCATCCAGAAAGCTTAATGAAGAGAACGAAAAAAAATTGTGAAAAACAGAAAAAACCAAGTGCATGGAAAGAGCTAAAGCACTAAATACTTTGGTTAAGCCCTAACACTTATTCGAGGGAATTAAACTTTTGATGAAGGATAATTAGCTAGTTGAGCCATAGCGGTTGAAGCAATCAAATAATTGGAGAATCTCTATTCACTGAAGTGTTGACTTGCAACTAGTAACGTCCACCTGAACTCGAGAGGGTGAGGATAGTAATAAAATATTCAACCTTAGGTTACACACTGAGAATGAGTGAAAAAGTGTGAGTTTGGGGGGTGAGTGAATCTTACGAGAAATGTAAGGTATATTTGACCACAGAGGGTTGAAAATTGAAACAACTTGTGCAGTCATGGTTGATTTCTTAATTCTTCACACACACACACACATGTCGATTTTGCACTGGAAGAGTATATATTGGTATGGTATTGTGACTGAAGCATATTTTTGGAATAAACATCAAAATCTCTCTAAAGTAAAAAGTTTGATTGTCCAACTAATTATCTTTTGCATGCTTGTGTGTATCGTCCTTGGATGATTTTATTGTTTGGTGTGTTTGTTTGCTGAGGACTAGCAAACGATTAAGTTTGGGGGTATTTGATGAGTTTGTTTCACTCATGAATTTTTCACAATTTTAGTTTGATTAATTGTTAGATCTTGTGAGTATAGAACGTTTTTGATGTGTTTGTTAGTGTTATTTTGAAGATTATGAAAGGTGATGCAAAAAAAGGTACTAAAGCGAACGAAGAGGCCAAAAACAAGGATATTGGGGCAGAAAGATAGTGCTTAGGCGCTGCATTTGTAGCACCTAGACGCTACAAAACTTAAAAAAAATGAAACTTGAACTCGAGAGACAGTGCCTAGACACTGCAATCATAGCGCCCAGGCACTATCATCAGCGCCTAGGCGCTGCAGACGTAGTGCTTAGGTGTTGAGCTTAAATTGACGCGGTGCTTAGGCACTGGTTCATAGTGCTTAGGGGCTGCTCCGGGGTCTTCTAGGGCGCGTTTTTGGGCCTTTTTGAAGTCCATAAACCGTTTTGAAGTCCATAAAAAACCCTACTCTCTACACAAATGGAGGAGGCACCTATAAATACATATTTCTCACACTTTTGAGGGGTTCTTCACACATTGGGAGGCATGAGAACGAAAAGGGAGATTCAAAAGAGATATTCAAGGAGAATAACAGCAAGCAATTGAAGATTTGAAGCATTGATTGGAAGGGGAAGGAGATTTTGGTGCAAGAATTTTACTTTTTCTTCTATATCTTTATTACAAATCCGATGATGTATTCTAAGACAATTTACTATATTTCTTTTTGCAATATGAATAGCTAAATTTATTGTTGGGGTGAATAATGTAACCAATTGGGATTCTTAACATTCTCTTATTAAGATTCGTAGTTTTTAATTTTTTTCATGTGTTGATTTTGCTATGAGTTGAATGCATTAAATTATTTGATCAATAATTTGATAATTTTTTTGAATTCTTTTAAAATAGAGATATGAGTTTAGGATTTAGACCATGTAGTAAAATCTAGTACATTGGTATAACGAGTAGAGATACTTATATCATTTATTGTGGTCATAATTGAGTTTCTAGGACAAAAAACTCGCTTAACTAAGTTGAATTTGTATAGAGATATGAAATTTAATTAGTTTAATAGACTCAATAAGAACTCGAGAGAGGTAAATTGAATACGATAGGAGAATTCGACTAAACACTACGTTAGAATTGATTTTTAATTTGAGATATAAAGGTGATCAATAGGTGAAGTTATTCTGCCATAACATCCATTCATTATTTGATTTTCCAACCAATCGTGTGAGCATTCATTTATTTTCTAGATTTTAGATTAAAAATCAAATCATACAACTTTAGATTTGTTTCCATCAAATAATAGTTAAAAAAAAGTTGAATTAAGTGCTAGAAAATAGTCCTTGTGGGTTCGACAATCCGAACTTTTAGGTCCACTATTACTTGTTACGGTTCATACACTTGCGAAACTAAAATACACAACAAACATTTAGAGAAATAAAAATTAAAATTAATTTCTTGAATTGAGAATTATGGAGTATGATTTTGAATAATAAAATTACAGTAACCAATTTAATGGTAAGTGGACGAAGACTATATACTTAAATACTGCTATCAAAAATAAAACACAGTTGATAAAATTAAAACAATAAAATAAATCTACAAAATCATGTGTGAGTAGTTGTGTCGTCATTATATAGTTATATAACAATGTGATACTGACTTGTCCCATTTGAGCTAGTTGACTAACATCAAATTATATGACTTCTTGATCTTCAATTGACTTTGACACATCTTGAAATAATGAGTATTTAGCAAAAAGACCATCCAAAGCATACTCCAAGAGAATGAAGCCATGCATTATGTAATATGATATGGATAAAGTTTGGTATACATAATTTTATCTTTGCTCACTAAGGTGCACATATAAAATAAAGATTTATCTTTACTTACTAAGTGGATAATTGGTAATTAATTTCAAAATAAAATATCCTGTCTTTAACTATCCAATGAAACGTTCAATAATAATCGAACACAAGAAGTGACTATAGTTGACATCATGCAGTCTTCCTCGTCCATTCTAATCATGTAAATAATATCTTCGACCTTGATAACCAAGAAGTTCAAGCATGTTTGGATAGCCAGAATGAACAAGGTAAAGATAATTTGCAAAGAACTATGGTTTTAGACTGTAACAAAAATAAACATATTTTGCAAGTTCTTTGAAGTATTAGAACATACCTCCCGGAAGTATTAAATTGATATTCTTGTAACTACTTCAATGAATATCATAAATTATTAGTAATACCTTAAATCCAGTAGACAAAAAAATCATCTTTTAGATGCATTTCTTCCTCTAATACTGGAGAAAGTGATCAACGTTTTTTAGATGCTTATTTGTGCTTATAAACTTGAATTATATTTCTAAATTTGGGATCATATTAATTTGAGAATAAGAATGCGATAAAAAAGTTTGAGATATAAATATAATAATATCTAAATGTTATGAACCTTCAATGCAATTAAAATATAGTATGGTTAATAAAAACGGTGGTGAGAATATATTTAGCCATCAAAAAAATTCCTTAAAACTGTTGTAAAAAGACAAGTCTAACATTGCTGGCTAGAATATCATACTCAATTGGGCTTTCACTGGATCCACAACAAATGTCCACGGACCTAAATCTATTATACCAAAGCCTAATTCATAAATGGGCCGAACGACTCCGAACATTATGACCCTACACCGATACATTCCACCACTATTCCAAATCGCTTCATCCAAGAACCCTAATTTCAGACGAAGGCTGTGTAGCGAGCTTTGATATCATATCTTTGCTGCCCCAGCTGTGTTTCGAAGATGAAGGTATTTCTCTCTTACATTTGCAAATACTGTATATATATACACATATATTATTATTATTATTATTATTATTTATTTTTTTTTTATTTATTTATTTTGGTTAAATTAATTTGGATTTTGAATGTTTTGTAGTTCAACATAGCAAATCCGACCACTGGCTGCCAGAAGAAGCTTGAGATAGACGATGACCAGAAACTGTATGACTCCATTTTTTATTTTATGCTCTTTTTTTTTCCTTGAATGTTCTGACGTTTGATTGCTGTTAAGGGTGATTTGTGTATGTATTTGATGAAATGAATTGGTATGTATTTAAGTTTTTGAATTACGAATTGTTTTTGCTGGCATCTTAAGGAATAGAAAAGCAATTGGCAAAATGATACAGCGTTTGTACCTGAATACACAAGGACATTATATCTTTATTGCAGTAACCAATTCCACTTTTTGTGTTATTGTTTATTGCGTTCTCACATGTTTAAATCTGCTACGTCTGTAAACCCTATGTTATATACTTCTTGTTTTATTTTTGAGTTTGTAAATTGCTTTTGTTAACATTTCAGCTGGACTGTATGGAACTCTTATTGGACAATTTTTTGAAAGCTTATCAAAGTTAGACATAAAAAGCAGAAGATTTTGTTATGGCACTGTTTTCAGGAGAAGATCTTCTCCTTAGTAATTGTTTTAGCAATAAATGAACCTTTAGGAACTGATTCCAATGTTATTTTTTTATCACTGATTTGTGGTATAGAGTAGATATCGATTTCTGTTTGAAATTTAGACTGAAATTTCATTCTCTAACCGAATATTAGTTGGATGTAAACTTTTAGGTAATGTGCATTTTGATTTCTGTGTGAGTCAGTAATTTATTTTGAGATATTTGTTTATATTCTATTTCACTGGTTACTGCATGCTTAAGAAGCACACAGTTGTTGAAATTTTTACTTACCCAACAATATGTAAAGAGATTCACTGCTGGTATTGACATATTACATCTGTAAATTGCAGCCGTGTATTTTGGGACAAGAGGATCTCTCAGGAGGTCAGTGGAGATGCATTAGGCGAGGTATGCTATTTTTTTTATGTGTTAAGTTCACTCGTTTTGTACCATGGTTATAGCAACCCCCAAAATGACTATCCTGTTCTAACATGGACACAACTAATTGTTTCACAGGAGTTCAAGGGCTATGTATTCAAAATTATGGGAGGGTGTGACAAGCAAGGTTTTCCAATGAAGCAGGGTGTTTTGACTCCTGGTCGTGTTCGCCTCTTGCTGCACCGAGGTATGTGTGATTGATTACCTCTTCTATGTAGTGTTTGACCACTTCTCTAGGCAAGACCGTCGTGAGAGACTATTTGTTTGAACAGGGACCCCTTGCTTCCGTGGGTATGGTAGGAGAAATGGAGAGCGCAGAAGGAAATCTGTTCGAGGATGCATTGTTAGCCCTGATCTCTCTGTTCTGAACTTGGTGATTGTGAAAAAGGGTGACAATGATCTGCCAGGACTGACTGATGTTGAGAAGCCGAGGATGAGAGGACCAAAGAGAGCATCAAAGATCCGTAAACTCTTCAATCTTTCTAAGGAAGATGATGTAAGGAAGTATGTTAACACATACCGCCGAACTTTCACCACCAAAGCTGGTGAGTTCAGAATTGCCTGACTTTGTGGTTGTTAATCATGTCATACCTTGAAGCTTGTGCTTTTTTAATTGTGGGAATTCCAGTTTACTAATGGTCTGTTTGGGATAACTTCTGTTTTTTGTAAAAGAGGTTTATGAAGAAGCACTTTGGGCCAGCTGTTTAGCTATAAAGCATTTTAAAAAATTATCCGAACACTTCTGAAAGTAGCTTCTTAGCATCAGAAGCCACTTATAGCTTTTCAAAAGCCATGCCAAACAGACTCTAGGATTGTTAAGGAGAGTTAAATTTTATCTGCTCACCTTTTGACCTGGTAAAACATGCGATGACAGGTAAGAATGTGAGCAAAGCTCCTAAGATTCAGAGGTTGGTGACTCCCTTGACTTTGCAGAGGAAGAGAGCTAGAATTTCTGATAAGAAGAAGAGGATTGCCAAGGCCAAGGCCGAGGCTGCTGAGTACCAAAAGCTCCTTGCCTCTAGATTGAAGGAGCAAAGAGAGAGGCGTAGTGAGAGCTTGGCTAAGAAGAGGTCTAGACTCTCTGCAGCCTCTAAGCCGTCCACTCTCGCTTAAGTTCATCAGGATGCAATTCTTATTTTTGGCTCGTTACGTGGTTTTTCCCTATTGTGTTGCTGCTTTCTTTTGTTGAGTCAAATCGATTTTTAATGTGCCCGTTGAGAGGTAATGCAAGTAAAACCCTAAATACTAATAGGTTCGCCTGTTTTTAAGCTTCTTTTTGCGAAGTAGACTATATCCTCTGGAGTATGTCGCTTTTGGGTTATTTTTTCTTTATTCTTTGCATATGTTTTGCTCTTGCGTGGATAGAGTATCTTGGATTCTTGGCTATAAAAGTTCATGTTTAAAGCGAAAAACTTTGAATAATACAAAAAATAATGCTAAAAACTTGGAATAATGCCCAAAAGAATCGAAGAAACGCAAGATAAAACCATGATTTGTTGTTTTCATATTTTCTCACCTTAGCCTATATAAATTTACCAATTCAATCATTCCCTCGACCAAGACCTAAAAGAATGCACTTTGATTTCTACTCAACAACATTTACCCTCTAATCTTAGGATAAGTGAACAACCTTTGATCCAAATTTAAAAATTCTCGTCCACTCATCAAGTCCTTAAAATTCCGTCAGGGGTTGCGATTTGACTATCCCAACAAGATAGAGTAATTTTATTTAGCACTAATTATATTTAATATCAGTTTAGGTGGTAATATTAGTTACATTAAATTATATGTTCAATTAAATACGTGAAATTATATTCCATTTAATAGGCCTTATGATATGCTAACAGTGGTATATAACACCAATTATTCAAATTTCACAAAACATGCATCATGATGAAATTTAGCTAGAAAATCTGAATGGAGAGAGAATGAAATAGTAATTCGGAAAATATACCCACTTTGAACCTTTTTCATGGCGCCCAAGGAAATAAAACTAATAAAAAAAACTATATATTAAAAATTGATCGATGATTTTTCATATGCTAAAACAACATTTAACCAAGAGATGGGTTGGCGTTAGAATCGGAAGTCTCATATACCATCAAAATTTTCGAGAGGTGGGAAATGGATCAATATTTTGTCACCTCTCGTTATGAAATTTTGTTTTTGTAGTCACACTTCCCTGACTAGATGAGACTTGAACTTAGATCATAGATTTTTTCGTTTTTACCACTTGAGCTAATATTTGATATTCCTTGTCGTCAAATTATAGATGTTTAAAATAAAAATTAATTTTTAATATTCACTCAAAATTATTTCCAAACCACTTCTTTGAACCCATCCCTATTTTTCACTATTTCTAATTTTCCACATATCAATGGTGGGAGGAAACGAGTAGCTTTCTCCTGGTTTATCAACTTGCTAGCGAACTCTGTTCAAATATGGCAACAATTAGAACAGCTATTTCACGTTCAGTTTTATAAAACTGAGTCTGAATTCACTTTGGCTAATTTGGCGAATGTATGTCAGATGCCAAACGAATGGGCAGAATGTTTTCTCCAAAGATTCAAGACAGCAAGAAGCAAGTGTTTTGTACCTCTGTCTGAAAAAGAATTTGTCAAAATCGCTCAGGGCTGCTTGAGCTTTGATTTAAAAAAGAAATTCCAGGACAAATAATTTTCTGACCTTTTCCAGCTGAGTGCGAATGTGATTAGGTATGAACGACTGATAAGAGAGGAAGAACAGATGAAAAATTCTAGTAAAGGGACTTATTACAAAGACCCAAATTTTGACGTTCATACCATCAGCGACAAGTCATACGATCAGGTCGAAATGTGTTTGGCCGAATTGGTCAAAGGAGATACGTATACTTGTCCCATAATGGCCAAAACTAGACCATCGGGCAAAAATGAATCCATAAAAGATGGAAACATAAAGGCTAGAACGTTCTCGTTCGATGTAACCAAAACTGACCTTATATTTGATCAATTATATAGGGATAAGCAGATAAAGTTGATCGATAAGCATAAATTGCCAAACCCTGAACAAATTAAGGGTAAAAAATATTGTAAGTGGCATAATGCATGGTCACATTTGACTAACAATTGCTTGGTTTTTCGCTATGTATTGCAGGATGCCATTGAATCAGGACGAATTATGTTCTATGATAAGAAGAAGATGGCAGTGGATGAAAATCCTTTTCCACAGCCACTTGGAGTGAACATGGTGACGTCTGGTTTCAAAAATAAGTTGTCAAAATTCAAGTTGGTCGTAGATGATGGAGAAGAGGATCCTAGACCACATCCCAGTGTCTTTGAACGAATAAAGGGAAAATAACCAAAAAAGGACGAAGACGTCCTGTGTGCAAGATGTAAAAGAGAAGTGAATGGAGATACGGAGAAACCAGGGATATGGCAGCATCCCCATCGCCCTATTTTCTTCCCAAACACTCAGCCTGGTAGAGGACGAGGTACATCATTCTATAGAGGATCGCCTTTTGAGAGGCAGTTCAGGGCAGCAGATAATGAGAGAACATTCAGGCCGCAATCTCGCCGGCCAAATGTATGACATTCATTCCAGTATAATGCAGGAAGGGTAATACCCTTCGATGAGATGGCTAGAACCCAACAAAAGTGTTTCCAACGAAACTATGGACGAATGATGAGGCAGCAACAAGGAGTGCCACATCCTAAAGCGCCTAAGCTACTCAAAATAGCCATTCAAAATGTTCTCAAGGATAGTGAAGAAATCGGTACAGATGAATCAATGAAAGAGCTGCCAGAAACTTCTTCTGGGAGATCAAAGTTTGAGCGGGACAAAAGGGATGGAGAAGATCCAGATCAGCCCCTCACTATCCAGTTTGGTACGTTACCTCCTGTCGTAGCCAATAATTACTTACTGGCCAATGAATTCAAGAATAAAGAAAAAGAAGAAGAAGAAAGGGAGGACAACGAAGGAGAGACTTGTGTGCTGGAATGTGAAGAAGGCCAGACTTCTAGAGAAGCCTACAACGATGAAGAGGACGACGGAATGACAGATATTGAAGAAGAAATCGACCTAGAAGCAGAAGGAAAAAGGAGAGGAGTATCGCGCAATACTCTGTTGAAGCAATTGCATCGAGAGGGAATTCGCGAAGTAGACTTGTTGGGAGAACCATCTGGGCGTCCTTTCGATTTCTACGTACTGTACGGGACACCCAAAAGGAAGAAGAGAGTGCCTCGCTCTGAAAAGTATGGATCACCTCTAAGAATAATGCCCCCTCCCACATGTTGGGTAACTGATGAGGAAGCATTAGAAAACAGTAAGAAGGAAATTCAGGAGACAGAGGCTCAGCGCGATATGCTGCACGTCAACTTATCACAGGGGGATAATTCGACAGAAAACAAGCAGGAAGTAGAAATAGAGGCTGCCGAAAAGGTTATTTTTAAACGGCCAGCCATGAAATTGACTAAACACTTGAGGCCATTGTACGTTAAAGCTCTAGTTAACGGCATCCCGGTGGCAATAGTGCTTGTTGACAATGGAGCAGCTATAAACACCATTCCATCTAGGATGATGAGGAAGTTCGCAAAGACAGAGGGTGACATGATTCCTACAGAAGTCATCCTTATGAGTTTCAATGGAGGAGCAACTTCAGCTAAGGGAGTTATGCCATTGGACATAACTATAGGGAAGACTACTAGGATCACAGTCTTCTTTGTAATTGATGGACCTACTAGTTACAATGTGTTACTAGGAAGAGATTGGATACACGGAAGTCGCTGTATACCCTCATCGCTCCATCAATGCCTGATCTTTTGGAATAACAAAGGCGAAGTAGAGGTGGTACAGGCCGATCATAGGCCTTTTGTCGCAGAAGCAAACTGGGTGGAAAAGTTCATGTACGAAGGAAACTATGGACCTATCAGGGTAGTACAAGATGGGGAAAAAACTCAAGTTGTCGCGCAAAGTGAAGAGCCATTTTCAGTGGACGCACTCACTGAAATGTTCAGATAGATGAGGCCAAATATAGTGGCCCTGGAAGAGCCAGTAATTAGCAAAAGAATAATCAAGGAGTCTTGAATGAATTCTAAGTTACAAAAGCAAATGGCCGATATTCAGGCCTTCAAAGCCAGACTAATGGCTTTCAATAAGAAATGCAATGACAAGGCGAAAAAAGAGACAGCCCTGAAAGCGTTGAAAGACAAATTAGCAGTATTCGAGTTAGAACAAAGGATTGGCCGAGAAGTCAACAAGGTGGACTATTTAGAAGAAGAAGTACTTACAAGGGAACTAGACGACGAAGTAATGCGGATCATCAAACCTGGATACTAAGGGAGGGCTTTATGCTTGGCACACACAAAACATATTTACAAAGCCAAACCAGAAGAAAGGCCACTCGCTCAGTATGGGAAGGCTCAGCGCTCGAATGATTATGAAGGGTTTGTAGGCTTGAATAAGACTCGGCGTAGTTTTTACCAAACTTTGGGGCGCCACCAGAAACCAAGATACCAGGAAAAATGGTATTGCCCAAAGGTGGTAGATTCACTAGGGCCCCAACATCCCTTAAAGTAATAGACATGGGACCAAGAGGGAAAATAAAGGTATTATACTCAGAAGATCAAAAACTCAAAGCGATCGAAAAAAGTGCTGAATCAAAAGTAGGGGGTTGAATAGAGATTTCTAACAAATCAGAAATCCTAGCATTATCAAAAAGTGCCTTAGTAGAATCATGACCCACAAGACGAGCATGTCACTTTCGAAAAACTACATCAGATTTAGGCCAAGTGCGAATACCTCTTTCGTGAAGTGGCCCCAGTGGCAGAGAGTTTAGAAATGGAGGGCCTTGAGTACAAGGAAACAGCTGGCCCACCGTCGCCTGTTCGACTGCCTCTGCATTGTTGAAGAAAGGACCTAGGTAGAACTCATTGAGTTCGACATTGGCAGGCACGAGAAAACTCGGAGTTATGTATGGACGACTCAGAAGTTTCTGAAAGTCATCAAAACTAAAGGAGTCGCCAGCTTGAGATTGTGAAGTAGCCATTAGGGATGAAACGAAGTTTTTTTCAGAGTTACGTAGCAGGGAAGCAAAAGATGAACAACAAATCGTGGGAGAGACGCGAAAAAGTGAGGCGTGATTTAATGGTGCAGTGAAATGACATGTTTGGGGGTTATAAGGGTTTTCAAAACGTCGCACCTTTTCAAGCTATGGAAGAAAACAATGATTGAAATTCTTGGAAATTTCGAATGTTGCTGGAAACACAAAGTGAATATGGTAAAATTTAATAATTGGTATTAATTCTGCCATATTGGGGGGTAATTGTTGACACATAAAAATTCAGCCCAAATCGAACGGCCCAAGAAATGAAGCCCAATTGGAGGGTGCCCAAATCAGATAGCCCAAAGAACGAAACCCAATCAAACAATTCAAGATGAAGGCCCAAATAGGGAGGCCCAAGAACGCGGTAACGCCATCGCCCAAGTTTGCAAGTCGCCCAGAATCTGAGCGAATGGAGTGCCATGTAGTCGCCCAGAGTTGCTACTCTATTCTCGTCCAAACCTACAAGTCGTCCAAGGTCTTAGCAAACATAAAGTGTTGTGATCATCAAGAATTGCAGTTACCAAAGCAGTTATTAAAGCAGCTTTATCACGTTCCACGATTCAAGGAATTCAATCGAAAATGGTTGAACGACGAAGAGTAATGGCAGCAGTTAAGAAAGGTAGTTTCATGACAAGTTGGCCATTACGAGGAAAGTGGGCAGTTGTAGAACGATCAAGCAGTTTTAAGGCGGTTGATCACAAAGAGATCATCCATGGAGTATAAAAGGGAGAAAAGACATAGAGCAAAGGACCCCGAATCAAAAACTCTCGAACAGAGAACATGTAATTTTAAATTCCTTAGTTTAGACTTAAACACTTTTTTCAGTAACTCGTGTGCTTGCGCCCCTTGGAGAAATTCTGTTTTTAATTTCCAATTGTAAAGTTATCGCCAATAAAAGAACACCCCTTTTTGGGACTTTGTCTCAAGAGGTTTGTCCCTTACACAATCGTCTGATCCCTTTTAATTGTTAGCGACTAACCCGCGCGAAACAATTAGTAATACCTAAAAAAGGTTATGGCAATGCTAAAATCAATTATGTCATTTGTATAATCAAACTTGACAATAATGATTGACAATGTTGGTGTTGACCTCGGAAATTGGACCTCTACGTGGCCAATTGAGAGCAACTCCACGTGTTCCTTTCTGTGCACAACAATACACAGTCAAGAGCACACGGTCCGAACCAACAGGAGTAGCGACGACTGCATACACTCCGACGGTCAAGTCAATGGTCGATGATCGGAACGGTGCCGAAATTGTGTAAAAGAGTGGGAGGAGAATATATAATGCTTGAACGTGGAGAGCTAAGTTTAATATGCGTTTCATAACATTTGTCTCTTGTCAAACCTTGAACATTTATAGATGAGGAGCACCGTTGGATGTGGAACACGTGTATGTATCTGATGGCGTGAGACGTCCGCTCGTAGGCGTCAATGAACCACGTCTAGAGTGGGCAGTTTATTAATTCTTTTGAGTTGAGTTGACATAAAGTAGATGTCATATCAACTAGACCCATGGAGATATCACATCCATAGAGGATCCTGACAAAGATATACTTCTAAAATTGGCGACGAAGGGATCTGTTAAGGGAGCACCTTGGAGTGCCAAGCGCTTCGGTTACAGGGGGCGCTTAGGTTACTTCAGTAGATTTAGTTTGTGGTGTGTGCCTTGCGGTGAGTCAAGTTGGAGTTCGACCGAAGTTGACATCACTTCATATCCATTTCGTAGGGACATGTGGCACATCGTAGAGGAGTGGGACAGGAGTTCTGAAGTGGTTTGGTGAGTTTGGGCAGGCGTGACGAAGTGTTTTGGTGCGAGGCATAACAGTGGTCTCCCCAAGTTCAGACATGAATATTCATATCATGGGTGGATTTGTTTATCCGATTATATTGATCTTAGAGAAGATTTGTAGTATCTAGTGAAGTGTTAATGTCAAAGCGCGAAGCGAGTAGATATGACGAAGGCTTTGTGGTTGGAGTGTATTGTTAAACTGAGGTGACGTTGGTAGGGGGTTGTCTCAGTTGGTAGTTCTTTAATTCGTGAAGGGCAGTTAGTTTTTGTCCGAGGCGTATGAGCTATGATGCTGAAGGCGGAAGGAGCTCATCTACAGTCGCTGTGTTGACCCGTAGGAGACGATGGGTAAGGAGATGGCTGAAGATTTGTAAGCTTGGAAACGCTGCATCCGAGGTGAAGATCCTCAGGTGCATTGAAGCTCTGTAAAGTTGAGGAAGCAACATATCTACAACCGGTGCGTTGACCCACAGGGGACGACGCATTAGGAGATGGCTTAATCTTTGTAAAACTTGGAAACGCTGCGTCCGAGGTGAAGACTCTCAGGTGCACTGAAACTCTGTAAAGTTAAGGAAGAAGCGTATCTGCAATCGGTGCATTGACTCACAGGGGACGACGCATTGGTAGATGGTTTAAGCTTTGTAAAGCTTGAAAACACTGCATCCGAGGCGAAGACCCTCAGGTACGCTGAAGCTCTATAAAGCTGAAGAAGAAGCGTATCTATAATCGGTGCGTTGACTCACGGGGGACGACGTGTTGGGAGATGTCTCAAACTTTGTAGAGCTTGGAAACGCTACATCCGAGGTGAAGACCTTCAGGTGCGTTAAAGCTCTGTAAAGCTGAGGAACTCGATCTGAAGTGATCCAATTGTGATGTTAAATGATGTGATAGCTGTCGTGTGTTTCCAAGACGACAGTTGGGTATGATGCCCATTTCCAGGAAAGGCTGCTGCGGCCATCTATTATAGATGGCTATTGGAGATCGAGGCGACACGTTCTATGCATGATCAAATTTGGTATTTCGTTTAAACGGTCTAAATTTGGGATGCGATGAATGGTCCAGATTGACAATTTTTGAATTGGACGACGTAGATCGCCTGGGGATCCTTATAAAAGGGGCGCCTTAGTGCCATTCGAATGTTTTTACTTTTGCAAACTTAGAAAATCCCTATTGCTATCAAATTCTTTGGTGATTTCCGACGATTATTGAGTGTTTCTACTATTTTCGACAACTTTTAAGGTGTTGGTTTGAGCTTTCTAACGTTAGGATACTAATTCCAGTCGACTTTTGTAAGTATTGCTTGAGTTTTTCACAATTTTTATTGAAAATATATGGCCTCTGAGGGTAGTGGGTCGTCTAGGAGAGAGTTGAAAATAGTAAGGGTGAACCAACCTATATTGGCGACCTCCTCGGAATTGTCCGAGGCGATATTAAGGGGGAGAACCTTTGGAGGCGACTTGATAGCCCATTAGACACTTCTATACACTGGGGGGCATCTGACTATCATTCTAAACTCAAGTCTATCGACCTCGATAGACTTAGGAAAGAGTATAAGACCCCAGAGGCCAAGGTATGTGGCCATTAGCAAGGCCATTCTCAGGGTGGGGCTTACGTTACCCATTCATCCTTTCTTTAGGTACGTTCTGAGGTCCTATAGTTTAACTCGGACCCAGTTAAACCCAAATTCTTGGAGCCAAATGGTCGAGTCGTGGATGCTTTGGAAAGAGACGTCTTATGGGGGTGGAGATGCCTTTTCCTATCTTCTAAACCCTATACATTCCTAAGGTGGCAGCCGAGGGTGATAGGACCAGGGGGTGGTATTATCTGACTTTATGAGGTTTCCACATTCCATTCGTGCTCGATTTGTCGAGTTCTATCAAGGATTGAAAGAGCTCGTGGTGCTGGGCTTCCAGAAGATGGGTTACAATGGATGGAGACCCCTTGGCACTTCTTACAGTCCCTACCAAGTATTAACACTCGGTGAGTACGAGAGATTTCTGTTTATGTTAATCACTTCAGATCGATTGCTAACCCTGTTGTACTTGTAGGCATCCTTCCTCGGTATGAGCTATCCACCGAGGAATTTGATATGATCTGCATCGTATACCAGCTCCCACCAAAGAAGAGGTCGTACAACGAATTAATCAAGAAGAATATTCACTTCGTTGAACACGAACTGATGGCTTCTCATGGTAGGTTATCTGAAGCGGTTGTATTATACTGTTTCCTGAGCTTGCAACACTTGTTAATTTTCCTGTATTGATGCAGATGATTTCAACAAGAAGAGGCCCGTAAAGCCCGATTTCAAAAAAATCCAACGGATGATGGCTGAAGCGAGGGCCCTGAAGACCTCCTCATCGGCCTACAAGAAACAGACGGATGACCTGGTGGCTGTGAGCAAAAGGTTCTAGCCACTGGTCGGCGAAGAGGTGGAGGAAGATCCAGAGGCTTCCCTACTGAGGAAGGGAAAGAAGGCCACCGAACCGTTAGTGAAGGGGTCTTCAATGGCCAGGCGCGCCCCATCGCTTTGCTAGACAATGATTCCCATTGGGATCGCAATAAGGGAGAAAGTGGCTCCTCTCCCCGAGGCGTCTGTTGTGCTGCTCCAGTTCTGGTTGCTCCAATAGCCCAAGTGTGGGGTCAATTGAAGAGGAAGAGGGCTCGACAAGAGGAGGTGGACTTCCTGGGCATGAATGATGAAAAGCCAGTTAAGGAGATGTTGGAAGCTCTGCCTCCAGAAACTGCTACAGTGGCATTGGTCCATAGTAGGTATTAGACTGAGGCGTGGAAGGATCACATGGCCTCGTGCATTGTGGAGGATCTCGTTGCAGCGAACAGAACCTGCCTCGCTTGAGCCCTTAGCACCAGCAAACTGGAGGGTTTGGTAAAGGACCTATGAGCCAAGAATGTGGACCTGGCACAGCGGCAAGCCTTCTCTATGGGAAAGCTATCCATGCTGCTAAATAAAGGCTTCGAAAGGCAGAGTGGCAACGGACCAAGACAGAGGTCCAGTTGAGAAAAGCCACTACCGATGTGGAGGGGCTGAGAAAGAAGCTCCATAAAGCGGAGTGCCAGGTGACTGCTCTTACTAGGCGACTTGATCATGCCAATGAGCACCATTGTTTGGCAATAGAGGCTCTAGAGGCCTCGAATAAAGAGAAGGCCAAGCTAAGGCAATAGGGGGAAGCCCAGGTTGAGGAGATCAGCTCCCTCAAGGAGGAAGTGAAGGTGGTAGGGGAATCAGCAATGCAACACTTCATTGATCACTTCGAGGAGCCTCCCCTTTATGACACCTTTGCTAACTTCTGGGCCTTGTAGAACGCCTAAGCGATGCTGGAGCGCCTAAGGGAGGTTTACCCAACACTGGACATATCCGCCTTGGAAACGGAGTTCGATGGACCGACTAAAGGTCGGCCACACATTGCTGTGGAGGAGCTTGTCGAGGCTCCTCAAGAGGCCGAAGCAGCCCTGGGGGAGGAGCCCGTAGTGCATGTAGATTAGGATTTTGAATGTAATGGCTTCGGCCACCCATTGTACTTATTTGACATTAATGAAATGAAATTATTTCTTTTTCAAGTGTTGAGGCTTTTTTCATTTGTGTAGAACTGTTTGTACTATTATAATTTGATCACTGCTTAATATTACTAACCATCAATAAACGGTTGAGGCAAACAATGATAATCCATAGAATATAACGACGAATTGAAGATTCAAACTTGAATTCAACAATCATGCACTAAGGCAATGCAAGCGCTTAGTCAAATAGGAATAAGTTACAACTTGTGTTCATAATCAAGTCGGATCGGAACATACATTTATTTATTGGTAGTACTTTCTTAAGTGTTCAATGTTCCACTGATGAGGCAACACTTTCCCTGCCATATCTTCAACTTCATAAGTCTCGTGTCGGGACTCTTTGATGATACGGTATAGGCCTTCCCAGTTCGGTCCAAACACTCCGGAGCCTATTGGTTTTGATGATGGAAACACCCTTCTGAGTACCAGATCCCCTAAGCGTAGAGTTCGGCTTCTGACCCTTGAGTTGTAATAGCGGGTCATCTTCCTTTGATACACAGCCAGACTTAGGATGAATCTCTTCTTTCTTCTAGGAGATGGAGTTCGTACACTCTCACTTCATCGTTGTTGATCTAATTGAAGTTTATACGATGATGCAAGGGGACTCCCACCTCGACTGGACTCATGGCATCAGCTCCATAAGTCATGGAGAAAGGCATTTCTCCTGTTGCGGTTCGATTTCTTGTTTGTATAACCCAGAGGACATGGAGAAGTTCATCGACCCATGCTCCTTTCGAGGTGTCAAGCTTTCTTTTCAGGGTGTGCTTGATCTTTTTGTTGACTGCCTTGACTTGTCCATTTGCTTGGGGGTGATGAGGTGTTAAGAAATCCTTCCTTATGTTGAGTTCGTCACACTAGTCTCACATCTTCTTGTTATCGAACTACCTTCCGTTTTCAGACACTAGAGAGTGGGAAATGTCGAACCTGAAATGATGTTCTTCCAGACGAATTTTGTGGTGTTCGCCTCAGTGATTTTGGCTAGAGGTTTAGCTTCGACCCACTTAGTGAAATAGTCAATGGCAACAACGGCAAATGTTGCACTTCCTCTTCCTTTTGGGAGGGGGTCATTGGAGTCTATATCCCATTTGGCGAAGGGCCATGGGCCGGTGACCATGGAGAGTTTTTGACGAGGTTGTCTCTGAACATTGGCGAACCGTTAGCACTTGTCACATTTTTGAGCAAATTGACAGGAATTCATTTTCAGGATTGGCCAGAATAGCCTTCTCGAAGTACCTTGTGTGCCAATGCTGCTCCACCAGAGTGGTTACCGCAGACTCCCTCATGAATTTCTCTCAGGATGTACGTGGCCTTCTCACCTCCAACACACCAAAGTAGGATGATGAGAAGCCTCATTTATATAACACACCATCTTGAAGTATGAAATGAGCAGCTCTTCTCATCAACTTCTTTGCTTCGTTCTTTGAGGGTGGTAGCGATTAATCTTTGAGATAGGCTATAATGGGTTGCATCTAATGTGGGTTACCTTCGATCTACATTACTTCTTCACCTCTAGAGATAGAGGATTTCAACAGACGCTCGATTGGAACGATTCTTAACAACTCAGAATCCTTGCTAGTGGTAAGTTTGGACAGGGCATCTACGTGCGTATTTTCGAGGCGTGGGACTTGGATCAGTTCGAACCTTTCCAAGTGGGTGACTAGGTTCAGAACTAGTTTTAGATAAGCAGCCATGCCCACTGTCTTTGGCTGCGAATTTTCCATTGACCTAACTCACTACAAGTTGTGAGTCGCTACTTGCTTGTAATCTTTCAACTTACATTTCTTTGGCCAGCCTGAGGCTTGTCAAGAGGGCTTCATACTCTGCGACATTGTTCGAGGCTTTGAAGTCGAACTTGATTGCGCAATTTAGCTTATGGCCCTCTGGGCTCTCCAGAATGACTCCGGCTCTGGAGCTGCTTTCTCCTGACGATCCGTCCACAAATAGCTTACACATTGGGGGCTCTGCTGGATCCATTGCTGCCTCCATTTCTGGGGCTTTAGTGAACTTAGCAACAAAATTCGCGAGGGCCTGGCCTTTGATGGCACTTCGGGGTTTAAATAGCAGGTCGAACTCATTGAGCTCAATTGTCCATTTTAGCAATCGATCTGAAGCGTCTATTTTTTGTAGCACTTGTTTCGGTGGAAAGTTGGTGAGTACTTCAATTGAATGAGCCTGAAAGTATGGCCTCAACTTTCTTAATGTGGTGACAAGGGAGAGAGCAAGCTTTTCCATGTCTGGATAGCGAGTCTCTACCAGCAGCAAAGCTTTGCTGATGTAGTATACTAGCAGCTGGCGTGCCTCTTCTTTCCTAGCGAGCACCGCACTGATTGCCTCATTTAATACTGCCAAATAAAGTAGGAGTGTCTTGCGCTGTTTAGGTTTAGACAGTACGGGCGCCTCTCCTAAGTGCTTGGAAGGCTGCCTCACATTCTTCGGTCCATTGAAACTTCTTCGTCTGCTTTAGAATCTTGAAGAAGGGTAGGCTCTTATCAGTGGCTTTGGAGATGAAGCGATTGAGTGCAGCAATCCTTCCATTAAGGATTTGCACCTCTTTTGGATTCTGGGGCGACTTCATCTCTAATAAGGCCTTTATCTTCTCGGGGTTTGCCTCAATCCCTCTTTAATTCATAATGTACCCCATAAATTGACCCGATGCTACCCCAAAGGTACACTTCAGTAGGTTTAACTTCATTTTGTATTTCCTCAGAATCTGAAAAGTGGTGTCCAAATGACTTACGTGATCCCCTGCATGGAGGCTTTTGACCAGCATGTCATCAACATAGACTTCCATAGTTTAGCCATTGAGGTTGGCGAACATCATGTTGACCAAACTTTGATATGTGGCGCTGTCATTCTTTAAAGTGAAGGGCATCACCTTATAGCAACACAATCCTCGGTCTGTTATGAACAATGTGACCTCTTCATCAGGTCGAAATATGCGTATTTGGTTATACCTTGAATAAGTATCCATGAAGCTCAGGAGTTCATGTCTAGCAGTGGAGTCCACGAGTCGGTCTATCCTTGGAATGGAGAAGCTGTCCTTTGGGCAAGCTTTGTTCAAGTTGGTAAAGTTAATGCACACCCTCCACTTCCCGCTGGATTTCTTTACAAGCATTAGGTTGGATATCCACTTTGGATAAATGGCTTTCTTGATGAAGCCATTGTGACTTAGCTTGTCGACTTCTTCCTTCAGCGCCTCATATCTTTCTGGATTGAGTGCTTGCCTCTTTTGTCGATGCAGAGTGAAAGTGGGATTGATATTCAAGTGGTGGCAGCAGACCCTTGGGTCTATTCCCACCATGTCTTTGTGCTTCCATGTGAAGATGTCTAAATTTCTTTTTAGGAAGTTCATCAGTTCTTCTTTCATCTCAAGGGGCAAAGCTTTCCCTATTCCCAAGGCTTGAGTAGGGTTTTAAGGGTTTGTAGGGAAAATTTTGAGCTCTTCCATAGGAGTTACGTTCGATTAAGACTCAATGATCCAAAGGTCTAATTCATCAAGAGGGTGCCCTCTTCAAGGGGCCTCGATCATGTCAACATCTTCTCCCTATTCGGGGGTCTGCCATTGTTCAAGAGCGCCAAGCATCTCTACATTCGTGTTTAATTCATTTGTTGCATCGGTTATCACATTCACAGTGCGGGGCTCAAACTTTCGTAAGGAGTTGAGGTAACATGAATTCGAGCCCATTTGATCTCCTCGGATCATCGCGATCCCATGCTCAGTTGGGAACTTCATATATAAGTGGTGAATGGAGGTCACTGCCCAAAGGTCTTTCAGTGCAGGTCGGCCTAATACCTCGTGGTAAGCTGACCTGTGATCCACCACTAAAAATTCCATGAAGTGATGAGCCACTAGGGGTGTTGATCCCATCTCAACAGGCAAAGTGATCCGTCCTTGTGGGATGATGCTATCCCCAGTGAATCCGAATATTGGGTCGACCATGGGAACCAAGCCATGCTCAATTTGCATCTTGTCAAAGGTTGATCCGAGTAGTATATTTATCGAGCTTCCGTTGTCAACCAGCACGCGCTTAAGTCCATTCCGAGCCACAACGGCCCTTACCACCAACACATCACAGTGGGGGTGATGAACACCAAGCGAATCTTCTTGAGAGAAGGTGATTTGAGCCATTTTGTTAGTGCAGGATTGGTCGGCAATGTATGTAATCAATGGTGGGTCTTTCGATTCCTTTGTATAGTTCCTCTGTGCATTCCTGGTATTGCCTCTGATGTGGGCTCCTCCAATGATTGTATCAATTTCCAAGATAGTATCGCCTCCGATGGCTGGGACCTGATTCCTTTGCCTGGATTATCCTCAAAATCTATCTCTTATTTCTCTCCTTCGAGGGGATTGATCCCGCTGTTGCCTTGACTTCCTATTGGGAGAAGTGGTCCTACGAGAGTGTTCATGATAATGATCCCTCCTGGAGGAGTGTGAGTTGCTTCGATTTGAGGACCGAAGCGCGTCTCTGCATTCGCTGATGTCATGACCATAGAGTTTGTGAAATGTGCATAACTTTATCCCTTCCAGGGGCCTGTTTTCTTGCTTTTTCTTCTTGTGTCGGTTGTTTATTCCTCTGGATGGCCCTACTTCGGCAGGAGCATTTTCGTATGTCAGCACCGGCATTGCATTCAGAGTGGCTGAAACTAATGCCTGTCTGGATGTGGGGGTTACTGTGTGACTTGCCTGGGTCCATTGCTGGATGACGAAGTGTGCCGCTAGTCCTTGACCTATCTACCTATGAGGTGGAGAAAGTCCTTGAGCTGCATAGTTTCGGTGGTCAATCATCTCTTCATTGATGATTTCTACCCTCATCATCTCAACCACTTTGTCATAAGTGCTTGAATTCTTGCTTCGTACGTTTCTCTAGAACAGTGTGTTCATGTTGATGCCTCCTTTCAGTGCTGAGAAGTCCTCTCTATCGGTTACTTGTTCGCAGTATGTGATTTCATCAGTAGATCTGGCGAGATAGCTTTTCAGCGTCTCACCAGGAGCTTGCCTCATATCCTGAAGGCGTTGCACTGGGTCCTCTCCTTCCCTTCGTGAGAGGTATTGGTTCAGAAATGCCTTCTTCAAATTTGACCAACTTCTGATGCTTAGAGGTGGTAACCTGCGGTACCACACTTCGACAGCTCTGGTAAGGATTAGGTAGAAGGCCTTGCATTTTAGTGCTGACGAGGCTCCTCTGAGGCTCATCTGTGTCATGTACTTAGTGAGGTGTTTCTGTGGGTTCCCCCTTCCCTCATACCTTGGAATTTTAGGGGCATGAAGTTTACAGGCATCGGGGGATCTTCGGATTTCTCTAGGGAAAGGGAGGTTGTCATTAGTGTCATCAATTTCGTAGGAGTGACATGGCCCTTCAGAGCCTTCTGACGCATTTTGGAGAGGTGGAGTTGCCCCTTCCCGACTACCTCAATCCACTAGATTTCTCCTCTCCCGCCTATTTCTAGGAGGAGGGGTGCCTCTTGTTCTTCTTCTTACTTCTGCTCCTGCACATGCTGAGCTGACCTCTGTATGGAGCAAATCCTATTGCTAGCATTTCGCCCTATTCAGTCAAAGACACTAACCGACCTCTGAGGCTCGTATTCCGATGGAAAGTTTTCTCCCAGCTGTGGTTCCGCCACGTGAGTACCTGGCGTATAGGAAGTGACATCCACTCCCACTTCTTTCTCAATGGGGCATTCTCTGCGGTTGCTTGACTGACCTCGGGCATGAGATGCCGGGTTTTATCCTTGAGCTGGGTACAGCCCTTGTGGCATTGGAAAGCCTTGCTGACCTTGGGTTTGTATGAAGAATTCATGAATCGCCAGATTCTGGGCTGCAATATCTCTCATGCCTACAGCTATTTGAGCCATCCCTTCGGTGAGTGCTGGGTCTTGTCACCTCGATGATGTTGGTGATGGGGTCTCCAATGCGTGACATTGGTCTGGAGCACCTTTTCTTTAGAGGCGTCCCTATGTACTTCAAGATTTGCATCCTCATTGCTATAACTCATTTTCCCACTCCTTTTTCAAGGGTGTGATGAAATTAGACTGTAAGTTGACTTGGTTCTCTTTCAAAAACATCCCTTTTTCAAGGTAAGTCAATAGTTTCCTGGTGGCTTTTTCCGATGCTAAACGGGAAATTCTTTGGTTGGAAGTATCCCCAGCAATGGTGCCAATTTGTTGACTTCGCGAATTGGACCTCCACGTGGCCAACCGAGAGCCACTTCACGTATTCCTCCCTGCGCACAACAACACGTGGTCAGGAGCACACAGCCGGAACCAACAGGGGTGGTGGCGGTCGCATACACTCTGATGGTCAAGTCAGTGGTCGATGATCAGAATGCTGCCGAAATTGTGCAAGAGAGTGGGGAGGAGAATATATAATGCTTGAATGTGGAGAGCTAAGTTTAATATGAGTTTCATTAGCTTTGTCTCTTGTTAAACCTTGAACATTTATAGACGAGGAGCACCGTTAGATGTGGGACATGTGTATGCTTCTGATGGCGTGAGACGTCCGCTTGTAGGCGTCAATTAACCGAGTCTAGAGTGGGCATGTTATTAATACTCCTAAGTTGAGTTGACATAAAGTTGATGTCATATCAACTAAACCCATGGAGATGTCACATCCATAGAGGATCCTGAAATAGATATACTTCTGAAACTGGTGGCTGAGGGATCTGTTAAGGGAGCACCTCAGAGTGCCAACCCCTTCGGTTACAAGGGGCGCTTCGGTTGTTTCAGTAGATTTAGTTTGTGGTGTGTGCCTTGCGATAAGTTAAGTTGGAGATCTGCTGAAGTTGACATCACTTCGGAACCACTTTGTACACGTGGCACATCGTAGAGGAGTGGGACAGGAGTTCCGAAGTGGTTTGGTGAGCTCGTGCAGGTGTGCCGAAGTGTTTTAGTGCGGGGCGTAACAGTTGGTGTTGTCAAAATTTGAGCCATTGATTTAGAAAATAGTTTTTCAAATGGATGAATACAATGTTGCCAATTATGAGTTGTCATTCAATATTATCAAATTAAATTGTATATATAGCATGATTCATGCTAGAATAGGTATTTTAGCGGGTTGGGATGAGTCAATGACTTTAAAAGTCTTTGTCAACATGAATGCTTGACTGCCAATTGGATGACGTGTGTCAGTAGGAGTGACGAATTATATAATATTACTTAGTCCTTTTTTGCAAAATTTGTATCGTTGTACAATGTTAGCAGCCATACTTATTGACCAAATTGTAACTGAATTATATATGTACCCTTTTGACATTTATTCATTCTATTTGGGAGAATGATATTTGTGGTAATTTGCCTAATCTTGAGTCAAATATGACGACAAAAGGATCCATCTGTCGTTGTCAAATTTTTGCTTAAAATCTTGTAAGAATCGCACCTAAGCATGGGCTTCACTTTAAAGGCGAAAACGAAGGAAGGACTTTTGGGAACAATTGATGGTTCGGATATAATGGAGGAGCGTGTTGCAGACTATTTTTCTGTGTCATAAAATGACTCTGGTGATCAAAGTTGAAAATTTTTTGTTTGAACTTCGTTGATCATGAGTGAAATTATATTTGTCTAGCTTTTTTTTGTCCTCGGAGCATATTCCAGTGGTGTGAAGGACAGGAGTGAGATAGTCTCAGACTTGCTGACAGTCGCAGTATGATGATTCGATTCTTGAAATATGAAATTGAACATTTTGTGGGTATGAGTGTACAGACAAACTCTTATTTCTTAATCTGTTGAAATACATTCCGTAATTTACGTCCCACACAATACTCTAAGGACGGGACAGTGAAACCCTCAAAGTTGGGGTTCAACGTCTATATCTGTCTCGCTTTTGTTACAATGCTACGGTCGATTCCCTGGCGCCAACCGTTGAGCTCATCGAAACCTACCCTACGGTTAACCCACTCCACTCCTTCTCCCTCCCACCAGACACACACACCTGCCCAGCTCAACCTGATTCGTTCTCCAGTTGAGGAAGCATTTCAGCTTCACATCCCTCTTCCAAGTTCCAATTTGATATTTTCTAGATCCAAAACCATGATATTCTTTACAATCCAAACGTCCTGACGCACATCAACCCAACGATCAATTTTATTCTAGGAAGAAACAATGTCCCTTACGTTTCAAACCCTTTTCACGAACAAGAATCCTAGGTCATCTCATACCACTCTTTCGCGAACCCATTTCTTAAAATCCTCCAATTTCGCATGTTTAATCCCGAATTCGAAAATCCATTTCCCAGATTCCCAAAATTTCCTTACCCACAATCACCTTTTGTACATTGAAAAAGTTAAAGCATCATTTCAAGAACCGTTTGAAACCGCACGGAAGCAAGATAACAGTAACGGAGGCATCGGTGGTGAGTATAATTTCGATGCACTTCTTTCAGTTCTTGAATTTCTTTGCCTTGCATCGTCGGCTATGAGTTCGATATACTTTGCGGTTATCTATGGTACGCAGAAGGGGGTTGTAGGGTGGCTTGGGAGCAAGATTTTGGTATGGCAGTGTGTGGTTTTGGTGAGTGGCGTAGTGGTCGGAGCCGTGATAAGGCGGCGGCAATGGAGGAGAATTTGTGGGGTTGGATTATCGAGGGCTTCTTCTTCCGGGGTAAATTTGTTGGAGAGGGTGGAGAAAGTGGAGGAGGCTGTGCGAAGCTCCTCGACAATTATTCGAGTTTTATCGAGGCAGCTGGAGAAGCTTGGAAATCGGTTTCGGGTCAACCGAAAGGCTCTCAAGGAGCCCGTTGCTGAGGTAATTTGTGATGTTCTTGTAGTTCTTGTTCTTGTTGGCATTCAGTTAGGAATTCATTTATTCATATTGGTTAAGGAAATGTAATACAAGTGGGAATATGATTCGTGGGGATATAGATAGGATGAGCTCTTAAATGAAATACCTAGCTTATGCTTGTCTTTTTCTCATTAAAAGAGCTTCTCTTTATATGTATGCAGCTAAGTTTTATATTATATGACCTCTTGTTTTATAGAATGATGAGTTACTCTACATTCTTAATTTAAGTGTTTGTGTTTTGGGAAATTGATGGATTGCTAAATTGAGTTTGACAAGTTGGTGGGTGGTGTAAATAAGTTACTTAGATAATTCAAGAGGTTTGCCATTAGTTATTAGGAAATGGAACCAGAATAAGATTAATTACACAAGTCATGTAGGTTTGGCAAACTCGACGCTCGTGGGATAGAGGAAGACATTATTCAGCATAACATTTATTATTAGTTTCTCTGATTTTCTCATTTGCCCACATAAATAATAACAGAAGACAAGTATTTTTCACAAACTAATACATGTTTTCTCTCAGTGTTTCTCGCTTTGTCCTTAAGTCTAATCATGTATTTGTTTCTTGTTAGTCCATACGACCAGTAAGTTACTCAGGTTGTTCTAGGGGTTCCCGGTTCTCAAATTGATTTGCATCTAATTCACTTAGATCATCATCAACATCAATGTCTTTATCATCGTTGTTATTATCAGTAAACAAATTGCTTCCATAGAGTCCATCGAGATAAAATTTGACAATTTCAAAAATTATTTTATTAAACAGGAAATTTTCCCTTCACCGACGACGTCATGTTCAACATAAATATTGAAATTGAAATTATAATTAAATTTATTATTGTTGTTTGTAAAGATTGAATTGATTAGATTGTAAAGCCAATAGGCAGTTTATAAATTATAGAAAGCAATGACCATTACCTTATTCACGTTTTCTTTTATTGATACAAGTTATGTGCAAAATTGTTGGTAACCTGATTGTTGTATTGACTCTTCCCTTTTTGTTTTTTGAATTATTTTCTGTGTTCTTCTCTTCTTTGGAAATCGTTCTTTCATTTGTTTCTCCCTTTAGACAAATTCAATGTAAGCCTTCTACACTTTCTTGAAACACCATTTTTAGATTCTTTTAATCAATCGAATGCCTGGCATAATTTGGTTTGTTTAAAGTTAGTAGTTTAGTGAGGTTATACAATTCGGAACGTAATCTTTTCGAAGTTTTCCTTAAATTCTTCTGAATTTCCCTAGAGTTCTCCAAAAGGTTACTAAACATATAAAATTGGAAATTTTTTCAAGTTTTCAATGCTCTCTTAAATTTTTTGAAGAATTTTGGGGTACTTTCGCTAGAAGATTATGTATGAATTACATTATAGAAATTGCAAGGCATTTGGTTTTTTGGTAGTCATTCTTTTGATGAGCTGTATTTGCTCCAAAACCAAAAGTTCACTTCAACAAAATAAAAATTACTGGCTGAGTTGGTTCTATCACATTTCTACTAACAAGAATAACCCAAATAAGTCCTATTTAGAAGAAATCAAATA
The DNA here is from genome assembly GCF_002742605.1 of Olea europaea var. sylvestris. Classification (NCBI taxonomy): domain Eukaryota; kingdom Viridiplantae; phylum Streptophyta; class Magnoliopsida; order Lamiales; family Oleaceae; genus Olea; species Olea europaea. Next base: position 307,160 of record NC_036238.1, on the reverse strand, counting down.
TGTTGCCTATGACTTCTGAAAAGTTCTACATTTTGGAAGGGCCAAAGAATGAATTTTTTCTTCATAAAATAGATCTTTAATTTTTTGATTACTCTTGTCATCGACAACTCATTTGCATGTATGTTCTGTTTTTTTCTGGGGGTTCAGGCCTGTGGGATCTGTATAGGGATCTTCAAACATTCTGGAACTTAAATTTCTGCTTGTCATATACAGAGTGCAGCATTGGCTCAGAAGAACTCTGAGGCCATTCGATCATTATCAGTGCACGGAGACATTCTGGAGAAGGAGCTTAGTGAAATTCAAAAGGTTCTGTTGGCTATGCAGGTAGATACTGTCTTATTGAACTCATGAATTAAGAAAAGATGCTGATCGCTGTTGGATGTTGTTCAAAACTAAAATATTATCACTTCATGTGTCAAAAATTTGATAATTTTATTAACTGCTTGACGTGGGTAAAGCATACAAGGAGCCCTTCAACTGAACCAGATTTATCTTGGTTTACTAGGTCATTTAGTGGCCAGGAGAAAAAATGCTTCCTATTTTACCATTTTGTTGATATGATAGAAAGATACTTCTAAAATTAATCACTTATACCATCTAGAAAAATTACCCCAAGTTCTTCCTTCTTAGACCACTAAGTCCTAGTGACATGTTTAGATCAAGACAAGAACCTTTACTTGTGAATGTTACCACAACATTCCCTTTCTTCATTTAGAACTTCTGTCCAAGTTGGGCCTTTAAAGTTGAATTCTTATAACGTTGCAAAATTTGTTGATACTATCTATTTCTATTTTGAATCTTTTTTCGGTTGAATAAATTTTTTTAATATTCAATTTTACTTATTTTAATATTTTAATCTTGAAGTATATAATTGGCAATAGCTGTCTCCATAACTTAGTGTCTTATGAAAATATTTTGGTTTATTAATTGAAATAGGTAGATATTTTACAGTAACCATATTTGTATGGTCTCAATCCTACCGCTGGTTGTTGAAAGATACTAATTTTTATGTATTTGTTCATTATTGTCTTATAATTAAACTAGAAGTAGACCTGAATAAAATTATTAACTTTTCGTGTAGAATTAGTGTAATAGGATATAGGCGGTGAAAATGGTTAGTTCAATATAAAAGGAGAAGTTAGTATATATTCATTTAACTGTACTTATACTCTCAACAATTTCAAAAATCAGATTTGATGGTCTTAAAAGTATTGATACATCCAAGAAGGAGAAATTGGACTTTGAAACATCTTTCTCATAATTTTATCAAATTTCACTTTTATAGTTGATATATATAAAGTTGTCGTATCTTATCTTTGAAACGAATTTTCTACTCTAATTTATTGAACTGCACCAAGTAGAGGCTCCACGGCTTTAGTTAATCTTTCCTTGTTTTCTCTCTTCAAATTCCTGATTTAAATACTTCCACGGTTTGAAGAGTCTAAAAGAGAACCACACTATGATTCCAGGTATGTCGTTTAACATATGTTAGAATGACAAACTAAAATTACTCAAACCAGTACCTTCAGATCCCTATAATTCTATAACCAAGCACTTCTATCTAGTATTTTGTAGCATTTATATGATCACATATTTTCTATAGGAGTCCTGCTTCCACGGGAGGGGGCAGACGTTAAATTAGAAAGAGCAAAAAGACACTAGCCTCAATATGGTACCTTTTCTTCTGATTTTGACAGGCAGCATGTGTTTTGACTTTGTTTCATTAATGCCTCATATTTTATGCACAATGACCTAGAGTATTGGCAAGGACATCTTAACAACGGCACATGACAATATTACTCCGTCTTTCGTGGTTTGGAGGAAAAGAATGAAATTGATAGTCCCCTTTGTCCTCTCTCAAATCATTGAATCCATACCATGGAACTAACTATATTGGATAGTTTTTTGAAATATTTTTGACAGGCGTAGCCCATTCAAAGATATGGATGGTTCTTCATAAAAATTGACAGGCCTAGTGATTTGGTGACAATTTGCCAGTAACCAGGGAGAGAGTTTCATTTAGAGTCACAGTAATGGACCCCAATCTTCTTTTATCTTGATTAATCTAACCAACATTCTGGAAGGAGTTTTATAGCGAGTTATTACAATTCAGAGATGTCCTATCAGAAGGATTTGTGCTTTAATGTTCTGTGGGAAAGCTCATAGAGATATCACTTGTTACCTAAGATATAAACCTTCTAGCAAAGGGTCTGTCAAATTTGTGCCTGCAGGATCAGGACTTTTTGATGTTTCTATGCAGCTTCCCTTGGTAATCTGTCAAAGCTAGCTCCTTTTTCAATCTGCTCCTCGTGCATTCATTGGCACTAGTCAAATGAGCATATTTCTCTTTGGCATGTACAGTCGTTTGTTTATCTAGTTCTTTCCTTTTTGTTCTTACTGGGAAATGATGCACTGTTTGATGCTTTGAAAGTTGAAAAATTCTTGTTCTGGCGTCTCAAACAATCACTTACCTTGTTGAACATGTGAGTGCTAAGTTGACTACATTTTCGGCAATTTTTCTGAGGTCTGTCAAATCCAAAGAAGTTACTTTAGGCTGTTTAGATTCCCAGAAACTGTTAGCTTCCTTTCAGATTTCTATATTCCATCTGAAAGAAATTGACACAGAATGACGCCTTTTTCTTATTTTGTGCATGTTTTGGTTGGAAAGAATGTAATTTTTTAAAATCTTTGAATAGATCTAATAATGAACCTAATGAAGTGGTGGAAAAAGATTCACGTAGCCTCCACCCTAGCTAAAAACCCAATACATGTTCAAAATAAATGAAAAACCTTTTTGCACTGAGGACTGTAACATAATAATTAGTGGGAACATATTCAAATTCCAGCATCATTTACTTGAGCAATATATGCCTTGTTATATTGATAATGGCGAGTACCATATTCCCTGTAAAATTTATGAGTTCTATCGCTAATGTGGTGTCTACTACGTATTTGAGTTCAATGTAGGAGCAGCAGCAAAAACAGCTTGAACTCATTCTTGCAATCGGGAAAACCGGGAAGCTGCGGGAGAGTAAACGTGTAACAAATCAAGATCAGAATGCGTTGGACGCCTCAAATTTAGCAGTTGACGGAGCATCACATTTTGATACAAATCAACTCCAAACTTTGGCCAGGAAGAAGGAAAGCCAACAATGATTGAGCCTAGATTCCCCGTAGAAAGTAGAAACTTGGACTCAAGTTCTCATTTTATGGGACTCTAGGCATCAGATCATGGTTTTGCTTGATATTCGGCCATTTTACGATATTAAGACGCTCGCTCCGGTGCGTTGACACATGATTACTTGGGGAGGAAGGAAAGATGGGAAATGAAAATTAAAGATTTTCTTGATATTTGAAAGAAGCCATTGTATTTGTATTTGTATTTGTATCAATAATTTGATTTTGGTATATTTTGATATATGCTGTGTAAAACTGCTGTGACATATCAGATTTTCCTTGTAGAATTAAATATGAAGACAACGAATTTGGCGAAATTTGAAATCCATGATTACTAAAAAACAGGAGCTATTAATTTTGATCAATATTATGTCCTCCAATTATAAAAGTTCAATTATTTTTTATTTAGTTTGCAAAACATAGTGTTTCGCGCGGGTTAAGTCGCTAACAATTAAAAAGGGTCAAACGATTGTGTAAGGGACGAAACCTCTTGAGACAAAGTCCCAAAAAGGGGTGTTCTTTTATTGGCGATGAACTTTACAATTGGGGATGAAAAACAACGTGCCTCCAAGGGGCGCAAGCACACGAGTTAAAGAAAGAAAGATGTTTAAGTCTAAAAACTAAGGAAATGAAAATTACATATTCTCTGTTCGAGAGTTTTGGATTCGGTCCTTTGCTTCTGCGTCCTTTCTCCCTTTTATACCTCATAGACGATCTCTTTCTGATTAACTACTCTGAAAACTGCTTGATCGTCCTATAACCACCACCCACTTTCTTTGTAGTGGTCATTTTGTCATGAAACTGCCTCTTAACTGCTGCCATTATCTTTCATCGTTCAACCGCTTTCGATTGAATTCCTTGAGTCGTGGAACGTGATAAGGCTACTTTGACAACTGCCTTGATAACTGCATTCCTTGATAACCACGATGCGTTATGTTTGTTGATACCTTGGGCGACTTGAAGGTTTGGACGAGAGTAGAATAACAACTCTGGACGACCGTATGACACTCCATTCGTTCAGATTCTGTGTGACTTGCAAACTTGGGCGATGGCGTTACCGCATTCTTGGGCCCCTTGTTTGGGCCTTCACCTTGACTCGTTCGATTGGACTTCGTTCTTTGGGCCATCCGATTTGGGGATTTTCCAATTGGGCTTTACTCCTTGGGCTGTTCGACTTGGGCTGAATTTTTATGTGTCAACAATTACCCCCCAATATGGCAGAATTAATAATAATTATTGAATTTTGCCATATTCACTTCATGTTCCCGGCGACGTTCGAAACTCCCAAGAATTTCAATCATTGTTTCCTTCTATAACTTGAAAAAGTGCGTCGTTTTGCAGACCCTTATAAACCCCAAACACGCCATTTCATTGCTACCAAACCACGCCTCATATTTTCTGCATCTCTTTCACGATTCACTGTTCATCTTTTGATTCCTTGTTACGTAACCCCGAAAAACTTCGTTCATCCTCCAATGGCTGCTTCACAATCTCAAACTAGTGATTCCTTTAGTTTTGATGACTTTCAGAAACTTCTGAGTCGCCCATACATAACCCCAAGTTTTCTCGCGCCCGCCGACGTTGGACGTAATGAGTTTTACTTGGGTCCTTTCTTCAACAATGCGGAGGCAGTTGAACAGGCGGTGGTGGGTCAGCTGTTTCCTTGCACTCATGGCCCTCCTTTTCTAAACTCTCTACCGCTGGGGCCACTTCGCGAAAGAGGTATTCGCACTTGGCCTAAATCTGATGTAGCTTTTCGTAGGTGGCATGCTCGCCTTGTGGGTCATGGCCCTACTAAGGCACTTTTTGATAGCGCTAGGATTTCTGACTTATTAGAAGTCTCTATTCGCCCCCCCTACTTTTGATTCAGCGCTCTTTCCGATTGCCTTGAGTTTTTGGTCCTCTGAGTACAACACCTTTATTTTTCCTCTTGGCCCCATGTCCATTACGTTAAGGGATGTTGGGGCCCTGGTGAATTTACCACCTTTGGGTAATACCATTTTCCCAGGTATCTTAGTTTCTGGTAGCACCCCACAGTTCGGTAAAAACTATACCGATTCTTATTCAAGCCTGCAGACCCTCCATAATCATTCAAGCGCTGAACCTACCCATGCTGAGCGAGTAGCCTTTCTTTTAGTTTGGCTTTGTAAATATGTTTTGTGTGTGCCAAGTATAAAGCCTTCTCTGAGTTATTTACCTATAGCGCACGAATTGGCGCGTGGCAGGCCTTTGAATTTATGTTCTTTGTTTTTGGCTGCCCTTTATAGAGGTATGGCTTTTCTTCAGGCTCAATTGAAGAATGGTGCATCTCCTACTGGCAGTGGACCTCTTTGGTTCACTCAACTATGGTTGAGATCCTATTTTCCATCGCTTGGTGCTCCATCCATTTCTCGTCCTTCTGCTAGCTGTTACGGGCTAGCTATGGAGCCCTTAACTCCTGTAAATATGTCTAGAAGGGACATTTTTTCATTCTTTTATTCTTTAGATTCAATTTCTTCCTTCTTTCCTTTTCCTCCTTTTTTGACTCCAAACTATGTACATCCCCCTTCCACTATAGATAGCGCGAGCACCTCTCTGCTCATTTGGATCCAGTTTTTAACTGGGAGGGAGCTTTTCCATGATATCTTAACTGGGACCAATGCCAAAGCGGGGGTAGAAATTTATGCTCCCAATTTTTTGCTCGTCAGCTTGGTTTTGGCCAAACTTGGCCTGTTCCTCTTTGCTATTCGAAGAGCTTAACTGGCCGTTTTCATACCATTAATAAGGCGGAAGCAGAGGTTATAAACGCTCGCAACCTCCATTTGTCAAGCCACTTTTCATTAGTCCCTTTTAATTCTTGTCATGCTACTCATCCTCTTTTTGAACAACTCTAGCCATCGGTGAAGCGCAGATTATTTGCGACTGAGGCCAATCGTGCTTTTCATTCATTAGACCAACCGAGCATTTCTTCTCCTCCCCCTGGTCTGGTTACTCCTTTGTCTGTTCGGAGCCCATCTCCTTCTCGTCGCGTTAAACAGTCTGCTCGTCCATCTTCTTCTCTCCCTGCTAAGCCTACTACGGCCAAAAGTGCTCCAAGCCGCAAACGGTCAGCCTCAGCATCTCCCATTCTGGAGGATGATGTTGATGATGATGATGATGATGCCCCTCTTATCATCAGGAGGAAGGTAATTAGATTGGTCTATTTACAAGTATGCTTTTCCACATTTGAAACTTTTCTGTGTACTGATGATCTTTTGGACTTTTCAGAAAAGTTCAGCCTCCCCTTCAAAGGCTTTGGCATCAACAACTCCTGCTCCATCATCCTCTGCTGAAGCTACTTCATCCAAACCGGTTGATGATGGGACCATGCTTAAAGATACATCTGCAGTCCCAGAGTCTTCATCACAACCCATGGATGAGCCACCTTCTTCCCAGGGCGTCGACCCCCCAATCATCGAAGCAGAAGGTAATTCAGTTTTTGATGTTTTACCTTTGCTCGTGCTATTGGTTTCTGATTTGTTGCTCTTGAATTTTGCAGATACTCCTATGAGTCCGCCCGTTGTGGCAACGTCGTCTCGCTCGGACAAGGGGAAGTCCTCACGAATGGATGAGTCGTTGGTGGCAAGCTTGGCTGAGGGCGCGCCATCTTCTACGATTGTCGACGAGGTAGTCTTTCTTTTTGCTTCATTTCTATTTCCACCTTGTTCGTTGTGGTGAAGATTTTTAATATTGGCAACCTTCTTTGCAGGATGCTGACAGGATTGTGCGTTCTATCCAGGATTTGTTCGCTTCTTGGGGGCAGGTCCAAATGCCTCGCCTGCTCTATCTGATTGTCCTGCTGCTTCTTCAGAGGATGATTTGAAGTTCTTGAAGGAGTTGGTATTTGAGTACGTATCCTTCATGGATATGGACATTGGAAGGGCTAGTGCTGCCAAACACAAGGATGAACTTGAGCACTTGAGTGCGAAGTTAGAACAAGCACTGACGCTTCCGTCGCTCAGTCTTTCTGTTTACTTTAAAGCAACATTGAAGGTCATTCACTCCGAGGTCCTTTCTATGCTGGCCAAGAATGCTGAACTAAAGGCCAAGCGTACTCAATATTTTCGAGCTGTGGCTGAGAAAGAGTCTTTACGCATGGAGATCAACAAGGCTAAGGACGAGTTGAAAGAAATCTCTTCCGAAGTCATGATTGAAGACTCTTTGATGGTTAGCCTGGCTGCTCAGATGAGGGAACTTCAAGCCAAAATGGACAATTGCAGGGCAAGGATGGCTGCTAAAAAGCGCAACGCCTCTCAGGGGATTGAGCGAACTAAATCCTTGGTCGAACAATACAAAAAGTTGGAGGTTGATGATGATGACGTTGCAGCTGAATTGAACATCACTTCCTCCCAGCAGAACGAGGATTGGGAAAAACTTAGGGAACGAATTCGTTCCTTATGGGGTAGACTGTAATTAAGACATACAATGTCTTTTTCTCTTTTGTAATTTTTGTTCATTATTAACGAACATTAACTTCTTGTGCATTTATTTGACGTTTATTTTCTAATCATCAATTCTTTAATCACTTAACTGCTTTGCACTAAGAATCTTGTCCATTCCCTTTTGATATTCCCACTACTGTTCCCAAGACTTAGGGCCATTTAATTCCGTCTATTAAACAGAAATGTGGTTGTTCGTATTCTGTCTCTTCATCTTCACCCCCTATAAATGTTTCGCATTTTTTATCCTCTATCTTCATCTCTTCATTTTCTTCTTCGAAACCAATTTGCTGCCATTTCTTGGCATTCTGACGATCAACCAGATCCAAAAATGGACTGTCTAGTCCGTCCGCCTTATATTTACCTTGATGTCACCTTTGGTATGGGAGGTATAGGAAATATTTTCTGGCCAGCAGCGAAGTTTTTTCCTGCAAAATTCTTCCCGTCGTCTCTTTGTTCTTCACGAGGAGTCAATGATGGGAGGCAATTTTTGGGCTGCATATGGGCCATTTTGCTTGCTGAGAGTGTTTCTCAGCCTCGCCATTGCAGCGATGCATTTGGGAAGGTGGTGAGGTCAGTACACCCTCTCACTCGTCAACCCCACCATTGCAGCGATGCAATTAGGAAGGCAGTAGGGCCAGTACACCCTCTTACTCGTCAATCCTACCATTGTAGCGATGCATTTAGGAAGGCGGTGTGAAGCTTACTCAGCGATCAACCGGGAGATACTTTAGTTGTATTTTGTAGCACGTCGATCATTTGTATCTTTTGTATTCTTGTAATGAACGTTTAATAATAAAGAACTTTATTCGAACGTATTTCGCTCTGTCTTTATTATCTTTTGATCGTCCAGAATAATTGGTTATGTTTTTATCTGTTCACATTCTCATAAAGAAGGAACATATTTTTTCAAATATTTACC
>NC_036238.1:279647-298190 GCF_002742605.1 Olea europaea var. sylvestris | reverse complement strand
TCTACCCATTTGGTGAAATAGTCGGTTGCAACTATAACAAAAGTATGTTGCTTGGACGATGGAGGGTAAATCTTTCCTATCAGATCTATCGCCCAACCTTTGAACGGCCAAGGTTTAATAATAGGGCCCATCTCTCGTGCTGGCGCCCTTTGTATTGGACCATGTTTTTGGCATGCTAAACAACTTTTTGCATACTGAGCGCATAGTTCTCCCATCTTTGGCCAAAAATATCCACTCTTAATAATTAACCATCTCATCCTTTGACCAGCTTGATGAGCTCCACATATCCCTTCGTGCACTTCAGCCATGATCGTCTTGGCTTCTTGCAAACTTAAACACTTTAGTAATACACCATCAGAGCATTTCTTAAACAACTCTTCATCTATTAGTGTATAATTCAGCAAACATAGCTTTGTTTTCCTACTAATCCCTCCATTAGGTTCTTTAAGGAACCTTTTAATCTCTGCTCTCCAATCCACTACATCTCCATCTTGTATACAGTGAAGTACAATTTTTCTCGTCCTTCTTTGAATCACGGGCAATATGATTCCATATTCACAAGTAGACTTCCAATTCAAAACCTTTGAGTACCCTGATGCCATTTGGGCTAACTCATTTGCCATGTCGTTCTATATCCTATTAACGCATTGGAGTTCTACTTGATCGAATTCTTCTAGTAATTCTTGGGCGATCTCGTGCTAACTTATAATAGAATCACTTTGACATTTAAAATCACCGATCAATTGATGGATCACCAATTGAGAATCGCCCTAAAGATCACATTTCTTATTCCCATATCTACCATTAGTTCTAGGCCTACAATTAAAGTTTCATATTCGGCCTGATTGTTGGTGCACATTCTGTCTAAGGTGAATGCAAACTTGTAGCAAATCCCTAAAGGATTAATCAATGCTACCCCTACTCCTGCACCTTTAGAAGTTTTTGACCCATCAAAATACAATACCCAAGGTTTTAATTCGAACGAATTGATTTCTAATTCGATTTCTTCAGGCATGTCAAGGCATGGATGATCGGCTAGAAAGTTAGCCAAAGCCTGATTTTTGACTGCCTTTTGAGGTATATATTGTATTTCGAAGTGAAATATAGTGCTAGACACAATTTTTCAACAGCAGAGTAATTACATTCACATTTCGTCAACCGTCTACTTAAGTAATAAATTGCCCTTTCTTCACCAAATTGGTCTTTCTGTGCGATCATTCCAGCTATTGATTCTTTTTCAGCCGATACATACATTTTCATTGGCCGTCCTTGGATTGGTGACACCAACACTGGTGGACTTGATAGATATGTCTTCAGGCTTTCAAAAGCCTTTTGATGTTCTTCTTTCCAGACGAATTCGTCCTGATTCTTCAGCTTTAATAGCGGCGAAAAAACTTTAGTTCGCCCTGCACAGTTAGAAATAAATCGTCTTAAAAAATTTACTTGGCCTAGAAACCTTTGCAACTCCTTTTTATTGCTAGGTGGTTTGGCTTCTAAGATGGCCTTCGCTTTATTTTTGTCAAGTTCAATCCCTCTCTTGTGTACTAAGAAACCAAGAAAGTTCCCTGCATTGACGCCGAATGCACACTTCAAGGGATTCAACTTTAGCTTATATCACCTCATTCGTTCAAACGAACATCTTAATTGTTCGAAATGGTCATCTTCTTTAATGGACTTGACCACTATATCATCCACATATACTTCAACAAACTTGCCTATCATGTCATGAAAGATTAAATTCATGGCCCTTTGATAAGTTGCCCCTGCATTTTTTAGGCCGAAAGGCATAACCACCCATTCAAAACATCCTAGAGACCCAGGGCATCTAAAAGCAGTTTTGTGTATGTTTTCTTCAGCTATATAGATTTGATTGTATCCTGAATACTCATCCATGAAAGAATACATAACATATCCAGCAGTTGAATCTACTAAGGAATCCACCGTGGGCATTGGATACTCATCTTTGGGTGTAGCTATGTTTAAATTTCTAAAGTCTATACACACCCTTAGTTTACCATTCTTTTTTAGTACTGGCACAATATTTGACAACCATTCAACATATCTGGCTGTTCTTATAAAACCTGCTTTCAATAATCGCTCTATCTCTTTCTTAATTTCGGGGAGTACATTAGGAGCAAAACGTCTAGGAGGTTGCCTATGAGGTTTAAAATTAGGCTTAGTTGGTAATCTATGTTCCACTAAGTCTCTATATAAACCAGGCATTTGTTCGTATTCCCAAGCAAAACAATCTTTGTACTCTTTTAACAAAGCGATTAATTTGTTACTAACCTCTTGGTCGAGCATCTGGTTGATAAACGTTGGGTGATCTTCTCCTTCATCGCCAATATTTACTTTGATCAGAGGGTCTTGCGCTTGAGCGTATCCAGGTTTGGCAATCCGCATCACTTCGTCGTCCAGTTCTTTTGTAAGTACTTCCTCTTCCAAACAGTCCACCTTGTTGACTTCTCGGCCAAGGCTTTGCTCTAACTCGAATACTGCCAACTTGTCCTTCAACACTTTTAGGGCAGTCTCTTCCTTTGCTTTGTCATTGCATTCCTTATTGAAAGCCATCAGTCTGGCTTTGAAGGCCTGAATATCGGCCATTTGCTTTTGCAACTCAGAATCCATTTAAGATTCCTTGATTATTCTTTTGCCAATCACTGGCTCTTCCAGGGCCACTATATTTGGCCTCATCTGTTTGAACATCTCAGTGAGTGCGTCCACTGAGAATGGTTCTTCGCTTTGCGCGACAACTTGAGTTTCTTCCCCGTCTTGTACCACTCTGACAGGTCCATAGTTGCCTTCGTACATGAACTTTTCCACCGAGTTTGCTTCCGCGACAAAAGGCCTATGATCAGCCTGTACCACCTCTGCTTCGCCTTTGTCATTCCAAAAAATCAGGCATTGATGGAGCGACGAGGGTATAGTTAGTAGGGCCATCTATTACAAAGAAGACAGTGGTCCTAGTAGTTGTACCTATAGTTATGTCTAAAGGCATAACTCCCTTAGCTGAAGTTGCTCCTCCATTGAAGCTAGTGAGGATGACTTCTGTAGGAATCATATCACCCTCCGTCTTTGCGAACTTTCTCATCATCCTGGATGGAATGGTGTTTATAGCCGCTCCATTATCGACAAGCACCTTTGCCACTGGGACGCCGTTAACTAGAGCTTTAACGTATAATGGCCTCAGGTGTTTTGTCAATTTCATGGCTGGCCGTTTAAAAACAACCTTTTCGGCAGCCTCTATTTCTACTTCTTGCTTGTTTTCTGTCGAATTATCCCCCTGTAATAGGTCAACGTGTAGTATGTCACGCTGATCCTCTGTCCCCCAAATTTCCTTCTTACTTCTTTCTAATGCTTCCTCATCAGTTATCCAACCTGTGGGAGGGGGCATTATCTTTGGAGGTGACCCATACTTTTCAGAGCGAGGTACTCTCTTCTTCCTTTTGGGTGTCCCGTATAGTACGTAGAAGTCGAAAGGATGCCCAGATGGCTCCCCAAACAAGTCTACTTCGCGAACTCCCTCTTGGTGTAGTTGCTTGAACAGAGTGTTGCGCAATACTCCCCTCTTTTTCCTTTCTGCTTCTAGGTCGATTTCTTCTTCAATGTCTGTCATCCCATCGTCCTCTTCATCGTTGTAGGCCTCTCCAGAAGTCTGGCCTTCTTCACATACCAGCATGCAGGCTTCTCCTTCGTTGTCCTCCCTCTCTTCTTCCTTTTCTTTATTCTTGAATTCATTGGCCAGTAGGTAATTATTGGCCACGACAGGAGGCAACGTACCGAATTAGATAGCAAGGGGCTGATCTGGATCTTCTTCATCCTTTTTGTCCCTCTCAAACCTTGACCTCCCAGAAGAGGTTTCTGGCAGTTCCTTCATTGATTCATCTGTACCAGTCTCTTTACTACTTTTGAGGACGTTCTGATTGGCTACCTTGAGTAACAGAGGCGCTTTAGGATGTGGCATTCCTTGTTGCTGCCTCATCATCCGTTCGTAGTTTCGCTGGAAACGCCTTTGCTGGGTCCTAGTCATCTCATCGAAGGGTATTGCCCTTCCTGCGCTGTATTGGAATGAATGCCATACATTTGGCCAGCGAGGTTGCGGCCTAAATGTTCTTCCAGTATCTGCTGGTCTGAACTGCCTTTCAAAAGGTGGTCCTCTATAAAATGATGTACCTCGCCCTCTGCCAGGCTGAATGTTTGGGAAGAAGGCAGGGCGATGAGGATGCTGTCATGTCCCTGGTTTCTCCGTGTCTCCATTTACTTCCCTTTTACACCTTGCACACAGGACGTTTTCGTCCTTTTTTGGTTCTTTCCCTTTGATTCGTTCGAAGACACTGGGATGTGTTTTAGTGTCTTCTTCTCCATCGTCTATGACCAACTTGAATTTTGGCAACTTGTTCTTGAACCCAGACGTTACCATATTTACCCCAAGTGGCTGTGGGAAAGGATTCTCGTCCACTGCCATCTTTTTCTTATCGTCGAACGTAATTCGTCCTGATTCAATAGCATCCTGCAATACGTGACGGAAAACCAAGCAATTGTTAGTCAAATGTGACCATGCATTATGCCACTTACAATATTTTTTACCTTTTATTTGTTCAGGGTTTGGCAATTTGTGCTTATCGCTCAACTTTATTTGCTTATCTCTATATAATTTATCGAATATAAGGTCAGCTTTGGTCACATCGAACGAGAACGTTCTGGCCTTTATGTTTCCATCCTTTATGGGTTCATCTTTGCCCGATGGTCTAGGCTTGGCCATTATGGGACAAGTATATGTATCCCCTTTTACCAATTCGGCCAAATACATTTCGGCCTGATCGTATGATTCGTCATCGATGGTATGAACGTCAAAATTTGGGTCTCTGTAATAAGTCCCTTTACTAGAATTTTTCATTTGTTCTTCTTCTCTTATCAGTCGCTCATACCTAATCACGTTCGCACTCAACTGGAAAAGGTCAGGAAATTCCTTGTCCTGGAACTTCTTTTTTAAATCAAAGCTCAAGCAGCCTTGTGCGATCTTGACAAATTCCTTTTCGGGCAGAGGTACAAAACACTTGCTTCTTGCTGTTTTGAACCTTTGGAGAAAACTTTCTGCCCATTCATTTGGCATTTGACGTAGATTCGCCAAATCAGCCAAAATGACTTCAGATTCAGTTTTATAAAACTGAGCATGAAACAACTGTTCCAGTTGTTGCCATGTTTGAACAGAGTTCGTTGGGAAGTTGATGAACCAGGAGAAAGCTAATTCTGTTAACGAACTAGGGAAAAGTCTCATTTTATGGTAGTCGGTTACATCACCACTTTGCAACGTGAATCGCCCTATGTGTTCTAGAGTAGACACCTCTCCTAAACCAGTAAACAGTGAGAATTCTGACACTTTATACCCTCTAGGCCATGGATATGCTTGGTCTACCCAATCAGGATATGGCTTTGTGTATGTCGGCCTAATGACAGGACGCACCCCAAAGGCCATCTGATCCTACACGATTTCCATAATCTGGTTCCTCAACATGACATTGGGATCATATGGAATTCCTACAGGCTGATTAACCGGCTGATTTGCATGAGGTCTGATGTTTGGTCCTTGATTGGCAACAAAATTACCATAATTAGGTCCATTACCGTTAGCCTGGACATCTGTTCCCTCATTACCACATGGAATATTCTGTCCATTGTTTATGACATTATCTCTCACGTTTGAATTACCCCCCAAGTTAGGCATGCCACTACCAATATTTTGATTTGGCATTGTAGTACCTCCTTGGTTTGAAGTAGAGGGACCAGAAAGCGATTCCACCCCTTGATTCGGATTTAGGACAGAGGGATTATGTCCCACAATTGTCCTGGTTTGAAAGTGGTTTGTAAGAGGTATAACCGGTTGACATATTTGGCCTACTAACTTATTCATTGTTTCGTTTAACATCTTTAGCTGTTTGGCCATATTGTCATAGTGTGCATTTTCATTTTGTGTAAATCTTTCCATATTATGAATACTTCGAAGATTTACCTGTTCAACGACGTCTTGCGTGAGTTCTCCAAGCAATGCACGCATGGTTCGAGGACTCAACTCCGTCATTGGTTCGTAACGACTGTTACTGCTCTGATTTTGTCCATCTGTTCGTGGAGAGGCATGCTGCTCCTCATATCGCTCGATTACAGACTGGATTCCTCCCTGACTTGCTCTTTCCTTGTCGGATCTCTGAGGCATATTGTTTCACCTTTTGTATATTCAACACCTAACACCACTGTCCCACTGGGCGTGCCAAATTGTTTCGCGCGGGTTAAGTCGCTAACAATTAAAAAGGGTCAGACGATTGTGTAAGGGACGAAACCTCTTGAGACAAAGTCCCAAAAAGGGGTGTTCTTTTATTGGCGATGAACTTTACAATTGGGGATGAAAAACAACGTGCCTCCAGGGGCGCAAGTACACGAGTTACAGAAAGAAAGATGTTTAAGTCTAAAAGTTAAGGAAATGAAAATTACATATTCTCTGTTCGAGAGTTTTGGATTCGGTCCTTTGCTTCTGCGTCCTTTCTCCCTTTTATACCTCATATACTATCTCTTTGTGATTAACTACTCTGAAAACTGCTTGATCGTCCTATAACCACCCACTTTCTTTGTAGTGGTCATTTTGTCATGAAATTGCCTCTTAACTGCTGCCATTATCTTTCATCGTTCAACCGCTTTCGATTGAATTCCTTGAGTCGTGGAACGTGATAAGGCTACTTTAACAACTGCCTTGATAACTGCATTCCTTGATAACCACGATGCGTTATGTTTGTTGATACTTTGGGCGACTTGAAGGTTTGGGCGAGAGTAGAATAACAGCTCTGGACGACCGTATGACACTCCATTCGTTCAGATTCTGGGCGACTTGCAAACTTGGGCGATGGCGTTACCGCATTCTTGGGCCCCTTGTTTGGGCCTTCACCTTGACTCGTTCGATTGGACTTCGTTTTTTGGGCCATCCGATTTGGGGATTTTCCAATTGGGCTTTACTCCTTGGGCTGTTCGACTTGGGCTGAATTTTTATGTGTCAACACATAGTCTTGTGCCAAATAATGTTGCTGGTTGCATTAATCATTTCTTAGTTATAAAGGGGGGAAAATGAAATTTCCCAGCGGGCACAAGTTTCTGGTATGTTAAATTGAACAGCATGTGATGTGATTAACAAAGAAAAAGAAGTTAATATTTTGTTCATCGTACTATTCAGTGTCGACCACTAGTATGAACTAATACAATCACAAGAGGGTGGCTTCTAGATGCCTTCTCAAAATTGACCTAAGGAATGCCTATGACTCGGTGAATTGGAATTTTCTTGTTAAAGTTCTTGAGGGATTGGGTTTTCCCACTACTTTTGTTGACTGGATTATGGTGTGTGTGACAAGTGCATCTTATTTCATTGCTTTTAATGGAACCCTTCATGGGTTTTTCAAAGGAAAGAAAGGTCTACGCCAAGGCGATCCGTTATCTCCTTACTTGTTTATTCTTTGCCTTGAATACTTATCTAGAATGGTAAATGAGGCCACAAAGGATAGTGATTTCAATTTTCATCCTAAATATGCACACCTAAATATTACACACTTGGCTTTTGAAGATTTTGACCGGTTCCACCCTCGTTAAATTTCATTTCATTATAGAATAAAACTCTGTGTACACGACTTTTTTCACAAGGGTCGGAACATGGGGTCGATCCCATGCGGACCCTGATGCAATAAAAAATGAAAATAAAAAAATTTCGATCCCACCCTATGTGAGAACCCTGTAAGGGTTCCGTAAGATGTTGGGCTTGTATGCCCAGCATTGTCTTTCATTATATTATATTTTTCTTTGTTTTATTTTCAACTACATAGTTTTTCATTAAATAATATTACGCGTAAATCAAAAATATTTTTTTCTTTTTCAATCACTTATTTTTAAAAAAATATTATTTTATTCATTTTCATTTCCAAAAAATTGGGGCCAAACGGCACTTGTGATTATAAGAAAGCTGTTTGAATAAACTGAGAATTGAATGGATGATTGGTGTTGGAGAATTATTGATTTTATTGTACTATGTTTTTTGGCAATTGGTTCACGAGTAAATTTGTCTAAAATGGACATTAAGTACTATTATAGATATTAGTATGAATTTTTTTTTTAACGTGAATTAAAATTAGATTTTTAGTAAGCTCTTGTTTGATTCTCATTATTTTTAAAATACATTTTTTTCTTTTTTCATTTTAATAACACATTTTTCAATAAAATAATATTACATGCAAAATAAATTTTTTTTCTTATTTTTTAATTACATATTCTCCATCAATCTATTATTTCTAAATACATTCTTACAATAAAATGGAATCGAACCGGCTTTAACTTTTGATAGAAGTTCATAAAATGCAAGATCGAAAAATTGTGAAACCATAAAATATCTAATTAAAATTAATTATTCACATTAACTTTTATTAAAATCTAGATTTTAATCATGTTCTATATATTTGATTAATGCATTGCAAACTTCGATGATCATGTCCATAATTTGTACTTGCGTATTACATAGTTGGATTTTATTGTCTCTCTTCCTCCTCGATGTTGTTTATTTTAAAATTTGGCTTCTTGCCTATGTTAACTTGGAATCGACGACTATTTGTGTGCATGATGCTTGATGAGTAGACCTAAGCATCGCGGGTGGCTTGTCAACAACATTGTAGGTACTTGCATTTGTGTTACATGATTTTTTTTCTAACTTATATTCGATGTTTAATTTTTCAAACTTTTATTTCAGATAGATTTAGGTTCCATTTGAGCCACATTAATATAAAAATGATAATGAAAAATATAATAGTTACGGACTCTACATAAGAGACGGATTTTTAAATATGGTGGTTTGATGTGATGGATAACGATCATATTTTTCATTTTAATAAGTAAATAATGAGAAACGAACATGGGTTTAATGATTTTTTATTGCCAAAAAAAAAAGGCATTAAATTGACATTTATACGTGAATAGATAAGGAGAAAGGTTGGAACCAAATTTCGGGATCGTGAGCCTACACGTCTTTTTTATTCAGGTGCAAATTATGCGTCATCTCAAACTTTACAATTGGTATTTATCTTCAAAATATTTAGAGATATATGCATAAATTATGACGCAATAACTTAACTGAAAAAATTTAAAAATAAGTAATATAATTAATATAAGATATCAGTATAATAATTCCAATAAATTCTAGAATAATAATATTCATAGTTAGTGACTAAAGCTTATTATTTGATGTAACAAAATTAATGTCTTAAATAAAAAATGGTCATATGATACAATTATTGTCACAACTTACCATGAATAGCATCGCTCTAAATTTTAAGTACTTTAAATCGGAGCAAATAGCAATAGATGATGCTAAAGTGTTATTACTTAAGCTTTACATCTGCTAGTAACTCCAATCTCATTGGTGCCTGAACTACGTAGAGGACCCTGCCTCCAAGGTTCCCTTGCTCCACAAATAAAAAATGCAGCTCTGTTCGAGACAATCAACTTCTCATCATTCTAGACCATGATAAAAATCTCATTATCAACAAATTTTACTTTTGTTTCTATTTTTTTCCTTCTTGGCTTTGATTAGACAAAATTAAAAATAAATTTTGTTAACTTATAAATATTCTTTCTCAAACTAAGGGTAAGAATGGGACCTTGCCACTTTATCGCTGCGAACGTGCTGGCGACTTTATCTCTCTGAACATGTTGGTGCATAAGAGACCTGCTACTTGTACATGTGCAAAGTTCAAAAATAGTGTTGACAGCACTGTATCGAGAACTGTCAAAAAAAGTACAGTGTTGGCAACCAATGCAATGCTATCAATATTGTATTTGTACACAATCACTCTGTACAAAAAATATTGTTGAGTACAAAATTGGGAATTTAGATGCGACTTTTTAAGCAGTACTGTGATGATTTAAGGTGAATCAGGTCCAAAATTTTTTAATTTTTTAAAATTTATAATTGAAAATGTGATTGGTGCAATTAAGCATGGACTTGAGAAGAAATTTACACTTGGGGCTTGGGGGGAAAATGCTGGTTGTGATTTTGATGGATTTTAAAAGTCATACAAGGTGATTGAATTTCTATTTAGTTGTATAAAACTGATTTAAATTCTTGAAATTATGTGTTTAAAACAAGATGCAAGCAGTTCGATTCTATTATTATATTTGGAATCAATGGTTCCATTTATAGGATTTCTAATTTCATTTTCTTTCTTTCTAACAAATTTGATCATCGTGAAACTAAAGGGTCGAACTACACTGCTCGAATAGATGATCGCGGAGTTGACACAACACACACATGAAATGTCGGGATTATTTTATTCATGGAGGACCACGCAGGGGCATGTGAGGGCATGACCTCACCGGTCGTTTGGCTTAACTGTGAAACTAAAATTACTCGATCCATTTTGATATTACTACGTACGATGCCTCGACCACAATAAAATGATATTTTTGTTTTTCCGAAGTCGTTATATCAATTAGAGACTGAACGGATAACCCCAGTTCCGCCACCATCCATGGCTTCTTCGACTATGCTCCTTTTGCCTCCTTATCCATCCCACTCTCTCTCTTTCTGCTCGCGCACTCCTCTCTTCTCTATCAAAAGATTCAAAACCCACCCCAGAACAGCCGGCGGCGGCGGCGGACTCTCGGCCTCGGCCTCATCTCGTGCTTTACACGCTCTGATATTCGACTGTGACGGTGTAATTCTAGAATCCGAACACCTCCATCGTCAAGCATACAATGATGCCTTTACTCATTTCAATGTCCGCTGCCCCTCTTCGTCTTCCTCTCAGTCCCTCGTTTGGAGCCCGGAATTTTATGATGTGCTGCAGAATCAAATTGGTGGTGGGAAGCCTAAAATGCGATGGTTATTTTTGATTTTATTTTTGATTTCCCCCTTACTCTACTGTTGAAATTTTCCTGAACGTTTGCTTTTGCTCTTGTTTTTGTTTATTTTTGCTGATAATTGGGTGCTGTTTTCCCTTTTCATTGAGTTGGTTAAAGGTATTTTAAAGAGAATGGTTGGCCGACTTCGACAGTTTTTGATGCGGCTCCGGAGACTGATGAGGATAGAGCAAAGTTGATTGACATTCTTCAGGTTTCCCTATTTGGATTCGCCAAAATTTCTACAGATTTTGATTGGATTTGACTTGCATATAAATTCTAGAACTTGGCCTTAAGACCTCACTTCAATTTCTGGGGACGCCACCCTAGTAGCGTGGGCATAAAGAAAGCGTGATACGTGACTATTGCTCTTTCTTAAGTTGAATGTTTGTTTTGAACTATGTATAATGTGCATGTAGTGAAGCTTTGTTTAACTATGTATAATGTGCATGTAGTGAAGCCATACTTTATCTTTCTCAAATCATAATTCAATCTGGAATACAAGTCTTGGGCAGAAACAAAATGTGCTCAAAGAATTGGGCATTAGAATTGGAAAATTCTTTTAATTTTGAAACAACTAAATATTAATTCTGATTCTAAGGTTGCAGTTCTATTCCACCGAAGTGTGTATTTGCATATGCCAGTGTGTTGTAGGAAAATTAGACTTTTTGACTTCTAAAAACAGGTTTACCTCTGCTGTATAAGTCAACGTCTTAACCTGAAGTCTTGAGTTCAGTTCATTGTTGAAGCAGGAGCTCTAGGTCCAGAGCTGCATAATTACCTTATTATTGGTGTAGTGTAGGAAAATTAGACTTCTTGAATTCTAAAGACAGGTTTAAGTCTCATGTATAAGTTGACATCTTAACACCTCTTGAACTCAGTTGATTGTTGAAGCAGTAGATCTAGATCGCGAGCTGCATAGTTACCTTACTATTGGTAAGTAACAAGTAATGCCCTTGGTGGAGGAACAACATCTGGAAATGGCTGTTCCCATAGGCTGAGCAGCAGAAGGACGAATCCACCGTCTTGAGTCTTGGGGCATCCATATTAGGAAGCTGGTCATAAATATAAGAGACAAAATTCTTAGTGTTTACAATGTGTGCAGATTTGTTTTGCAGGATTTCTAACCATTTGGCCATCCTTGTACTGACATTTGAGTTATTTGCTGTCCGCATTCTCACGTATGCTGTTGTGCTGTTAACTCGTATGCATATCGTTATCTTTTCTGGAAATGAAATTGTCTATTATGAGTATACGGTATGCTAAATAAGCATATGGTTCCATTTGCTATTTTCGAAAGCTGCAGAATTTATAGATAAAAAAATTTTGATACTTTGTGCAGGACTGGAAGACTGAGAGGTACAAAGAAATAATCAAATCTGGAACTGTAAGGGAAAACATGTAGTAATTGATTGTTGATGTGAGAAATAATTTTTATTTATTTGTTTCTATTTTAGCATTATAATAATTAATTGAAACAATGAGCATTGTAATTGCTTCGGCAGGTTGAGCCTAGACCGGGTGTTTTGAGGTTGATGGACGAGGCAAAGGCAGCCGTAAGATGAATCTTAACTTGTAATGCTATTATGATTATTTGGATCTGCACCTTTTCATCATTAGTTTAGTTGAGTATAATGGTACTACTTATAGATTTTATGCATTCCCCTTTTCTCTATATAAAAGACACATTAATCGAATTCCAGTTTTCCGTAAGAAATTTTCTCTTCACAGAGTTTTCCTTTTCCTTTTATCTTGTAGGGTAAAAAGCTAGCTGTTTGCTCTGCTGCAACTAAAAGTTCGGTTATACTGTGTTTGGAAAATCTCATTGGAATGGTAAAAGTTCTAACTTAATTTGTTTTTTAGGGGAGTAGTTTGTTATTTTTGATCCTCTAACTGTTTCTCCAGTTTGATCTAAATAACCCCAGTTTTCCATGTATACATCTTGAAACTAGTACTGCATGAACTTTTAAAGTGAAACTAAAGTGCCTCAAACATTTTTTTGATGCTTGAATTGATGGGATCATTAAACTAATTTTTAGTACTCATGCATTGATTTTCCTTACGAGAAGCTGAGCCTGAATTTTTTAAAATAAAAATTAGATTTTTTTTTTTTTTTTTTTTAACTAATTGCTACATTTTGGGTTTAGTAATTTTTAAGCTAACTAAATTATATAAATACTGAACTCATAAAGGGAGTAATAAAAATGGATAGCCATCAATAATATCATTTTTGTACTTTATTCTTAACATATACTATCATTCATTTCATATTTGTTGAACTAAAATAAATTTATTTCCTTGACCCCTTCCCGTAATTTTTCTTGCAAACATTTTGAGTGGTTCTGCATAGGTAAAACTACAAAAATCCTTCACTTATATCTTGGATCCCATGTAGTTCCTTTCCATGGATAATCATTCAATCGAGCTCAATGGGATATGTAAGAACTTGCCACATCAAAAATCTTGTTTCTATACAAACTAGCTAGTGAAGTTTGTCCAGAGCTAGTCCAGTACCGACCACGATCTTACCTCTAATATTGTTATTTCCTATCTTGTTATAGGAGCGGTTCCAAGGTCTTGATTGCTTCCTCGCAGGTATGCTCAACAATCTGAGAGAATAATTTTGTATACCATGTAAAATTACTTACTGAAAAAATTGACATTCCAATAATTGTGAATCTTGTTTTGCCTATGAAAGTGATTGTGATATAAGAAGCTTATGTGATGTTACTTTGACAGATAAAACTATTGCTGGCTATCAAGCTCATTATGAATAATTGTTGTATCCTTGTTAAATAATTTTTATGTAATCATACTTCTCTAGGTGATGATGTGAAAGAAAAGAAACCCGACCCTTTGATTTATATAACAGCCGCTGAGGTAATTGTTGTGGCAATGTATCACTCTAGTTTCTTAGATGGAAACAGCTGATTCAAAATTTTGCCCTTTATTGTGACCGTGCTGTGCTGTGTCGTTATGGTTCACAGAGATTGGGGGTATCGGAGAAGGATTGTATGGTAATAGAAGACAGCGTCATCGGACTACAGGTTGATTTCATAAAAGCTATTAATTTAGAAATATGATATGAATGCCTTCTGATATATGCTACTAATTTAGGAATAAGTATTCATGAGATGAAAAACTTCTTTATTCATTCCTTGATTACTCCTTCACCCTCAAAAAACATTTTTATCCACCAGTTGGTATTCCTCTTTGGGTGCTATGCTGAAACTCGAGTCTAACCTCGACTTCTTTCTTCAGGCTGCAACCGGAGCAGGAATGTCATGTGTGGTTACTTATACGTCGTCCACGGCTGAGCAGGTATAGCATTGCCTTTTGTGGATTCAGTAAATTATCACACTCAAGTTAGATTAGGAGTTGTTTATGAAACTTTCTGGCTGTTGAAGTCAAAATTTTAAGCAAATAAACATGTCATGAACAACATAAGCTTTTACATGAGGTTGTTTGATATCGTACCAAAATAGCAAAAGTTCGGAGTTAAAAATTGTGCATTTCTGGGGCATTTGAAGAGAAAAAGGAATTTGATCTGCATGTGAACTTGCATTCTGAAGACTCCTATCCTCTTTTAATAGCTTAAACTTATATATGAGATGGTTCAATACCAACAATTGTTAATGATAATCACTAGGAGCCGAAAGGGGGGATATAGCCAGATCAAAATGAACATGATTGATTTTTTCTTGTATTTCAAGGTCGACTAAACGATTAATTGATCGTTGTCTATTCTAATACAGGATTTTAAAGAGGCAGCAGCAATCTACCCGGACTTGAGTGAAGTCACGTAAGATAACGATATACATTCTTGAATATTTCTGATATCATTTTATCAATTTTGTCATCCCAGTCATTGGTTTTGTCCATACAGATTAAAAGACTTAGAGCCATTGCTTCAAAACGTTGTTACCGCCAATTAAGGAGTCTGTCTATTCATGCGAAACTCTCAGCTTGAATCATATATGAATCGAGATATCTTTACATGTTTAGTTTGAATTCTATGTTTTTGTATTCATTGAATATATTGACTATTCCTGTGAGATTGACAAACTTTTCTACAAGATGTAAAATTAAGGCAGCTCAGGTTCATTGTTTATATGTGATAATATATTATATTGTACTGTCCTGATAAATTATAGTGGAATAAGAATTCCTCAATTTACATGGTTATCTGTTATAATTTGTAATATTTTTAAACAGTATTTTCTTACTGTTTTTTGTGACTTTTATTCAATTTTTCCACTGTCATTTGATGTCTTTTTTACCTGAATTTTTCAAAATAAATTTTTCTTTCATAATGATTTGTAATATAACGTCATCAATTTGAAAGATACGCTCAGGAAGGAAGACATTGATATTTGGTCATGTTTTGACTTTTGCATAGATCTTAAAACATCTGTTTTTATCGGAACGATACTATTAAAACAAGTTCAAACATCGAAGGATATATATAACTAAGTAGGTTATATTAGCTAACGACTCGTGTTTGCTTTGGATCTTTCAAATTTTCTAGTTAGAGACTAACATGTTGAGGCTATTGCAAGATCTACATGTTTAGATAAATATCAAACGCGATGAGCATAGTTGTTCTCAAATGACTTAGTTTGTTATCATGTGCTAGTGCAGCATACGATACCAAGAACTATAGATACCATCAATTAAAAAATTTTACTAGTTCCAATTTCATAGAAAAAACGAATATTAAATATATTAGTAAACGCATATCAGCAATCCGTTGTAGTCTAGTTGGTTAGGATACTCGGCTCTCACCCGAGAGACCCGGGTTCAAGTCCCGGCAACGGAACTTAATTTTTAATTTCCTCTAATATTTTATTGGGCCGGATAATTGTTAATTGAGTTTGAGAATGTGACCCAATTAAATCTTAAATTTGGAGTGAGTCGGCCCACTACGTTTTAAAGGCAATTTGTATATTATGAAATAACACTGATACAATGAAGAGAAAAATAAAATGATATTTGATAAGCGTGGTCACACGCCTACGCTCATATTCAATAGACAGAAAAAGGAAGAATAGAAGAAAAATTGCGTGTACTCAATATTCAACCCCCATGCCACTCTAACCAATCATCGTATAAAACTAGGAAAACTAAGGGTGCGATTGGTTTGCGTTTCCGTTTTCTATTTTGAAGGACTATTTTCAAATTATAGAAAACGTGTTTGGTTTATCATTTTGAAAAATGGTTTCTCAAAACAGAAAACTAGAAATGCTTTTGGTTTAAAATTTTTAGAAATTATTTATGACATCATTCAATTAACTTGATTATTTAGTAAAACATAATAATTTTAAGTTAATACATTACCAAATAATATATATTTTAAACTTGGTGAATTTACTATTTTTTCTTCCTACAAAAATAAAATAATAAATAATAAATGTTAAGAAATTATTTTATGACATTTATTCAATTAATTTGATTATTTAATAAAACATAATAATTTTAAGCTAATATATTACCAGATCATATATATTTTAAACATGATGAATTTACTATTTTAAAAGTACTGCTAAGCATTCTCTATAAAAAAAAAAAAAAAATCGAAAACGACATGTTTTGAGCGTTTTCCGCGTTTTGGGTTTTTTAATTGAAAACGTCCAAAACGAAAAAAATCATTTTACATTTTCAGTTATAAATTTTTTATTGTTTTCGAAAATGCATTTTCGGAAATGAGTGACCAAACGCATTTTCGCCGTTTTCAAAAATTGAAAACAGAAAATGACTGAAAAAAGGGGAAAGGGAACGCCCCCCTAATATGCCTACTACTAATGTCCATTAACATGATTTTCTGTAGCACAACTTGAAAATAATGGATCTCTTTCTAGGCCTGAAAAGATTCGAAAGCATCTTAATCACCATCTTATTCTTCCTCCAACCAAATAATTTTTGAACTAAGCGTATGTTTGACAGAAATTTCGAGCAAAGATCACTTTTCGGGTGGAAAAGGCTGTCCTGAATATTAACAAATTCAGAATGTTAACCCACTTCTTGTCGCATACAACCCCAAAAATTACAAATGTAACCCTCAAAATCTTTGGACAGAAGATGGCAATTGCTTTGCACAAGGGCAGTTTGGTACTTGAAACATACCCAAGCACGGGTGCTTTCATGTAGAGGAGTTCCGTAATGATCACCTAAACTCAAGAAAGGACTGATTGGTATAAGAATCAGTTAAAAAACCGCTAAAACCCTTCAAAGATTGCTCGAACCAGGCAGGTTCTGTGAAATGAAACATGAATGGAGGAAGAGAAAGAAATAAATTTAGGGTCGTTTGATTGCAAAGATGAAATTTATGTGGAAATAAAACGAATTTGAATTACCTATAAATTGTTTTCCTGAAAATTGTCAATTTATTATGTTTGATTAGTATAATTTTTCACATGAAAAATGTTGAAATAAAAGTATTTTTTGGTATTTGTTTGTCTCTATTTTATATGAAAATTGTCATTTAAATAGATAAAATTTACTAGTATTGGGGATAGAAATTGTTTCCATTGCAAAAAAAAAGGGGGAAATCATCTATCTTTTTGGCATTTACATGAAAATTGTTAATTAAAGAGAAATATTTTTTTACAATAATTCTTAAAATTTGTTTCCATTGTCAAAATAATAATAATAATAAAAATAAAATAAAAAACGAAAAAAAAATAAAAAAAATCGCTACAATAATAGGGAAAATGGATTCTCACCATTTTGATGAGAATTCAAATTCATCAAAAAACTGAAATTTGGCTGAGGTGACAACAAAATGAGAAAATGAATTTTAGGGAAAATAAATAAAATACAGTTAAATCTCGATAAAGTAATACCCTCGGGACCGGAAAAAAATATTCATTTAGCGAGGTTATTTATTTATCGATAAATGAATAAATTATTCATTTATCGATAAATAAGTATTTATTATTTTAGAGAAAGCTTTTCAATATAAAATACTTACATTGTATGTGGTAAGAAAAATCAAAGGACACTAATCAAAGTATTATTTGAATCTAGGGAAGTTCAAAAGTTTTAGTGAAACTTAATGTCTCTAAAAATTAAGTTCACGTACATAGCAAATGAAAATGTTTAGTCTTTACCTATAAAGGCTAGATGTTTGGAACACATATTCTAAGCACATACAATATTTTGTTTCCCCTCCAATGTCTTCTCATCATTTGAAAGGAATAAAAAAATCAACTTTAACCGATAAAATGAGGAGTGCAATATCTGAGCATAAGAAAGAGAATCCAACTATTAGCCAAAAAGATATGCAAGCATGGGTGCAACAAAAGTTTGATTTGACTATTAGTCAATCAATAATATCCAACACTCTCAAAAGGGCGTCGGAATATTTGTCAAATGAGATGAAAATAGTGATGTTAAAAGGCACAAATCGGCAAAATACCCTGATTTAGAGAAAGTTTTGTATGAGTGATTTCTTCAAAGTCAAGATAAAGTAAACATGTCTGGAGAAATTATCCAAGGAAAAGCAAAAGAGTTTTTGCAAAAAAATGTATAGTGAAACTAATCCAGAATTCAGCTTTTCTAGTGGATGGTTAGAACGTTTCAAGGCAAGATATGGAATCAAATCTTGCCGACGTTTTGATGAAAGTT
>NC_036238.1:273831-274856 GCF_002742605.1 Olea europaea var. sylvestris | reverse complement strand
CAATTTTTACCACTAGCCTAAACTCTGATACCATTTGTAGAGTTTAAAGTAAAGAATACAAAAGATAATTACAACTACAATGCGGAATAATAAACTCTCAAAGTGTAAAATTGAACCAAAACCGACTCCAAGCTTCTTCAACACCACCAATGAAGTGTTCTTGATGTTGAGCTCAGATTTGTGCCACATCGGATTATGCACCGTCGTCCACGGGAATGACAATGGATATACCGAGAAAGAATCCACCGGAAGCCACCTAGAATTTCGCCGGAGTTATGGAAAGCTCCCACTCGTTTACCTCTCTATGCTCTCTAATGTTATGCCAAGTCCAAGTAGAGAGAATGAAGAGGTCTTGAAATTATAGAGCCAATTCATTTGAATTCAACATTCAAATATTGTACTATGGTCTAGAGAGTGACAACACTAGTATAAGTAATTGACCACTAGATTAAATCTAACCATTGGATTTAATCTATGGTCCATATCACCCCATAACTAGCACAATCCAAGTCACATTTTCTAGACCAATCAACTTGCACCAATACTATGTTGTGATCCACCTTTCAGATAACATTCCATCGTCCCTTCCACTAGTTATGTCGTGTTTGTATAGTGTTAATTTGACATGAAAGTAAAGCTCTATATTTTATTACTCTGACCAAATGTGATTATTTTTAATTCAATGGAGATCCATTTTAACCCCAGTTTGATGGATCTTTTCTCAGAACTTTTTATACATACTCATTTTCAACCACATATTTACACAATAAAATATTTTGCACGTATTTTCAAAACTTTTTCCATTTTTTAATCAAACATTCTCCAAAAATTCACTATTCAATATATTGGGCCTGTTTGGGAGCAATTATTTCACCCAAAAAATGATTTTTTGACCGTTATTTCACTATTTCAGCCGTCATATTGGACTTTTTTCCCTCACAGGTGGACCCCACTATTCTCCTAATGGTCAAAAAATCAATTCTTAAACTCACTCCTAAACAGGCTCATTGTTTTTCTCAAATAGT
>NC_036238.1:265250-272206 GCF_002742605.1 Olea europaea var. sylvestris | reverse complement strand
ATTTGCAAGATAAGTTAATGCTCCAATTTCACTAAGGTATGGTACTTCAGGACCAAGAATCTTTTCTTCATCTTCAAGTGGACGAAATGGATCTTTTTTCACATCAAATGATCGAACAACCATAGGTGATGGCAATGGATGTGCATTATCCTTATTTTTCGTTTCAGGACTTTTTTTTGTATAAGTAGATTGATGAACAAATAATCCTTTTGAAAAATGTTCAATTTGTAATCCAAAACAAAATTTGGTTTTCCCCAAATCTTTCATCTCAAATTTATTTCTCAAATAATCTGCAATTTTGTTGAGCTCTTCAGGAGTATCCAATTAAATTTAAATCATCAACATAAACTGCTACAATTGCAAATCCAATATTTGTTTTTCTTTATGAAAACACATGGGCAGATATCGTCATTTTTATAACCATCTTTCAACAAATATTCGCTAAGACAATTATACCACATGTGTCCGGATTGTTTCAATCCATATAATGATTTTTGTAATTTAATTGAGAACATAATTCTCGGACATGTATCATTTATTCCTAGCACCTTAAATCCTTCAGGAACTTTCATATATATGTCACTGTCAAGTGAACCATATAGGTAAGCAGTTACTACATCCATAAGGCGCATATCGAGCCCTTGTGACACGATCAAACTAATTAAGAACCTAAAAGTGATGGTATCCATTACGGGAGAATATGTTTCCTCATAATCAATTCCCGATCTTTGGGAGAAACTTTGAGCCACTAGTCGGGCTTTGTATCTTGTAATTTCATTATTCTCATTTCTCTTTCGTACAAAAACTCATTTGTATCCAACATGGATTATATTTTCAGGTGTTCGAACTACTAGTCCAAACACTTTTCATTTCTCAAAAGAATTCAATTTTGCCTGTATGGTTTCTTTCCATTTCAGCCAATCATTTCTATTTCGACAGTCATTAACAGACTGTGGTTCAGGATCTTCATTTTACATAATATAAAGAGCCATGTTAAAGGCGAAAATATTGTCTATAATAATATTATTCCGTTCCCATAATTTATGAGATATCATATAATTTATTGAGATCTTATTATTTTCGGACACCTCTGGTGTTTCAGGAACCGTACATTCAATATTTGATTGATCAATCTTTTCTAATGTGATTTCTTCTGAAATTTTTGGTTGGTTTTTCTCCTGCATTCTTCTTTTTCGAGGTACAGAGTCTTTTGAACCAACTAGTCGACCACGCTTCTGGCGTATTTGAGATTCATTTGCCACAGCAGATTGTCCTGCAGGGACATTAATTTTTACTGAAATATTTTCTGCTGAAATATATGACTTTCTCACTTTTCTCGTGTCAACAAATACATCAGGTAGTTGAATTGCAACTCTTTGCAAATGAATGATTTTTTCAACCTCTTGTTCACATTGATTGTTACGGGGATCAAAGTGAGATAGAGTTATCTCATTCCAAGAAACTCTATTTTGCTTTTCAGGATGTAGTTTTTCTCCTCCCAAAGTTGGGAAAGTCATTCCATCAAAATGACAATCTGCAAAATGTGCAGTAAATAAGTCACCCGTTAAAAGTTCAGGATATCTAATAATAGATGGTGAATCAAAACCCACATAAATCCCAAGTCTTCGTTGGGGACCTATTTTAGTACGTTGTAGGGGTGAAATGAGAACTTGGACAGTACAACCAAAAACCCGTAGGTGAGAAATATCAGGTTCATGACCAAATGTAAGTTGCAAAGGTGAATATTGATGATAGACAGTTGGTCTTATACGAATCAATGATGCAGCATGTAATATGGCATAATCCCAAACAGAAGTTGGGAGTTTTGTTTTCATAAGTGATGGTCTAGCAATAAGTTGTAGACGTTTAATAAACGATTTCGCTAAACCATTTTGTGTATGAACATGTGCAACTGAATGTTCAATTTCAATCCCAATTGACATACAATAATCATCAAATGCTTGTGATCTAAATTCACCAGCATTGTCAAGACGAATAGTCTTGATTGAGTAATCGGGGAATTGTGCTTGCAATTTTATGATTTGAGCAAGTAGTCTAGCAAATGCTACATTCCTAGTTGAAAGTAGGCAAACATCTGACCATCTTGTAGAAGAATCAATTAATACCATAAAATAACGAAATGGTCCACATGGTGGGTGTATTGGCCCACATATATCTCCATGTACTCTTTTCAAGAAAGTTGGAGATTCAATATTGACCTTTGTAGTTGAAGGTCTAATGACTAACTTACCTTGTGAACAAGCTACACATGGATAATCATTAGATAAAAGAATTTTCTGGTTCTTTAAAGGATGTCCATGTGAGTTGTTTATTATTCGACACATCATTATGACTCCTGGATATCCAAGTCGATCATGCCAAAGTATAAAACTTTTTGAATCGACGAACTTCTGGTTCGTAACATTATTTGATTCGACCATTTTATAAATGTAAAATACATGCTAGACGGGAGTGCATGAAAATTTTCTTTTATCTGCTTCTTGCCAAATAAAAAAGAAGTGATGCAAAGATATTCAACATTATTTTCTTGCATCGTCTCAATGTGATATTAATTGCAGCGAATATATTTAAAACTAAGCAAATTTTTTCTGGATTTGCTAGAATAAAGTGCATCGTCTATATATAATTTTGTATTATTTGGTAAAATAATAAAAGCTCTTCCCGAGCTTTCAACGATATTTGACGCATCCGATATCGTGTTAACATTATTTTCAGCTAATATTAAGTCCAAAAAGTATTTTTTGTCTTGAAGATTAGTATGTGTAGTTGCACTATCAATTAAGCAGCTATCTTGACTATCCATCATGAATCTATAAATATAATAAAATAAACAAAATTTTTAAAAAAAAATCTTGAATTTAGATTTAAAGAAGTAAACATTACTTAATATCATGAAATAAACGATGTATAATAGAGTTTTATTTATTTATTTATTTATTTATTTTTGTGCGGAAAAGTAAAAACATATTTCAGACTGAATTTTTAAAACGAAGGAAATACTAGTAAATTAATCTATATCTTCTATCACACCACCTCCAATCAAATGGTCAATATTTTCATTTGGATAGTAAAGAAATCAGAGACATCCAAATGAGTCAAATCAATTGAACCATCATAATCAGCAAAATTAGTCTCCAATTTTTCTTTTCCCTTGATTGATCTCTGGTAGAGGTCCACAAGATGTTTTGAGGTACGACACGTACGTGCGTAATGCCCTTTCATTCCACATCTGAAGCAACTTTCTTCATGCTCCTTTTTAGATTTGTCACTCTCGTTTGCTTTGTGCCTTTTGAATTTATTGCCTTGTTGTTGATAACTTTGTTGATTATTTCTTCCATGATTTATTCCACGTACACATCCGTGTCCGTGTCCTTGTCTTGATATTGTACTTGTTGCAGACAATGTAGTACCATTTGCTTCAGGCAATGGTACAGAACCAATTAGACGTAATCCATGATTTTTCATCAACAATTCATTATTTTGTTCAGCAACTAGTAGACAAGATATATGTTTTGAGTACTTTTTGAAGCCACGCTCACGATATTGCTGCTGCAGGAGACATTCGAGGCATGAAAGGTGGAGAAAGTTTTTTCGAGTATATCTTCGTCGGTGATTTTTTCTCCACGCAAAGTTCAAAGTAAAGTCAACTTTGAACATATTCTAAACAATTCAGAATTGTACTCACTAATTGTTTTAAAGTCTTGCAAACGAAGGTGCATCCACTCATAACGGGCTTTGGGGAGGACTATAGTCCTCTGATGATCAGATCTTTCAGTTAACCTTTTTTAAAGAACTTGTGGATCTTTCTCAGTGAGATATTCAATTTTTAATCCATTGTGAAGATGTTGACGGAGGAAAATGAGTGCTTTTGCACGATCCTGCAGGGATTCATTGTTTCTTTCTTTCATTGTCTCTCCCAGAACCTTTGAGACGAGATAGATATCAGCATTCAGTATCTATGACAGATAATTTTTACTAGATATGTCAAGTGCAGTAAACTCAAGTTTCGTAATGTTTGCCATTTGTTTAACTACACAATAAAAAAATACAATTAGTTTCGAAGAATATGATTAATCATCACATGTTAATCAAATAGTCAATATCAACATGACTTTAAAGTTACGTGTTTTCCTCTAGGGATAAACACTAATTTGAAATAATATGTTCTTCGAAACATATGCTACTTCTGGAGCGCATTATATTTTGCTATTATTTCTTCAAGTGCAATATGTCAATATTCTTCTGGAATATTGAGAGTTATAATTTATACTCTTCAGGAGCAAATAATATTCTTATAATGTTGTGCTACTTATGAAGCAACAACGAATAAATCTATGATTAATATTCTTCTGAAATATTAATTATAATGTTGTGCTATTTCAGGAGCAACAACAATTAAAAATAAATTTAATGTAATGTTTCATAACTAAACATAAAAAAAATGATAATACATTCAATTGCTCACCATTAATTAATATATAAACACATGTAAAATATTATTTTGAATTAATAATGTGACATATAAATTGATTTAACATAAATATATCTCCATAAAAATGCACGTTGATTGATGTAAAGGAAAAAATATTAATTAATTCAAAGAGAAGTACAAAGAAAACATAATGATCGAGAAAGATGAGATCACGTATTGCAGATTCAACATATGTATATGTAAAATTTACGTATTATTAAATTAATTTTGATATATGTGATAGATGATTATGAAAAAAAAATTACTACCTTTTAAGAGTTTCGTGCTGATAACGTGTTATAAAATAAGAAGAAAAGAAAATAGAGAAAACTCAAAGAGAATAGAAAAAACTCAATAAACTTTTTGTGTGTATTATTGAAAATCAAAGCCCTATATTTATAAATAAGAATCAGGGATACAATAGTAATAATTTTTAGGGTTACGGAGGTACAAATGTCATTTACCAATAAACTTTAATGGACTTTCCATTTAAAAAAAAAAAAAATATTTTTAGAAATAATAAGTTAAAACTTGGTACCATTTTTCACTTGGCACATCCAACGAAGCATTTTAAGAATTTCCTGTTCTATCTTTGGGTCTCCTCCTCCGTCTTAAAAAGCTTTCGTTCCTTTGTTTTCCATTTATCACTATTCCAAATCAATTCAAAATTTTCCTCTGCAAATTTATTGTCATTTTCTCGGTTTTTTCTCCGTGACAAACCCTAGTTTTTCTTGCAAAATTCATACATATATAGATATAAAACTTTATATTATTTATATATAGAAGAGGAAGCAAGGTTCGGATGAAGTGAGGGAGGGATGGGAGCAGCGGGCTCAAAACTGGAGAAGGCATTGGGAGACCAATTCCCAGAAGGTGAACGATATTTCGGCCTTGAGAATTTCGGCAACACTTGCTATTGTAACAGCGTCCTCCAGGTTCCATGATATCGATTGACACTGAATGTCAATTCTTTATACGTTTGTATATGGTTTTAAACGTGAAAATGGTTACATGTGGGAACTTTTGGTTTTTTTCTTTTATTTTTTAATTTTTGCTATATATCTGTTTATTGAATTATTATTATTATTATTATTTTTTGTTGTTGTCTTTGATTTCACACTAAATTTTAAAATGTCGAGTTTTGATCGTTAAATTTATCCCACCCTTGGACGTTACTCACTAATATATCGTCCGTTTCAAATCTCTAATGCAATTAGCGACGTGGCTTACGGAATGCACGGGTGGTGATGTCCCATTACGTCATTATCAGATTGTCACGTAAGAAAGCATATTTCATTGCCCACTAAACTTTGGAAAATGTCTCTATTGCTTATTATTCTTTGGAAAATGTCTTCGATTACTCACTGAACTTTGAGGTCTTAAAAATGACGTCGATGTGTTCTTCGTTAAAAAGTGGGTACCGTGAGCATGTATCACGTATAAATAATAAAGTGGACAAATGAATTTGGATTGTCGATTCCATGAGGGATGATTACTTAATTACACAATAGTTAAATTTAATTTTAACAACGGAACACAACAAATTTGAATTTTACAAATGACAAATATAGCTTAAAATTCTAGAAAAATAATGAAAAGATCACAAACATAAGATCTTTCCTCAATTTTATTAATTGATTTTTTTTTTTTAAAGATTCGAAGGTATTTTATCATTTGAAAAATTCAAATTTATTATGTGTTTCGTTGTTAAAATGAAATTTAATTATTGTGTAATTGAGTAATCATTTCTCGTGGGATCAACAACTTGGATTTGTTTGTCTATTTTATTAATTGCATGCGACTCGTGCACTTGTGGTACATATTTTTTAACCAACAACAGGCCGATGTCATTTTTATAAGTTTAGTGACTAAAATTTGACTAAGACATTTTTCAAATATAGTGAGCAATTGAAAATGTTTTTCAAAGTTTAGTGAGCAATAAAAGACACTTTAACGGCGTGATGGGGTGCGGCCTAAGCATTTCGTTAGACACATCACCAATTCCGTTAGAGGTTTGAAACGGATGATATGCAGGTGAGTATCATCAAACTTTTGGATACGTTTAGTAGGCAAGACTCGACATTTTAAATTTTAGTGAGCAGTAGAAGGCACTACACAAGTTTCAGTGATTAGTAGGACAATTAACTTAGTTTGAGAGAACAGATTTCTTAGTAAAATGTATCCAAAGTTGGAGCCTTTAATATGCTTCGTGTGAACGAGTTATTATTTATGATAGTGGATATGTTGTTTTGCACCTGTGGCTTACCTATGTTGATCTTGATTGGGAATAACAAAATTGGAAGATTTTTTTCCCCTCCAACATTCACTTCTTAATGGAAATCGAATTTTCTTACCAAAATTGTTCTTTTTTATATTTTTCCTTTGTCTAAGTGCATATGCTTTTCAGGAAATTAAGGACCGGAAAAATGGAAAAGCTTTAAGATGAGAGAATAAGCTCTTTTAT
>NC_036238.1:225869-264924 GCF_002742605.1 Olea europaea var. sylvestris | reverse complement strand
TTTGTCTAAGTGCATATGCTTTTCAGGAAATTAAGGACCGGAAAAATGGAAAAGCTTTAAGATGAGAGAATAAGCTCTTTTATACTTAGGAAGAATGAGCTAGGGTTAAAGCAAGAAGCAGACCTTAGAAGTTAGAGTATGCTTAAAACTACCTATTTTTGTCCACAGTTTGACCTATAATGGCCTGGATTTGAGACCGAGTTTTACTTTTGTAGTAAAGAGTAATGACACTGTTTGGTGATTTGTTTTCCTTCATTGCACCATAAACTTATCTGATTACTTTACATATGGATTATTCTACTGAAAATACTAAACTAGATAAAGTTTACCTTATGCATGTATTACTACTTACTATATTTCATGTTCTCAACTTGGCTGGACAAATTTTGTCATCAATTATTCTAGGAGAAATGGATTTCACCTGTCTTCTTGTCCTTAGAATGGTAACATTGGTTTTGGGTCATGTAAATTCTGCTTCCTAATCTACCAAGTCTTCTCTTATTTAAGATACCAATTCTTGCATTCTGCTACTCTTCGCGGCATGTTTCCTTCTCAGCTAGCATGCTTCTGAGAGTTTTTTTTCTTCCTTTTTATTTTCTTTTCATGCAGGCTCTTTATTTCTGTGTTCCATTCCGTGAGCAATTGCTAGAATATTATGCGAACGTCAAAAATCCTGCTGATGCTGAAGAAAATCTCTTGACATGCTTAGCAGACTTATTTTTACTGGTAATTTATCTTTGAAATTGCAGACTGTCAAATCAGATTATTTCTTTGGATTGACATGCTTATAGTTACATAAAATCTACCTTATTGTCATGTTGCTTTTCTATTTTTGACATATATTTGATGGTTCTAAAACTAATATATAGGTTCTATATTTAATAAGCTGGAGACTATGACAGTAAAGGGGATTATATTTCCCCCTTGCATGCGAAACACTTTGTTTAGCTTTTGGATTAACTTTAATAATTGGTTTCATATTTCAAAATGTCCTATGCATATAAATATTTTAAAGGTTCAAAATTAAACTTGTTTAAAATTGCAAATAATAAATTATATCCCGAAGCTGCAACCGTATATTTCCAGTCTTGTCCTCTTTCATCCAGGATTGATGAAATACATTTACAATTAAAATGACTTGTATGGGAGGAAAAATTATGAAAAAAAATATTTTCGTCTTGAAATTGCTAATTTAGATGTGTTGGCTTAATGGCTTATTCTCCTCCAACTTGAATATCTTGGTTTGACTTGGAATGATTGTTTAGGTCTAGTAAAAAAGTTTTGTCCTTTTTACTGTTATCCCCTTATCCCTAGATGTGCAGCATAAGATGATACATGGGTCCTTATTTTTGTTTTATTCTGAACATATGATTAGTACTGATTTAAGAAAGTGTAAGGAAGTGGTTTTAGAATTGAATATTAATTTGGGTATGATTTAGTGTTACCTAATACATGGTTCACTGTGATTTGCTGAATGGAATCAGGAGCAATATGCCACCTAGTAAAAATGGTGATTGCTAGGCCCCTTAGATTACTTCATATAGATCTATATTTTAAGAATATTAGATGATCATATTAAATGCTATAATCAGAAGATTTTTTGTTATTTATATTTTATATGATCGATAAAGGTATCTACCATTCGTCTTGCTGATGCCTTTTTTCTTTTTTTATGATTGATTTTCATCTAAACATCTTTAACGTCTTTGCCTTCTAAGGTCAAAAGATGGCATCTACAGAAAATAATAATTTTGGTTTGGTAATGCGTATCTTTCAAAGTCACGGGAGTTCCAAATATTGGAAAGAGACTACTAATTTGAGGTGAAAATCTCAAATACGGTTCTGTAATAGCGATGGGAACAATGATGTTATTATCGACTATGATTATCTAACAGTTCAAGTATAGTTGATATACTTGAAGCGCAGTCAAAATATGGTTTTTGGGGGGTGGATTTTAAGGGCTTTGGCAAGTTGGAGGTCAGATTGCTAAATTCAAAAAAGAAAATGATGACATTCATTTTGGGATGGAGGGAGGAGTCATCATTCCCCTCATAGAATCAGGTCTTGTTGAAGAATAGACTGAGTTAATAGCCTTATGAAAGACGGGTTAAGATGTGTGTGTAGTAGAGCCAATCGGAATTACTTCCAACTATGTAGATTATAAAGGAACTGTCTGTCTTATCTTCTCTCCACTTTAATGAATTGCACCTGGGAGATGGGTCATGTGGAAATCTTGAGGGACTTGATGTGGTTAAATAGACCAAATTTGTTACCGACTCGGTGGTTGAAATGCACGAAAAATGTGAAAACCATATAGGTGTTCTTTGCTATTTGCAAACTGAAAGACCTGTTGCATTTTTTATTTTTTTTTCAAGGGGGTTCTTAAGTTCTATTTTGCTTACACGATCTCCTCCTTTTATTTTTTTCTCACAAGTTATATTGTCACTTACTTTGGAAGGCGATTTAGTGGTCTGTTTTAGAGGATTTATGAGCTGGGAGTATCAATGAGGATTAGAGGGTCTTGTTTTCTGTATTTTCTAGTTTGTTTCTTTTGAGATGGAAATAAAACTTCATCCATTTGCTTTCTAGGGCTTTATGAAAGTAATGTCCAGTTGCTAGCTGGTTCATTTGTGACCATTTTATCTCTGTATACAGGAAGTGAATAGGCATCAATGTCCATGGAGAAATGTGTCTAATTTTTTTTCAATATAGTCCTATAATTTTCATATGACCTGCTGCTCCATTGAGAACTTTTTTGGACACAGGTTGAAATCACGACTTCTGCACTATAAACAAGTTTTCCCCATATTTTTACTTAGAGGGTGTATTCAATTGGGGCTTTTAAAGATTTTTCAGACTTTTTTAAGTGCGTCTCTTGTGGATTTTTGTGGGCTTTTAAATGACTTCTATGAATTTGTTGAATTAGTAAAAATCTTTCATGGATTTGTGTAGACTTTCATTAAAGATTTTTAACAATTTTTAAATACTTTTGTTTTTGAAAAAAAAAAATGTCATAATAACCTATTATTTTGAACAATCATATTTCCCATATATAATTAAAAAAAATATATATTTTTTAAAATAATATAACAAATTTAAGTCACTCCAATTAGATTAACAAAAAAAAACTAAATACCAAATAAAAAAAAATTAATAACTTTTTAGTAATGTTCAACAAAAAAAGAAATAATAATAATAATAATCAAACATTTCCAACATCACTCCACATATCAATCGTTATAGTATCCTCCATGCATTATCATTCACTCTTTCTTGTTTTTGATTCTCTAAAAATGGTCTAAAGTTAGCCCTTCATTAAATGAAGAAGATGACAAATCTTCGTTATCAAGCTGAAATTCATTAGAACAACACTCTTTGCGAAGAAAATTGTGTAATTCTACACAAGCTAATACTAGCTCCGCTTGTGTACCATATGGAAATGAAGGAGCTATTTTGAAAACTACGAATCATGATTTAAATATGTCAAATATCCTCTCAACTACGTTTCAAGAAAGCATGATGAAAATTAAACAACTCCTTTTAGGGTACGACCTTGACCGGCAAAATCTTGAAGATGATAATAGACACCTCGAAAAGGAGTTAAGAATTGATGTCGATTTGAAAATTTACAATTTGTCAAAAAATGTTTACCTGAACATAAATACTTGTAGAATTAGCAAGTGACTTATAACATGTATAATCATGATTAAAAAGAAAAAATTGCATTATAAAGTCATAACTTGTGGCATATAAAGAAAAATTTAATACATGAAAAATTGAATAATAGTACGTAACAAAGATAAATAACCATGAGAATTAATTAAAAATTTGTATACCATTTATATCAATAATTGGTGACCATCTTGGGTACTTAATAACATCAATTAGTCATCATTTGTTAAGCACAGACACGTTGCTGGTGTCAATGTGTGTCGAAGTACATCTCTGACACGTCGTTGATGCGTGTCAGATTTCCTTGCAGCCTGTCGGATATGAAGAATTGCAGATTTTGTACAAAAGATTGTGAGTGGTGCTGTGAAGAAGACCGAGGAAGAAGAAAGAAGATGAAACGCATAGTGAAGAAGAAGATGGTGAAATGAAGAGACGTGAGGGTGAATGAAAGTCAGTGGATGTAAATGGATTACTCGTTGGCCCAGTAACATTAAATGCAATATAAAGGGAGATAAATAAATGAAAAGTCAGTGGATGTGAATGGATTATTTGTTGAGCCCAATAACATTAAATGCAATATAAGTTTCTATATATTTAATTTATTTTCCAGTTTTTTGTCTGACAATGCAATAGGGAATGAATTAACTTTTTTTTTACCATTTTATCCTCCATTAAAAAATCAAACATACAGAAGAAGTCAAATCACTTTCTTCCTCATTGTATAGCCTAAGGAAATTGCCAGAGGAATTAAAATAAGTATTAAAAACTTATTACTTTGGACTATCAAATTAAAATAAGTTAAAATAATAATATTTTAATTAACGTGTTGACGATGTAGCTTGTTAAAAATTATTTAGAAAATCACGTGTCTACGTGTCGAACACTCGTATCCGATACGTGTCAGACACTCGTATCTGTGTTGGTGCTTTTTAGGTCATCATTATATTATTAACTATGACAACTGTATTCACTTAATGATGTATGCGTATATAAATATGGATAGATTAGCTAAAGTACCATAGGAATCAAAATTCAATAACAAAAAAATTTCTATGATTAAAAACACGAAGTAGCAGTAATCATTTACGCGAGCAAGTATAGTCTGGGAATTTGCAATCTTTATAAATGTTGCATCATTAACAAAAAAATTTCTATGAAATTAATATAAATTCTATTAAGAACATGAATTGTTCTTAACCAAAAATAAACAAGAATGGGTTGATTACATGAAATTCTACGTTTTGAAATTGAGAAACAATTGCATATTATTTCAATTCAAAACTAATTATGACTTCTTCCAGATACACCAAATAACCATAAATTGATTACTGCAAATTCTTACCTGAATCAAAGAGATGTGAAAGAACCTTAGGAGGAAAAGAAAAATGACGTTCTTTTACTTTGGGTGCTGAAGTTTTCACAAATCTCATAGTATATGAGAGAATTTTATTTATTTATTTTTTGGAGATTTGATATCTATGCATTTCACCAAGAAGTCTCCAAAAGTCTAGTTAGGAGAGAACTCTCCAAAAGTCAATGTCTATTTAAATACCTTAGGCCTATGGAGACTTCTAAAAAGTTTTAATTAAATATCCTGTGATTGTAGATACTTTTTGAAAGCTTATAGAAGTCTCAATTGAATGCACCTATACTTCTAAAGAGTTTTTAAAAGCCTACATTGAATGGATATAGACTTTTTAATTCTTAAAAGTCTCTAAAAGACCCAATTGAATACACCTCGTTAAGTGTGCTTTTGTGTTCCCGTCTCCTTTGTTATGGTGTTCATTAGAATATTGCTACTGAATTACCTGTAAGGAGAAGCAAAATGATTTTCTATTTTTATGCTAGCATAAAATGGAAAATGCCATAAAGTGTCAAAATGTTCAAAAGAGATTTTGGGCAACAATTTAATCTTTTTAACTCTCTCTCTCTAGACTTAGGTGATTTATATCTAGCCCTGTTTGGTACCAATTAAAATCTAGATTTTTATGTAAGTCAAAGTCTTCAATTCATTTCAATCATATATTTTATGGGTCCCACAACTTTTCAACCACACATTTCATTAACTTCTATCAAAATTTACTAAAAATTTATTTTAATCCCTATCAAACAAAGGCCCAATCTTTTTGGGTAGCGTTACACAATTTTGAAAATGAAATCATAGATGATTATATATCCCGATCTTTAATTTCATCTACCAAAACAGGGCAACCATAAGATTCGATGACGCACGGTCACTCTTAGGGTAGCTTGACAGAGCTTTTGCATTTTGTGGAAGAATATTGGGTTAGCTTCCTTTAGAAGTTCTTTTGACCTGATAAAGCATTTTCAAAAAATTACATAAATAGGTCCTAAAGTAGCTTCTTAATCATAGAAGCAATTTTTGACTTTTCAATAGCCTTAATAAACTGTCCTTGCTAGGCATTGTGTCTGATATGTAATGTCTTGTGTTGGTTCTCGACACTTCTTTAATACTGAGGACATGTATCCAACCAGCCACATGTCCTCTTTCCATCTTTTATATATTTTTAAATTACCAATAGGAATACTTTATAGACACCCGTGGCGCCAGTATATGACATGTCCTATAAAAAATTATAAAAATATAGGTGTTAATATTAATTTAAATCGACATGTTTATGCCCTACTTTCTCAAAAAAACACCAGTTGGCATGTTTGTTTCATGTCTCGTGTATGTGTGTAGGTGCAATTTGGATGAGATACATATATATATATATATTTTTTCAAAATTCACATTCTTTTGGAACAAAATGGATGGAATCTAGATGTTCAAGATGTATCTATGTTGAATGATTGTGTGTGAGTTGACTAATAACTTTATTGGGAATGTTAACAATTTACCCTCTGCACCCCCCCCCTCCCCTTACCCTTCCCCTTCCCCTTCCCCTCTAAAGTGTAAGCTACACACACATGCCATTTACATGAAGTGTTTGTGGTGCATCTTAATCTATTATGAGACATTTATGTTCCAATTCATTTCAGTAAACTCCCCTCTAAATATCTTTTGTATTTCTTGGGCATAAAATTGATTTCATGTAGATAAGCTCGCAAAAGAAAAAAACTGGTGTCATTGCTCCAAAGCGTTTTGTCCAGAGATTGAAGAAGCAAAATGAAGTTTTCCGCAGCTTTATGCATCAGGTATGCTTTGGTTGTTCTGATTAGAAACATGTTAGATGTGCAATCATAAAAGATATGGACAAATATGTTAATGCCTGACTTCTTTCTTAAAAGGAAAAAAATGGAAAGAAAAATATGGACCCCGCCTGCCTTGATTGATTGATATGGACATCTACGTAGTTGTCGTATTTGATGAGACATTCTATATTGTTGGTGTTCAGATGCTGAAACCAGCTAGTTAATGTGTAACATTAGATTTTCGACTTGTGCCCTTGATGAAATATTGTACTGTGTGGATGCTTCCATCCTTGGATGAATTCAGAAGGTTGCGAAATTCAGCTAAGGGATGAATTTCTGTGTATTATATTTTTATTAGAGCAGGGATTTCTTTCGGAAACTAAATCATAATATAGCCAATTTCTTCTGCCTGCCGATACATCATCATAGAAATCCAGCTGCAATAATAACTTCATTGACAGACATTCTTCCTCCTAATCTGACACAAACACTTCGTATGACTTTCAATACCCTATGATGGAAAATTACTTCCTCCTAGAGGAAAATGTCATTACATGGTATATGAATTTTTATTTTGTATTTATTTATTATAATTTTTTTTAAGAGTCCATGTACTGCAATTTAACACCTCTTATGCTTACGGGAGTAGATATACAAACATTCATCTTCTTAACTTTTCCGCCTATGGTAAGATTTAACTCGCTCCTCTTCATATTATTTGACACATTTTCCTTCTCTGATGCTTCGTTAAAAATTCCACCAACTAAAAATGATAAGACTCACATTTAGGTTCTAAAATTTCCATTATAAGTTAGAAATGGAAAATGAGAAGTGATGGCCGCACATTCAATATCATTTGAAAAGATATTCTAGAAAGTGGATGGTAAGGTTGAGTCTTGAAATTGATGGTGAGATATCAACTATAATTGCATCCCTGTCCTCTTAAACTTTGCCCTGATAGGCGGTTTAACAAATAACATGAGAAGGAAGCGTATATGTTGTTTTATGATAAACTTAGTATAGTTTGGAAGAAGAAGAATTGTGCTTCTTATTTTATTCAAGAATGACGATTACAATTTAAACAGAAGGAAAAAGGCCGCCAATTTAGGAAGGCCATAAAATCAGAAAATAAAATGGCATATCTCTAGGCTACAGATCAGAAAACATATAGGATTTCTTAGTTTTACTCCCTAGAAATCCGACACCCCCCCTCAAGTTGGAGCGTAGATATCTATCATGCCCAACTTGCTTATACAAAGTTCAAAATTAGGTTTGAAAAGTCCTTTGGTGAAGATATTGACTGTTTGTTGAGTAGTGGGGATAAACGGCATGCAAATAGTTCCACTATCAATCTTCTCTTTTATGAAATGTATGTCAATCTCTACATGCTTCATGCGATCATGTTGTACTGGATTTTGAGCAATACTTATGGCAGCTTTGTTGTCACAATATAACTTCATTGGCATGTTCACCGGCATCCGTAGATCTTCAAGAATTTTCTTCAGCCATAGCATCTCACAAATCCCATTAGCCATAGCCTTATATTCTGCTTCGGCATTGCTCCTTGCAACCACATTCTATTTTTTGCTTTGCAATGTGATCATATTTCCCCAAACATAAGTACAGTATCCTGTTGTAGATCTCCGATCAATAACTGAGCCTGCCCAGTCTGCATCAGTGTAAGTCTCTATGTTTTGCTGTGTGGTCTTCTGGAAGAGTAACCCCTTCCCCGGTGTACCTTTCAAGTATCTAAGAATTCGATAAGCTGCTTCAAGATGTTTTGCGTAGGGTGAGTGCATAAACTGGCTTACCAAACTCACATCAAAGGCAATATGTGGTCGTGTATGTTATAAGTAGATTATTTTCCCACCAACTTTTGATACCGAGTTGCATTTACTGGATCACCTTCCTTGTTATCACCCAATTTTTTATTGGGATCGATTGGAGTGTCTGCCGGCCTACAACCACTCATCCCAGTTTCTTTGAGAAGGTCAAGGACATACTTCCGTTGGGAGATAGCAATTCCTCTCTTTGACCGAGCAACCTCCATTCCAAGGAAATATCTCAGAGATCCTAAGTCCTTGATCTCAAATGTTGATGAGAGGGAAATCTTCAATCGGTTCATCTCAAGTACATCATCTCCAGTGAGAATTATATCGTCTACATACACAATTAGTATTGCTATCTTCCCATCATGTTGTCCTTGAGTATACCCTTGACTTTTAACAAATTGAGAGAAATTT
This sequence comes from Olea europaea var. sylvestris, assembly GCF_002742605.1. Lineage (NCBI taxonomy): Eukaryota > Viridiplantae > Streptophyta > Magnoliopsida > Lamiales > Oleaceae > Olea > Olea europaea. Next base: position 255,853 of record NC_036238.1, on the reverse strand, counting down.
TCAAACCAGGCTCTTGGTGATTGTTTTAATCCATAAAGGGACTTCTCCAGTTTACATACCTTTGTGCCAAACTTTTCACAGAACCTCCGAGTTTAGCTTTGCGACTGGTACAAATGTCTCTAAGTAATCAATACCATAGGTTTGAGTGAATCCCTTAGCAACCAATCGAGCTTTATATCGTTCTAGAGAGCCATCAGATTTATACTTGATTGTAAACACCCATTTGCATCCTATAGTTGTCTTTCCTCTTGGTAGATCAACTACCTCCCACGTGCTATTTTTTTCAAGAGCTTTCATCTCCTCAAAGACGGCCTCTTTCCATTCAAGAACTTTCAGAGCATCTTGCACAGTATTAGGAATCTCCATACAAGACAATTGTGAGGTAAAAGCACGAAATACAGGTGAGAGATTTTTATATGACACATAATTGGACAATGGATGTTGGGTACAAGACCTCACACCCTTCCGGACTGTAATGGGAAGTTTAGAATCACCTATCTCAGGATAGGAATCAGACTTGGAGGGTTCAGAATTGATGAATTGAGTTGAACATGAGGTAAAGGTTCGGTGAGGACATTACCTGGAGGGTTTACGGATTCTGGGCAGTGCAAAGGATTGGAGGACCCTTTCTTTTGAGTTGTCCTTTGTCTCGAGTAGACAATGTCAAATGTTTTCTTGTAGTTCTTTCGTTGGAGACATCATGAGTTGTCACTATAGGAGGCCCTCCCTTTTCAGTATCCAAGAAACTTGACTCACTTGGCATAATGACGCTAGGGTTTTCAGGTTGAATGGTCAGGGTTGGAGAAGGATCATTTTGCGGTTCTGTAGTTTGGAAAAGATCATGGAAAATAGTTGCTGAATCTTCTTTGTTTTGGTTCCCCCCTGAAGATGAGGTGTGAAATAGGGTTGTAATTCAAAAAAGGTAACATCTATGGTAACAAACATTTTTTTGGAAATGGGTTCAAAACATTTATACCCTTTTTGAGTGGGTGCATATCCCACAACTACACATTTTGTGGCTCGAGGTTCGAGTTTTCCTCGATTTTATTTATGAATGTGAATAAAAGCGGTACAACCAAATATCTTTAGTGGTATAGATGAAGAAAGTCGATTTGTTGGATAAAACCTTTGAAAAACATCGAAAGGTGTTTTAAAGTTTAAAATCTTACTAGGCATTCTGTTTATGAGATATGTAGCAGTAAGAATGACTTCATCCCAAAGATATTTAAGTACCTGATTGGTAAATAACAATGCCCGAGTTACTTCCAGTAAATGTTTGTTTTTCTTTCAGCTAAGCCATTTTGTTGTGGAGTGTCAACACAAGAGCTTTGATGAACAATTCATTTTTCAAGAAAAAATTGGTTTAACATGTTTTTGAAATATTCTCGACCATTATCACTTCGCAATATTTGAATATTTTTTTGAAATTGTGTTTGTACCATGGTGTAAAGTTTTTGAAAATTATTTCCACTTCAGATTTTTCTTTCATCAGATACACTCAACTTATTCTCGTGTGATCATCAATAAAGGTCACAAACCATTTTTTCCCAAAGTATGTAGGTATTCTACATGGCCCCTAGATGTCACTATGAATCACAGTAAATGGTGTAGTTATTCTCGTGTGATCATCAATAAAGGTCACAAACCATTTTTTCCCAGAGTATGCAGGTATTCTACATGGCCCCCAGATGTCACTATGAATCACAGTAAATGGTGTAGGTGGTTTGTAAGGTTGGGTGGGGAAAGATGCACGATGATGCTTAGAAAACTGACAAACATCACATTGAAAAGATAACAGGTTTTTATTCCGAAGTAAGTTGGGAAACAGGTATTTTAAATACTGAAAGCTAGGATGGCCTAACCTATAGTGCCATAGCATAACATTATTATTCTCGAAATCAGAAACAAAATTTAAACAAGTACTTTGACATTGCCTACTTGAGTTAGGTCATTCGTCAAAATAATAGAGTCCATCTTTTTCCTTAGCACTACAATCATCCTCCTCGTAGTTAATTCCTGAAACTCACAATGAGAAGAATAGAAATTAGCTTGACACTGATGATCAGATGTGGTTTTACTGATGGATAGCAAATTGCAAGACAAATTGGGAACATGGAGTACATCATGGAGGGTTATCAATGAAGTGAGTTTGATAGTTCCTATCCCGGCAATTATTGAGAGTGAACCATCAGCTATTTTTACCCTTTTATTGCCTGCACATGGACTATAGGATGAGAACAATTGGGAGCAACCGGTCATATGATCGGTTGCGCCAGAATCCATTATCCAAGAAAGAGCACAATTAGGGATAACACCTAAAAAGGCAGTGACAAGAGAATTACGCTTTTGTACCAAGGAGCAGGAAGGAGTTAAGGATATTTTTGGAGATTGAAATAACTTGTACAGGTGCTCTAATTGTTCCTTGGAGAAAGGAACTGCATCTAAATCGGTTGAAAGTTCTTGAGTTTCTTCAGATATGGTTTGGTAGGCTCGACCTTCTCTTTTGGACTTTGGTTTCCAGTTGGCTAGTTTACCATGAAACTTCCAACACGTATCCCTTTTATGCCACGATTTTTTGCAATAATTGCACCATGGTTTCTTCTGCCCATCATTGTCTGAATCCATTTTAGACACAAGGGCAAAACTGTTAGGCTCCAAATTAAGGTCAAATTCGGTCCGGTGCAGCATTATTTTCCTCCTTGGTTCTTTGCGTCTAACCTCATAGAACACCTCACGCATAGGAGGCAGTGGTTTTCGACCAAGGATACGGCCCCTAACCTCGTCCAGATTCCGGTTAAGGCCAGCTAAGAACATGTAGACCCTGTCATTTTCCTCCCTCTTCATGTGACGAGCAGCATTATTTGGATTTTCCCAGACATCATCATAACATTGATCAAGTTCCTGCAATGGTGTTACTAATTCGTTGTAGTAGGTAGTAACATCGTGATCGTTCTGTTTGGACTTCCAAAGTCGGGTTTTTAAATCAAAAATTTGGGAAGAATTTTCCAGATCCGAATAAAGGTCCCGAACTGCCTCCCCGACGTCCTTAGCAGTGGGAAGAAACAGATGAGGCTTTCCAATGGCGGGTTCCATTGAATTGATGAGCCAGCCAATAATTAGAGAATTTTCAGACTGCCATCTTTTTACATTCGGGTCGTCGGCAGCAAGTTTCGTTGTTTCGCCGGTAAGATGCCCAATTTTGCCCTTGCCATCGATTGCTAATTTGACGGACTGAGCCCACTTAAGATAATTGTGTCCGTTGAGTTTTGTAGTCATGAGAAAAGAGGCTGAAATTTGGGGATAATTATCTTTTGATGCAAACGAGGGAGGAGCAGTGGAATTGGGAGGAACGGTGGGGTTGGGATGAGCGGTTTCAGGCGCACCGGAATCGGCGGTTGGGTTTCTTTGGGCGCCGGTCATGGCCGACTTATATGACATCATCTGGGAGGACGAATTAAAATTTGGGAGGACGAATTAAAAGGGGAGCACAAGGCTCTTATACCATATAGTTTGGAAGAAGAAGAATTGTGCTTCTTATTTTATTCAAGAATGACGATTACAATTTAAATAGAAGGAAAAAGGGCACCGATTTAGGAAGGCCATAAAATCAGAAAATAAAATGGCATATCTCTAGGCTACAGATCAGAAAACATATAGAATTTCCTAGTTTTACTCCCTAGAAATCCGACACTTAGCTTATCGTAGAGCTGGACTTTGAGGTAATTTGGTGGATTGAAATGAATTTTTTAATTACCTTATCTTGATCGAAGTGGATTTATTAAGGAGAAATGTGGGTTTTGATTCAACTATTTATACGATTTTATTGCCATCAACCACCCTTCAAGTTTTGAGGTATTATATTTACTAGAAAAACAGCCAAAAATTTTGGGGTATTGCTATTTAGTACTACTAGTGCCATCACCAGGGAAATGAGTTACATGTAAGATGTCCTATCAGTTGCAGGTCACTTAGGCTGGTGCTATAGCACAAGTGGTGCTACATAATATTATTCTAAAGTTTGTACTGATTACACTACAACTATTTAAATTTTTAATTTTTTACTGTTTAAAGCTTAGTAGGAAGGGCCTATAGATGGTAAGATGTTTTCTCCACCTCCCCCTTTTCCTATTCTGCCTCTTTTTAGGAGTATTTGGGAGGGGTGAATGGGTTTCCATGCGAATGTATAAGTTTTATATATTTTATCAGGTCAGAGACATTTAAGTCACTTATTTTGTCAAACATGATCTCAAATATACTTTATGTACCAACAAAACTTGCATCTATAGAAACCAAGTCTTAACTTATTTTTCTAGAAAATTAACTATTAAACACACCAAACAAGCTCTTGGTTAAGTTTGTCTTTTGGTAAATTCTATGTTTAAATGACTTTGTTCATAAAATGTTATGTTTTACTACACTGAAGTTGTAGGATTTTGTACATATGTTTTAAGAATCCTAGAATTATCATGACTTCATTCAGAACCATGAGTTTATGGTCAAATAACTTCATTTTGTTATTTCAGGACAATTATACCTGGGGGAATTGATTTACATGTTGTTGACCAATAGTTTTCTGCTTTTGATTTATCAGGCTACATTTTCTCTTCTGTATGTGCCATTTGCTCTTTCTCCCTTCCCCTCTCAACACTCTCTTCTTGTTATTAGTTTTCTTAATTCTCATCTGAAAGGGAAAAACCACAAGAGTCATGATGGTAACCGCACTGATTTCCTTCCAAATTTCTCAAACTAATAATAAAACATCTCAGGTGAGTTACATTTATTTGTAGGGTGGAAAATGGGGTCACGTTGTGGTTTCAAACAGGTTGAAGATGGAGGTAAATTACACACGATTTTAAGCCCAACATGTCTAGTTGAGCCACTGGATGAAAATTGATTGGACCAACTTTGGGACGGATTGAAGCCACACTCCATGTTTATTATTGAGAAATTCCAATTTTTTGCAATTCGAGTTTCTTTGTGTTTAGTTTGGCAGCAAGTAAGGATTTAGAGGGAGAGCGTTAATTCTTTGAAGAGATTAAAAGGATCCAAAGAATAATTGAATATGATTAGAATAAGAATCGCTATTTCTATGTTAATTGCATAATCAATTTGGTATAATCTATTGGACGTGTTGGTGTAGTTGCCAGACGTTGCACCAGGTAAATGCATGTTCAATAGTTGAAAAAGTTCACCTTGAAAGTTCCTTAATTGGTTCTAACATGTCTGTCCTTGAATACTGTTTACCAATGCTTTGTTCTCATGAATCCTTGATTGTTTAACAATGCTTAATGGTTGTACACTATCAATTTTGTCCTTGTGTACTTCATGCCTTTGCTTTATTCTTACAAAGCAGTTTGTTGGACATAGTAATATTACAGATGGAATGCATATATCATATATTTTCATGCATTTCATTTTCTATTTCCTACTTATAGTTATTAATGATTTTGTGTATTTTCTATATATATTAAAAACTATGTTTACAATTTATATCTGCTAATGCTGTTCGTATCTTTCTTATCTAGGATGCCCACGAACTCCTGAACTATTTGCTAAATGAACTGGCTGACATATTAGAGAAAGAGGACCGTGTTGCTAAGAGTGATCAAGAAACTTATTCTCCATCTGAAAAGGTTGCTAATGGGCGTATTACTTCTAATGGATCTAGAAAGGAGCCTCTGGTCACCCTGGTGCACAAAAATTTTCAGGTGATCCTGTTTTCCTGTTCATCTTCATGCTCCTCTCCATCACCCCTTCTGTTTCTCTCTGGGAACTGTTGATTATAAGGAAGGGCTAGATACTGCAATTTTGTCTTGTTTTCTCCTCTCTCTCTGTTTCTCATTGCTGTAACATTTTATGTTGAGTTGTTGGCTACACTTCTATAAGATATTCTGATGATAGGCCTGGAGCTTGTTCAAATTACTGGACTTTTGTCTTCTTTTTCATACTACTAAATAGTACTACTTTTAGCCTCAATGGCTAAAAGAGGTGGTTGGCATTGATTTTGCTCTCATAGTTCTGCTTTTTCGTTCATCAAGCAACTAGTTGGGACCTTCTTGGAATGCATTAAATTTTCATGGCTTTATTTGGCTTCTTTGCTGGAGTATCATTGTCATTAATGTTTGATTTTCAGGGCACATAAGCAACTTGTCTTGTTTTCCTCTCTCTCTCTCTCTCTGTGTTTCTTATTGCTGTGTGTAACATTTTATGTTGAGTTGTTGGCTACACTTCTATGAGACACGTGTCTGCATGATTCTGATGATAGGCCTGGAGCTTGTTCAAATTACTAGACTTTTATCTTCTTTTTCATACTACTACTAGTACTACTTTTAGCCTCAATGGCTAAAAGTGATGGTTGGCATTGATTTTGCTCTCATAGTTCTGCTTTTTTGTTCATCAACTAGTTGGGACCTTCTTGGAATGCATTAAATTTTCATGGCTTTATTTGACTTCTTTGCTGGAGTATCATTATCATTAATGTTTGATTTTCAGGGTACATTGACAAATGAAACAAGGTGCTTGTGTTGTGAGACTGTGACGGCAAGGGATGAAACTTTTCTCGACTTGAGCCTTGACATTGAACAGAACAGTTCAATTACAAGCTGTCTGAAAAATTTTAGCTCCACCGAGACTTTAAATGCTGAGGACAAATTCTTTTGTGATAAATGCTGCAGGTAGGTTGCATTTTAATTATACTTGGATGGTGTGGTCTACTTTTTAAACTGCCTATGGTTTTCTTGCTATTGGATGGACTAGTCTCATATTATCAAGGATGAGGCGAGTTACTGATAATTGTTTATGTTCAGAGTCGAGCTATGTGTTTGACAGGATTTAATTCATCATAGAATTAATTTTTCTGGTTAATAGCGGGTAATGTAATTCATTTATCTTCAATGTACTTTTTACTACCGATTTCACAAAAGTGAACTTTTACTGAAATAAAAAATAAGAAAAACTGTGTTAAAAGTGCTTCCTGAAATAATGACACAGTTCATACTCATTTGAATTCTTTTCTATAATTTGGAAAATGAGTGGATATTGGATTTAACTGTTAACCAAGGATGTGTTACTGAGTATAGTTCTGAATCCCCACCGAGGCTCCTATACATAGCGTGTTATCTCCAATGGATTATAGGAATTTCTCTCTAATTGCACTGTTAACCCAGGAAGTCTCTCTTCCATTTTTTTTTTTTTTTTTTTTTTTGGGGAGGTGGGTGGGGGGACGTTGTTTTTTGGTGGGTGGCTGTGCTGTTTCATTGTTGAAAGTTAAATTGATAGAATCATTTGGCCGACCACCAGTTTAATATAGACATGCCTATTACAAGTCTTTATTAATAAAGAATGAAGTTGGTCTTGTATCTTTTGGACTTTTTCTATTACAAGATATTCACATTGTTTCAATGTTCAGTTTGCAAGAGGCACAAAAGAGAATGAAAATAAAAAGGCCCCCTCACGTCCTGGTCATCCATTTGAAGAGATTCAAGTACATTGAACAACTGAACCGGGATAAGAAGCTATCTTATCGTGTTGTCTTCCCCCTTGAGTTGAAACTGAGCAATACAATCGAGGATGCAGATGCTGAGTATTCCCTATTTGCCGTAGTAGTCCATGTGGGGAGTGGGCCCAACCATGGACACTACGTTAGCGTCGTGAAAAGTCACAACCACTGGTTATTTTTTGATGACGAAAATGTTGAGATGATCGATGAATCTGCTATTCAAACTTTCTTTGGATCAGCACAAGAGTATTCTAGTAACACAGATCATGGCTACATCTTATTTTACGAAAGACTCGTTGATTCTAGCACTAGCTGAAAGGAGATACAATTTTAGCCTGGGCCTGTACTTTTCCAATTTTAGTCTGATTTTTTAACATTTTTGACGTTCTCTGTTCTTCGCCATTACCCTTCTATAATTTATGGGAAACTGTTCTTAATATCAAGCAGGTTGATATGACTTAAAGAATATATGCTTGGTTTGTGCCATGTACAGTGATGATGGATGCTAACGGTTCATTCTTCCAACAATAAGGAGAAAAAAAATGTACTTTTTTGTAAACTCTAATTTTGTTTTCAGATTCATGAGAAATAATTCCCAGCTTTTGTGGCTGACGTGTTTTGCAGGTTGAGGTTTCTTCTCCTCATTGTGACTGTGTATATGTAATGGATTTGTATGAATTTTGGTTAAATTTTATGGAGTATTACCAATGCCCTGTCTTTATCTTCTCCCCCTCGAATGTTGTCAATAATTATGCTTAACGTGTGATTGCCCATAGTGTCATCTACAGATGAATAGGTCGGGAAGAAAGAGTACAAGAATGAGTTGGGCAGTGTACATCTTGTTAAAGGTTTGCCTCGTTCCTGGGTAGTTCACTTGCTTGTAGTGCCTATGATGCCTTCTTTTTTATTTGGGACATCAAGAAATTCTTCATGTTGGTTTGGCTGCTGTTCAGTCTTCTCTGCACGAAGGATAAAGTTATCAATTTTTCTACAAAGAGCAGTGCGAATCAACATTTGTAATTGCATTTCCACAGCCTCTTTTTTGTATTATTATTATTATTATTATTATTTATTTATTTATTTATTTTATTATTATTATTTTTTTGGAAAGGGTTTGCTTGTTATTGCAGTGTACAAGTTAGCCAGGTATCATCACATGGAATAACAAAAATATTGAACAAATAACTTCAAATTGTTCGCGCTCACTTTTAGTGGCCATCACGCCTTAGCACAACATTAACAGGTCCGGCGTTCAGCATCGTGTCTTGACTTCAACAGACGATTTCAGTTTGTTTCTAGTACTTATCTATGTTTCTTTAACTTTTTGTTTACAGCGTTGGTTGAGAAAATTGTGTGGTCTTTCATTTTTATTATGCCATTTGTGATGGTTATACTAGTTGGGAAATGGTGGTTTGTCAATATATCAAAAAAGGTTAAGATTAATTGGCAGGAGCCTAATTAAACTCCGTGAGAAAGTTAAAAACAAAAAGAAAGAAGAAGAATGAAAAAGTAGTAAGAAAATAGATCGGAGACAAGTGATTGACAATTTTTCCTTAAGACAAAATTGCCCCACATAGGTGTTGATGGATTATGGCACTTGTCTTCCAAGATACAACGGATTCAACTTGTGGTAGAAGTAGTTCAAACCACAAGCAACAACGAACTCGAATAAGATTCTTCTCTACAAGAAATTTGATTTTGGAATGATTTCTAGAGAGGGTTTTCAAGAGTTTTGATATAATGCTCAATGAAAATGATATGGGATGCAAAATGGACGTCTAAAAGGTCTTATATATAGAAGAGAGGTTGTGAATGAAATAATACGATCCAAACTTCGTAACCTTACGAAGGAAACCATCCATTGCTATCGTTGGCCTCTCATTCGAGTGCCAGCATCATATTTTCAATAAAAACTTTTCGCCTGCCTGTCGCTCGAGCACTAGGCGAGCGATGGAGTCCGTCAAATTTTTCGACCAGTTTTTCCTATTTTCTTTCCAATTTTGGATCACAATTTCTCATTCATCCGAAATAGATTTTGAGATTCTAAATATACCATAACGATCTACTCGACTAGTAAAATAAGGCAATCTATTTACATATATATTTTGACTATTGGATCAAGTTCGAATATTTGATCGAAGTTGACATAAAGTTACTTTCAATATTTATACTTAACCAAAATTTCAATCTTTAAACCAAATTTCAACAACCCCCCGCACGAATGCAAATCCAAATATGTTCATGCTATACAAAAGTAAGATGTACTGTAGAGAGAAAAAGCAGAAAAACACTGCATCAGGTAAAGTTGATTTACCAGAATATTAACGTAAGACATTTTGCCGTCCTTTGAAAAGGATTTTCAGCTTTTGATTTGAACATTTTTTAGTGAAATACCATCGGACTTACTTGGCTAATTTGTGAATATGATGTTTTGATCCATTTAACCGTTGGTGTAAATCAAGACAATAATACTCATATAGATGTCTTTCCTATATCATTATGGTTCTCATAACTTGGTTCATTTTGGCCTTGAACTATTCTTGTGTTTCATAAGTGTTTTGAAAATTTCAGCCTCTTAAGTTTTCGTTTAAGCATCCTCACTTTACACTTATAAAGGTAACCTCATATTAAGAGTATCATGCTCTACTTTACTTGACTTATTCAAGATATAAGAATCATTAAAAGTATATTTAACCTTTAACATTCTGTAGAAAGCACTTCAATTGTCATACGAATGAGTTGGGAAGTAATTCCCTAAGTGTTTGATTGAATCTTCATAATTTAGTTGCCCCCTTGAATCAAGATCTCGGAATCTCCAGTCAACAAGGTAGGGTTACCATTACAAAGATTCTTACGTAATAGGCTTTAATCCATTTCTTTCGATAGACAACATACTTGATCTCTAGGTAAACTTTTTGTAAATGGATCCGTGATGTTCTCATCTGTCTTCACATAATCAATAGAGATGATACCATTAGAAATAAGTTGCTAAATTGTATTGTGTCTATGACGTATATATCTAGACTTACTATTAAACATGCTGCTCTGAGCTCTTCCAATTGTCGATTGACTATTAAAATGTATACTTATTATGAGTACCGATTTAGGAAAACATGGAATATCTTACAAGAAGTTAAGAAGCCATTTTGTTTCTTCTCTAGCGTTGTCCAACGCAATAAACTCTGATTCTATTGTCGATCAAGCTATACACATTTGTTTAGTTGACTTTCATGACATAGCAACTCCATCAATGATAAATGCATAATCACTAGTAGACTTAGAATCTTTCATGTCAAATATCCAATTGGCATTACAATATCTTTCCAATATTGCGGGATATTTTGTGATGTGTAATCCATAAGTTAAGATATACTACAAGTACTTAAGAACCCTTGTTGAAGCCTTCCAATGATCATGGTTTAGATTGTTTGTGAATCTACTAAGTTTATTTACAGCAAATGCTATTTCCGACTGAGTGCAGTTTGTAATATACATTAGATTGCCTATAACATATGAATGTTTTATTTGTAACACACATTTACCCGTATTTTTTACTAAGTATGAGCTTGTGTTAATAGGGATTTTCGCAGGACTTTCCTCAAATGCATTATATCTTTTAAATATACTCTCTATGTAGTGAAATTGGGAAAGTATAATTTCTTTCAATAATCTAGAGATCTTAGTTCCTAATATCACATCAGCCAAACCCAAGTCTTTCATCTTAAAATATTTCATTAACATTTTCTTGGTGTTTAGCATAATTTTGTGACTATTGGTCATTATTAACATGTCGTCTAAATATAGATATACAATCACATAAGTTTTTGGTTGTTTTTTTTTATGTATGCACACTTGTCAAACTCATTTATCTTAAATCCATTTGACAACATAGTTTTGTCAAACTTTTGGTGTCATTATTTAGGAGCTTGTTTCAATCTATATAAAGACTTAACAAGTTTACAAAACTTTTGTTTGTGATTAGAAGAAATGAACCTTTGAGTTGTTCCATATACATCTCCTCTTCTAACTCACCATTTGGAAATGCCATTTTTATATCCATTTGATAAATCTAAAGGTTATGTAATACGGCAATAGCTATTAACAACCTTATCAAAGTGATTCTAGTTACGGGTGGGTAGATATCAAAGAAGTCAAATCATTCTTTTTGTTTATATCCCTTTGGCAACTAATTAAGCATTGTATTTGCCAATGGATCCATCTAGTTTTAGTTTCTTTTTAAAAATCCAAGTACACCCTAAAGACTTGTTTCCAAGAGGTAAATCAACTAATTCTCAAGTATGGTTTTGCATTATAGAATCAACTAATATTTTCGATGTAGACATTGCTTCATCAAAAGTTTTTGAGTCATTTTTCACTATATAGGTTAGAAAATCTAGGCCAAATGAAGTAGATATTGTAGTCCTTTTACTACGTCTTGGTTCTTCCTTATTTGAAGTATTGCTTGTAGTATCATAAGTTCTTTTTTCCGAACTTTCACTTTCCTTGTCTTTACGTGGAAAAATATTCTCGAAAAATTATGCATTTCTTGATTCAATTATGGTTTTTTCATTTATATTTTAAATTTTAGATTTATGTACAAGGAAACGTTATGCACTATTATTATTGACGTATCCAATAAATATGCAATCAATCGTTTTGAGACTGATTTTCACTTTTTTAGGCTTAGGTACTTCAACCTTAGCTAAATACTCCAAGTTTTCAAGTGGTGGTATGAAGGATGATGATCTTTCCATAGTTCATATGGAATTTCATCCATTTTCTTGAAAGGTATCTCGTATACAATGCTATTTGCATATGAAATAGCTTTTCCCTAGAATTTTTGGGGTAGACCCAAACTTATCAACATTGCGTTCATAATCTTTTTTAAGAATTCAATTTTTGCATTCAACAACACTATTCAATTGAGGTGAGTAAGTTGCGTTGTTTAATGAATGATTCTATTCTGAAAATAATATTCTTCAAACGATGCCACATATTCACCACCTCCATTACTATGAATATTCTTTATTTGTTTCCAAATTGATTCTCAACTTCTATCTTATAATGTTTGAATACATCTAAGATCTCGTCCTTACTCAGTATTAGAAAGACATAACAATGCTTTGTAGAATTATAATTAAAGTTATAAAGTATTTCTTACCACATTTAGTTTGAACGAATCTCAAATCGCATATATCGCTATGTATTAACTTAAAAGGTGTCGTGTTCCTTTAAACCGAGTGAAAAGGTATTTTGGATAACTTGGCTTCAACACATACCTCACACCTATGATTAGGATCAATCTTAAACGTCAGAATTAAACTTTTATTTATAAGTTTTCACAAAGATTTATAGTTAACGTGTCCTAATCGATATGCCATAAACAAGACAAATTGGATTAGTATTTTTATTCATAACGCTTTTTGGTACAATTTTTTTAGTGCATGCATTTTGAACATTCCTTCATATAAATTAGCCCTTACCAATATACATATCATTTTTTGTAAGTACAAACTTGTATGATACAAATACAAGTTTAAAATTGTTCTTGCTATGTAGGGACCCCAAAACTGGGTTCTTGCATATGTCTAGTAGATGAAGCACGTTATTGAGGACTAATTCATTCCCGGAAGTCATTTTCAACGTGATTTTTCCAAGTCCTTCAACCTTCAAACTTATAGATTTTTTCATGAACAATTGTTCTCCTTTCAATTCATGATAGTGTGAGAACATGGTCTTATCTGCACAAATATGGCTAGTAGCACTAGTGTCAACCCACCAGTCCCTTGAATTATCAAACATGTTGCACTTAGAAACAACCACAGATAGGCTCATCTCTTGAACTTCTTTTGAAAGGGTGTCTCTTTCAACCAAGTTTGCTTGTGTAGTCTTCTTCACTTTTGACATTCATTTGAGCGATGTACGACTTTTCCACAATTGTAACAATTGCCTTTAATCTGGTTGACATTCTTGGAGTTGTCTCTTCTTGCTGCAATGTCGGAGATCTTATGTTTCTTGTTAACAAACTTCGAATCAGTTTCAACAAAGTTTGCTCTAAGTTGAACAATAGACTTTCTTTCAGTATTTCTATTGTCTACCTCGATCCTCAAACGAGCTATTAATTCTTCCAAGTTCATCTCTTTATGTTTGTGCTTGAGATAGTTATTGAAATCTCTCCACATAGGATGAAGTTTTTCAATGATGGCTACAACTCGAAAGGATTCACTCTATTCCATCTTTTTTGCATGTATGTCATGAAGTGAAACTTGAAATTCTTGCACTTGACCTATCATGATTTTGGAGTATACCATTTCGTAGTCCAAAAACTTGCCAACAATAAACTTCTTTATCTTGGCATCCTCGATCTTGTATTTCTTCTCCAATAAATTCCATAAATCCTTGGTTGAGTTATTCAAACTATACACTCCATTTAGTGTATTGTCCAATCCATTTAAGATGTAGTTTTTGAAAAGCAAATCCGAATGTTTTCATGCATCTAATGCAATAATTGACTCACGATTAGTTTCTCCTTCTTATACAGTAGGACTCTTTTAAGAAATTTGCCAGACTCTCATTAGTAAGATATAACATCTTTTATTGTCGTCTTTTGAAGTCTACTCCTCCAAATTTCTCTGATTTTTTCCATGTGAAATTGGAGTATTTCGAAGTTGTATAGTGAAAGGTGGAACCACATTATTTGTTCCATTTGTTGTTTGACTTGAAATAGTCTCAATAATATTCATTTCTGTTATATAAACATAAGTTCAACGCACAAAATGAAAGAAAGAAGTAGCACACAAAGGCTTATTCCAAAGATACAGAGAATGATTGTTTCTCAACAAACAACCATAAAAATTGTCCTAAGAATGATATTTATACTAGTAAGAAAACGTTTGTTTGTCAATATTCCAAATAAAGGTTATTTTTAATTCGTATGAGTGTAATTAAACTCAATGAAAAGTAAAAATAAAAAGAAAGAAGAAAAATGAAAAATGAAAAAGTAATTAGAAAATAGATCCGAGGCAAGTGATTGACACTTTTTCCTTAAAACAAAATTGCTCTGCAAAGGTGCTATCGGATTATAGCACTTGACTCCCAAAATACAACGGATTCAACTTGTGGTAGAAGCATTTCAAACCACAAGTAAGAGCGAATTCGAACAAAATTCTTCTCTAAAAGAAAATTGATTTTGAAATGAGTTTTGGAGAGGTTTTTCAAGAATTTTGATATAATGCTCAATGAAGCATTGGGATACAAAATGGACGTCCAAAGTGTCCTATTTATAGAGGATGAGAAGTTGTGAGTGAAATAACATATCCCAAACTCCGCAACCTTACGAAGATAATCATTCCTTGTTGTCGCTAACATGTCGTTGACCTCTCGCTCGAGCTCCGGCATCATATTTTTTCAACAAAAACTTTTCACTTGCTTGTGCTCGAGCGACAGTCTCATTGCTCGAGCACTAGGCAAGTGATGGAGTTAAACAAATTTTTTGACTTGTCTTTTTTCTTTTCTTTTCAATTTTGGACCCGCAATTTCTTCTTCATCCGAAATTGAATTTGAGATTCCAAATATACCCTGACAATAAGTTAGTCTATTCACATTTATATTTTCACTATCGGATCAAGTTCGAATATTTGGCTGAAATTGACACAAAGTCACTTTCAATATTTATACGTAACCAAATTTTCAATCTTTAAAACAAGTTCCAACAATTTGAACTTCTGGGGTGTGTGTCTAAAATTTGATTCTAGCAGCCATTGTAGGACATTGAATTTTCCATTGCTTTTGAATTCATCTTTATGTTGTCGTTCGATATCACCTTAGGACTTGTAACTTACCCCTATGTCATCCACTAATCTTTTTTAGCTAGTGAGGGTTCGACTCCCTAACTTTCAAACGCGAGTTTTTAACTCTCATCTATTGAAACATGTGAGATTGAATCCTCATGCAATGATCCCTTATTTTGACTTTGAAAAGCAATTTTTTAAGAAATGATTGCTATCTCCTTACTTGAAACTAAATATATTTGACGATCATAGTTACACTTCGCATCACGAGGAATCATGATTGGGAAGTCCAACAATAATTTTACCTTCT
Organism: Olea europaea var. sylvestris; assembly: GCF_002742605.1. Lineage (NCBI taxonomy): Eukaryota > Viridiplantae > Streptophyta > Magnoliopsida > Lamiales > Oleaceae > Olea > Olea europaea. Next base: position 240,255 of record NC_036238.1, on the reverse strand, counting down.
AATTATGAATAGAAGGTTGTGCATATGATGGGACCTCATAATTCAGGCTACCTTGATGGGACCCCAAACCATCACATCCAAAGAATCTGGTCATGCCACCACTCATTTCCCAACCGTTCCGGTCTAATCATCACGGTAAGTGCTACAAAAATCAAACATTTTGCTCGATCCAAAATAGTTTATATAATTTGACACAATCACTGTCTTTTTTAACTAAGAAGCATAACTTATAAAATATCTCAACAAACGATTGTAAATCAAACGTAACGTTAAAGCCTTAAATTTCCTGTTAAATTCAAAAGGAATAATACATCAAATCTTATGACACTTTGTTCAGAGCAAAAATACAATGTGGCACAGTTGAGAAATTTGTACACAATGCAATTTTCTCCATTTTGTATAGGTTCTCCAATTTATTAATGCAGCTTATTTTTTTCTCCAAACAACGCCCAATGATGTTTGGAACATTATCTCCATGATAGTTTAGTTAACAAATCGATGTCAATACCATTCTCAGTGGTTGGCAAATTCCTAGTTAAAAAAACAATAGTAGCGAAAAATTATGGCTATTGATTTGGAGCAATTTCTGGTTATCATTATTTGTGGCATCCACTGTTGAATTTAAACACCAAAAAACAAAAAAAATTTATTGATGAAATAAAATTTTACACAATTTTAGATGCACACCAAAGACACTAACCAAAACACACTAGAACACCTCATTATTTATTTTGTAAACTCATAGTACTTTTATTTTTCACACTCCAATCCTTTTTCCCACTATTATTTTCCTCACTTTTTACTCTTCATTATTCTCACGCCACTTACTCTCTCTTTCTGCTCTCCTTCTCTCACACTTTCTGCACACACATTACAATAGGCAGTAACATATTTATAGAGGAATTATGTCGATGGCTTCCTTCTTCTACACATTCCTAATTTGGCGGTGGATGGCAAATATTCTAGACAGTTCTTGGAAATAAATTCAGCAACTTGATTATCCCTCCAGGGTCTTTTAACTTGGCTGTCATTATAGATACTTCCAAAATTTATTAGATGAAGATGAAGAACCCAGACCTGTTGAGAATGAAGAACCCACCTAAATTTGGAAGTTTCCCAAAGTCGGTGGTTATGGAAAAATGGAAAGGTGGTGTCGATTTCTTCAATTCTTCCCTTCAGCATCGAATTTTCATTTTAACTCTTTTCTTTTTCGTCACGTCCAACTATGCTTCAACCTTGACAAGTTTTGAAATATTCCGTCCTTCATTTAATCTTTCCAACCTTTTATTCAATGTAACTGACTCTCTCATAATTCATGCTTTCCTCTTTATCGATTTTTAGATTGGTATACTTGCTACTTGAATTCTCACGTCTATCCTATTTTCTTATTTGTGATTGTAAATTTGTATGTATCTCAATTGATTTTTTTTTACTTGGCTTAATTTCATCTGGTGTTATTTGATGCACACCTGTTTGCGAAGGACTTTGTATTGCGTCCTTCGATTCTTGGACCTCTATTGTTTCCTGTAAATCTAGCAGATCAACCCATTTCAGTGTCTGCTTCACCTTTTGCGGTGTCTCCGAAGAATATACTTCTTTTGAATCTAGCAGTTCCACCCTCTGCGGTGTCTGCGTTTCTTCGAACACTTCTTTTAATTCTAATAGTTCCTCCCTCAGCAGAGTCCACCAAACTCTTCATGAAACACGATGTTCTCTTCTGAGTCATCGATCCTATCATCTTCTTTCAAATCATCAATCCAATCATCTTCGCAATCCAATTTTTCAGGCAGGAACACCAATAATGCGGCTTCATTCTTTAAACTTGAATTTAATTTCTTTTCTCGAGCCCGCTCAATTGTTGCTGTGGTTGCCTCAGAATCCTATTTTTCTTCACTAGTGTGTTTATCTTCGTTGTTGGAGGTTGCTACATTACCTTCTACTGACCCCTTTTTAAACTAACAGTCTCTAGCATAATGACCTCGTTTTTTCACATACAAAACATGAGTCATTAGATCGTTGATATCTTTTACCTCTTTTGTCGCACTTTTGTTGAGTTCCCCTCGTCTGGCAACCTTTTTTTATCCGTCCTTTAAATTTACCTTATTTTATTTCTTTATTATTCTGTTAACGGGGTCAACCTCTTATTTTATGACTAAATAATGCTTATTCACCTTCTTTCTTTATCAAAACTTCTAACGTTTGCCTTGTCAACGCTTCTTGGTCGGCCAATAAATTTTCAAGATTAATAATGAAGGTTGCGCTTGCCAACCTTGTATTGCAGCATTGAAACTTCTAAATTCAGGTCTCAATCCATATATAATTATTATTTTCATTCGAGATTTCGAAATCTTACTTGAAGCATCTAACTCAAAAATTTCACGACATAGATATTTAACTTTAATAAAATATTGTCTTACCGTTAATTTCCCTTGAGTAATCAAGTGCAGCTCGTTCTCCAGAAGTTGCAACCTTAGATCATTTTTCTTCAAGAATAATGAGGCCAAAGTGTCTCATGCTTCCTTTGGTGTAGTCTTGTCTCTTATGTGCTCCAACAATTCTTCTTCAGTTGTTGTTTTTATAAAGAACAAAGCCTTACCCACTTTGATTCCTCACTTTTTCAAAGCTCTGGCTTCCTTTGGCGATGTCACGTCACTTCCGTCAACTATCTCCCACAGGTCTTTTCCTTGGAGATATGACTCCATACAATTTTGCCATGTGGTGTAATTCTGATTATTGAGTTTCTTGACTCCGCCTACCGCTTATAGATCACTAATTGGACTTGATTTGCCTCCTCGTAATCAAACAAGTTTTACAAAAACTTCACAAACTCCTTTTGTCACGAACTCAAGAAACTCAGAAATCCTTCACTGACTGCCTTGCTATGATATTAATTGTAGAGATTGAAGACCAAACAAAGAGTAATTTTATTAACAAAAAATATTATACAATATAAGCACACTCCTCTCTTGTAATTAATGGAAGCACTCACAAAATAATATATAAATACACTGACTCACTTTCTCCACTAATGCCACTCTCAACTTTCTCACTTTCTCTATTTGTCTTCTTCCCACGCGCGACTCTCTCCACTTTTCTGCACTTACTGTCTCTCTCCATGCTCACCACTCGCTTCCTCTCACTCCTAATTTTCTCTCCTCATGCACATTCATACATTCAACCAACACATATATATAGGCAAAATATGACGGTGGAATTTACTGTTTACACTTTTCTGGAAACTTCTTCCATTGGCTTCACAATTATGTTTTCTAAATTTATCATGAATGATGGTGGTCCTCATTTCCAGCAAGTAACGAGTCTAAAATATTCTACATGCTTAAAGTCTAGCAAATTCTAGATATTTAAAATTGATGATGATTTCTTCTTCCATGACGTTGGGCGGTGAGCTGTGGCGTGGCCAACAAGCCAGGACAGTATGACGGCATGGGTGGATAGAGTGGAGCAATGGGAGTGGGAATGATTAATGAATGAAGCTTGGCAATTTATTTATTATTTTTTATCTTTTGTCTATCTAAAATTAAGGGTGTAATAGTCAATTTAACATAAAAAGTGACTCAAAAATTTCCATAACTTCTCCCCAACCTATAAGATTTGTGATAAAATGGACCCGGTATTTTTATTTTTTAATTATTTATTTATTTTTATTGCAACTCCCATATGAGATCAGGTGCAGAGATAGTCCTTTCCGTTAGATTTTTTCTATGAATAAAACTCCCTGCACAGGCCCTTTTGCACAAGGCTTGTATAGGGGCTCTCACATAGGGGTGGACACCATGTGTGGGGTCCACCCCCATGTCACCTGTACAGACCCTGTGCAAAAGGGTCTGTGCAGGTAGCACAACTGTTTTTCTATTTGGTCATCAACAAGGCAATTCTATGTGAAAAAGATTATTATACCCTAAATATTAGTTAGGCCCGTTTGATTGGTTGAATTTTCCGTGGAAAATGGAAAAACTTTTCCACTTTCCACCTTTTCAAGTATTTGATTGGCAAATTTTTCTAAGCAATTGTTTTTCTAGCTTCACCATCATGTGACCAAGTTTTCCACCATTTTGAGGAATTGCAATTCTTATAGGTTAGATGGGAAAATGGGTTTTCCAGTTGTGGTTTTCTTCTTTTTTTTTTTTTTTTTCTAAGCAATTGTTTTTCTAGCTTCACCATCATGTGACCAAGTTTTCCACCATTTTGAGGAATTGCAATTCTTATAGGTTAGATGGGAAAATGGGTTTTCCAGTTGTGGTTTTTTTTTTTTTTTTTTTTTTTTTTTTTTTTTTTTTTAGGGCATTGGAAATAAATTCTATCCACAATTGTAACAAATTTTATCCCTTTAATTAACAACTTTCATATAAAACGAAGTCAAACGAATACCAAAAAATCCAAAACTGTAACATTTTACAGGTGGAAAATTATACCAATCAAACACATTTAATTGACAATTTTTAATAAAACAACTTCTAGCCAATTCAATTTCCTGAAATTTATTTTCTTTCCACCCAAATTCTATTCTTGCAATCAAATAGACCCGAAGAAGAAGAAAAAAATGGGATTACTTCATCTTCTCTAATGACTTCCAACCCCACTGCTCCACCCAACCCTATCTCAAGACTCAAATCATCCAGCTCCACCACTAGTCCCTACCCAATGTCGGATGTCTCATCATCGCCCCCCACACGCCAACAAACAGAAAACTATCTTCAAACTATGCAATCGCTCTAAAAGATAACCCTCATCATTTTACTACTAAAATTTACAAAAGCTTTTCAGTTCCTTACTAAAAAAGGTCTCAAGTTTCAATAAAGGATTTATATTTTATGGGATTTAGAAAAGAGATTTGAAGTTGTTATTACTCATTATTATTATTTTTTTAATAAAATAGTCCTAAAAGCGAATATTTATTTTCACAAAATCTGGCAAAGAGCTTTGCAACCCCTTTCATGAGGTAAAAGGGGGAGAGAACAACTTCCATAACAGAAGTGTTTTTACAAGTTAAAGAGTTCATAAGAGAGAAATCTCCATTTATAGATTTTCAATATTAATAAAGAAGACAATATAATAATTAAATGATCAAATAAATACATATATTTAACATTACAAGATTTTGTTAATAATAAACATAGTTAAAAAAAAAAAAGTCAAAGTAATCCCTTTTAATTCTTCTTTTAATTCAAAGTAGAAGTATAATGGTCATTTAAAAAAAAAAAATTGGCTTTTAAGAGTCAAAAGATAGTCTTTTAGTGAGCTCACTAAGAACATCTCCAAGAGACTCTTTAAACATGATATGTTTTTTTATTTTAAATAGTCGACTTTTAAAATTACATTCCAAAACTCTTTATAATTAAATACATTCTAAGTGTTTTAATTTTCAATCTAGAAAAATAATAAAATAATTTAAAGAAATGCTAATTAAATTCTCATTTGGCCCTCATTCTCTTTCTCATTCTTTTTTTTTCCCTCTTATTTTCAACCATACAATCTTCCATAAAATAATATTACATGAAAATTAAAAACATTTCATTCTTTTTCAACCACATTTTTTGAAAAAACACTTCCAACCATTAAAATTTGACAAAAATGGGGGCTAAACGAGGGCTAAAATAACAGATAGATAAAAGTAATAAACATTTTTTTGGAATAGTAATTTTAAGTGTTAAATATAAACAACTTGTTGGGATACTTCAAAATTTTAATTAACTATTTAAATTTATATATGCTCCTTAAAAATAAAGAATATCTTGAAAATGCTTTTACGTAAATACATTAAATCTCATCTAATCCTCATGACCAAACATGGTATTAAAGTAATGCGACAACTTACATTATATTAAAAGCAAAACTGTGAAAACACGGAGAGATGTTAAAGATGTCACATTAGCATTACTTAGCAATCTCCATAAATACATAGAGTTAATCTTTAGCACCAGTACCGACTCTTATCCGTTGGTTCTCGCCACTATAAATATAAGCATAAATAAATCGATCAAATCTAATTTACGAGCAACCAGTGCAACATAATTACGTAATTTGACCTATTAACTGAGCTATGTGGAGATTTTACAAACGATACAGCAATATGGACAAGTTTAAGATGTCGTAGGCATGAAGGTGTCTTCATCCAACAAGGCTTCAATGTCGATAAAATCATCATCAAAATCAGCTTCTGGATTGTTTAAGACCTTGTCACAAGCAGCCTGCAGTCAAGAAAATCAAATTAAATTTAATACAGCCGAAGTATAATATGATACACATATTATAAACTAAATGTTATTTGAGTGATGTTTAATTTAATATTCTCTGCTCTTCTGAAAGCATGGATTTCCAAAACATGATCCTAAACATTCCCAAACATCTCTTAAACCACTTGAGCAATGAAGGTCCACAAGCGAATGGTGGGGGAGTTTCAGTGCTAAGAGAGAATCAATCTAATAATCCAATCTAAGAAAGAACAACAAGACAATGTTAAAACTACCTAAATTATCTGTTTGCTATAGGACATTTTTTATTTTTAACCATATGCAACGTCAACTCTCATTCAACCAACACATATATATAGGCAAAATATGACGGTGGAATTTACTGTTTACACTTTTCTGGAAACTTCTTCCATTGGCTTCACAATTATGTTTTCTAAATTTATCATGAATGATGGTGGTCCTCATTTCCAGCAAGTAACGAGTCTAAAATATTCTACATGCTTAAAGTCTAGCAAATTCTAGATATTTAAAATTGATGATGATTTCTTCTTCCATGACGTTGGGCGGTGAGCTGTGGCGTGGCCAACAAGCCAGGACAGTATGACGGCATGGGTGGATAGAGTGGAGCAATGGGAGTGGGAATGATTAATGAATGAAGCTTGGCAATTTATTTATTATTTTTTATCTTTTGTCTATCTAAAATTAAGGGTGTAATAGTCAATTTAACATAAAAAGTGACTCAAAAATTTCCATAACTTCTCCCCAACCTATAAGATTTGTGATAAAATGGACCCGGTATTTTTATTTTTTAATTATTTATTTATTTTTATTGCAACTCCCATATGAGATCAGGTGCAGAGATAGTCCTTTCCGTTAGATTTTTTCTATGAATAAAACTCCCTGCACAGGCCCTTTTGCACAAGGCTTGTATAGGGGCTCTCACATAGGGGTGGACACCATGTGTGGGGTCCACCCCCATGTCACCTGTACAGACCCTGTGCAAAAGGGTCTATGCAGGTAGCACAACTGTTTTTCTATTTGGTCATCAACAAGGCAATTCTATGTGAAAAAGATTATTATACCCTAAATATTAGTTAGGCCCGTTTGATTGGTTGAATTTTCCGTGGAAAATGGAAAAACTTTTCCACTTTCCACCTTTTCAAGTATTTGATTGGCAAATTTTTCTAAGCAATTGTTTTTCTAGCTTCACCATCATGTGACCAAGTTTTCCACCATTTTGAGGAATTGCAATTCTTCTAGGTTAGATGGGAAAATGGGTTTTCCAGTTGTGGTTTTCTTCTTTTTTTTTTTTTTTTTTTTTTTTAGGGCATTGGAAATAAATTCTATCCACAATTGTAACAAATTTTATCCCTTTAATTAACAACTTTCATATAAAACGAAGTCAAACGAATACCAAAAAATCCAAAACTGTAACATTTTACAGGTGGAAAATTATACCAATCAAACACATTTAATTGACAATTTTTAATAAAACAACTTCTAGCCAATTCAATTTCCTGAAATTTATTTTCTTTCCACCCAAATTCTATTCTTGCAATCAAATAGACCCGAAAAAGAAAAAAAAATGGGATTACTTCATCTTCTCTAATGACTTCCAACCCCACTGCTCCACCCAACCCTATCTCAAGACTCAAATCATCCAGCTCCACCACTAGTCCCTACCCAATGTCGGATGTCTCATCATCGCCCCCCACACGCCAACAAACAGAAAACTATCTTCAAACTATGCAATCGCTCTAAAAGATAACCCTCATCATTTTACTACTAAAATTTACAAAAGCTTTTCAGTTCCTTACTAAAAAAGGTCTCAAGTTTCAATAAAGGATTTATATTTTATGGGATTTAGAAAAGAGATTTGAAGTTGTTATTACTCATTATTATTATTTTTTTAATAAAATAGTCCTAAAAGCGAATATTTATTTTCACAAAATCTGGCAAAGAGCTTTGCAACCCCTTTCATGAGGTAAAAGGGGGAGAGAACAACTTCCATAACAGAAGTGTTTTTACAAGTTAAAGAGTTCATAAGAGAGAAATCTCCATTTATAGATTTTCAATATTAATAAAGAAGACAATATAATAATTAAATGATCAAATAAATACATATATTTAACATTACAAGATTTTGTTAATAATAAACATAGTTAAAAAAAAAAAAGTCAAAGTAATCCCTTTTAATTCTTCTTTTAATTCAAAGTAGAAGTATAATGGTCATTTAAAAAAAAAAATTGGCTTTTAAGAGTCAAAAGATAGTCTTTTAGTGAGCTCACTAAGAACATCTCCAAGAGACTCTTTAAACATGATATGTTTTTTTATTTTAAATAGTCGACTTTTAAAATTACATTCCAAAACTCTTTATAATTAAATACATTCTAAGTGTTTTAATTTTCAATCTAGAAAAATAATAAAATAATTTAAAGAAATGCTAATTAAATTCCCATTTGGCCCTCATTCTCTTTCTCATTCTTTTTTTTTCCCTCTTATTTTCAACCATACAATCTTCCATAAAATAATATTACATGAAAATTAAAAACATTTCATTCTTTTTCAACCACATTTTTTGAAAAAACACTTCCAACCATTAAAATTTGACAAAAATGGGAGCTAAACGAGGGCTAAAATAACAGATAGATAAAAGTAATAAACATTTTTTTGGAATAGTAATTTTAAGTGTTAAATATAAACAACTTGTTGGGATACTTCAAAATTTTAATTAACTATTTAAATTATGCTCCTTAAAAATAAAGAATATCTTGAAAATGCTTTTACGTAAATACATTAAATCTCATCTAATCCTCCTGACCAAACATGGTATTAAAGTAATGCGACAACTTACATTATATTAAAAGCAAAACTGTGAAAACACGGAGAGATGTTAAAGATGTCACATTAGCATTACTTAGCAATCTCCATAAATACATAGAGTTAATCTTTAGCACCAGTACCGACTCTTATCTGTTGGTTCTCGCCACTACAAATATAAGCACAAATCAATCGATCAAATCTTATTTACGAGCAACCAGTGCAACATAATTACGTAATTTGACCTATTAACTGAGCTATGTGGAGATTTTACAAAGGATACAGCAATATGGACAAGTTTAAGATGTCGTAGGCATGAAGGTGTCTTCATCCAACAAGGCTTCAATGTCGATAAAATCATCATCAAAATCAGCTTCTGGATTGTTTAAGACCTTGTCACAAGCAGCCTGCAGTCAAGAAAATCAAATTAAATTTAATACAGCCGAAGTATAATATGATACACATATTATAAACTAAATGTTATTTGAGTGATGTTTAATTTAATATTCTCTGCTCTTCTGAAAGCATGGATTTCCAAAACATGATCCTAAACATTCCCAAACATCTCTTAAACCACTTGAGCAATGAAGGTCCACAAGCGAATGGTGGGGGAGTTTCAGTGCTAAGAGAGAATCAATCTAATAATCCAATCTAAGAAAGAACAACAAGACAATGTTAAAACTACCTAAATTATCTGTTTGCTATAGGACATTTTTTATTTTTAACCATATGCAACGTCAACTCTGGATTTTTATTTTTATTATCAATTTTTCCCCCTTTAATTCTTTGTGCGTCTGTGTGGGTGGGGTGGGGTGGCGTGGCGTCGGGGGCAGCATAAAAGAGGCTTTATAATGTTGATGATACTTTTACAGATTGCCCAAGTGTTTAAAAGATACATAACAAAATACTTATACCTTTTTTTCCTGCATTTCTGATACGACATTCAGTAATCTGCGATATTGATCTCGAGCCTCTGGATATTGAACCATGGATTTCACCCTAGCAAGAGCCTTATGCAATCTCTCCTCTGTCTGCTTTCTACCTTCTTTAAAGAAATCATAGTCATCCTCCTTTACTTCTGTTACTTGCATGCTAGTGCCTGCAGTAGGTGATTCAGGTTTGAATCCACTCAGTCCCCGTCCTTTCCGCCGCCAACGCAAAATGACCTTATCCAAAATTCCTACAGACCAGATTATCTTTTTATAGTTCTTCCTCACCTGGTGTCCTCTCACGTGGGCCTTTTACAAGAATAGCCAAAAATTAGAATTTTGGAATAGAACCTTATAACTGAAATATACAATAAAGCCCCCATTTGGGCCCCTTTCTTTCAAATTTTAATGTTTGGAGTAGTTTTATTTTTTTATTATTTTTTTTTTTTGGAAGAATGTGTGGTTGAAAAAGAAGGAAAAATTTTCAATTTACATGAAATATTATTTTATGGAAGATTATGCAGTTGAAAATAAGAGTGAGAAGAAAAAATTGAAAGGAAAAGGGGGCCAAACGGGGGCAAAGATAATAACATGATTGTCTTGAACTTATAACGTAAGTAATAATGCAACACACCTGAATTTTAATAACTCGCTGGCGGATTAGCAAGAACTCCTTTCTGCCTTTCCAACTGCGGAATTTATTTTGTATACGTATAGCTGCAGCAGTTGGTCCATCGTGTGATCCTGACCTGTTGGTTTTTACAGCTAGAAGTGAAAGAGCACGTTCATCTGACATTCCAAATTCACCATCCCCGTACTCTTTTAGCTGCTTTCGCTGAAAGGATTGCACTCTGAAGACTTCATGAATTCGAGCTGCAGCTTGAGTTGCATTTCGCACAGCAGCTAATGAGTCTTTCAATGACAAGCCATGCGGCAAGTCACCAAAACCAACTGGAGTTGCAGTCCGCTTAGAAACTGTTTCTACAGCTTTTTCTCCTCTATCACCCTCCTTGGTTTCCTTCAACGTAAGCAGTGAAAGGTGGTAGCTCAAGGCAGATTCTGCAAGATAACCAGCAATTCCTTTGTGTCCATTGCTGGATGCTAGGTCTGCAGGAGTTCTTCCCGAAGGGTATTTGGGGGTGGGGTCCGTCAATGCTCCTGGGGCTGAACCTAGGGAGATTAGGAAAGCCACTGTACGCTCTCTGATATTGCAAGTATTTAAGCAAAAAGACACCAAAGCAAAGGATAAAATTAAGATTTTTCGATAGATGCAAGTTCATGTCAAATAATTTAGTACTTACTGAAGAACATAATCAGCTTTGAAACATTTTTATGATATGATATATGACTTTATGATTCATACCTGCCATGATATGCTGCCCAGTGTAGCGCAGTCCATCCATTTGCATCCCGGAAATCGACACTAACACCTGCAGCTATTGTGGGTGGTATAGCCCAGTCATAGCCTAAAGCAGCTGCAAAATGCAACACACCTTGACCATCTTCATCTAACAGACTGGGGCCTTTTCCACCTTCAGTGACATTCTGAAGAAGCCAATAATGCAACTTCTCCTTAAAAAGCTTTTGCAGTAACTGATCCTTTATCTTGTCTGGCGAGAATTCATCCTGTGTGGTAAGGTTTAACATTTGTTCCCACTCAGCATCATCTTTCAACAATGCACTAATTTTACCGCACAAATCGGACGTTTCAGCTTCTCCATTGACATGAGAAGTTTGGGGGGTGACAGATCCCAGAGACAACAATTTCCCAAATCTCATGTGTAGAAGAGCTTCATCAGATTCAGAACTTCCTATTTCGGTAACATCCATGTCTTGAGCGGCTCTAGTCCGGAATTCAAATTCTCGCACTTCACTGCATGCTAACCTGTTGGAACATGTTATGTAAAATGGAACCCTTCCACTCTCATGCAAGGGAGTATGGCAACCAAGAACACCATCTGTTATAACCTCTGCGGGAACTTCCAGTTCACCAAACATGCATGCCCATTTATACTTCCCAACCTCTTCTTGACTCTTTAAGAATCTTCCCATAATAAGCACCTGATCATGAAACATAAAAGTTAAAATAAACTATCATTATTACTTTCGAAGTAATGTACAATCAGCTTGACATTTAGCAACTGCATTTAGAGCTGAAATATCTGAGAAATCAAAGCACTAGTTTGGACTGAAGCATTTGTCAACACACCTTATTTTCTGAACCAGCATATGCCCAGTTTGGCAAGAAATCTAGAATGCTAAACAGTTGATCTTGTGAGAGAGAGGGGCCTAATATGTAGTTATCCAAGGGCACTTGGGAAGAGATCCCAGAATCATCAACTCCAACTTCTCTATCAACAGTCTCCCAGTCGGCCCCAGAGCTAGGCTGCATATGTGTCTCTGTAACATCTCCAAGTTCTTTACTCATCCAGCGGTCAAAGCTGTCAAGCTTTCTCAGACCTTCTCTTAAAACACCATCTACGCGAGGTTGTCTTAAGGCTGGATAATTGGCTTTATTCTCCATATTCAGGTTGCCATCTGTCTCTGATTTCAGGGAACTACCTACTTCTGGATTCAAAGATTGCGTTTGAAGATTCTGTACAGGATGTTCGCTTTGTTCAGCTGGATATGTATCGTTAGGCCCCATGGAGTCACGCAACTCCATGTGTTTAACATTATTTTGGTTGGAAGCAGTATCATATCCAGAACCCTGATGCGACTTATGAACCATAGACCAAGGTAAGTGTGCAGAATCACGTTCAGTAGTCTATTTGAATTTCGAAACCAGAAAAATTATTATCGGCAAAAGAAAAAAATTTGCAGAGTAGTTTGGTGAACAAGCTCACAACTTAATAAATCTAGCTAGTAAACTTTATGAATACTGGAAGCTTCTATAAATTATAGAAACAGGGTTTAAAGTTTCATTTTCATTTCCATGAACTGCAAAGAAACCTGAAAAATGAAACTTTTTCGAATATTTTCATAAATGCGCAGAAAGTCCATTAAAAACTTTTGTATTGCTTTTTAGCTAAAATAATAATGGCTATTAAATAGAAACTCTATCTCAGCATATTGAGGTGGAAATGAGCTTATATGGTATGGGTTTCACAGTAATTGATTGTTATATAAGGAAGCTCCCAAACTTAATTGACTCTATTTAAAATTTCATAGTTCCAAAATTATTTAGCAGTTATTTTCTTAAATTTAAAACTAAAACATTTGGAAACGTCTCAAAAATTTTGGCCATGAATGAAAGCACCAAGATTTTTTTGCAATACGTTCCATAAATTCATAACTTTCACCCAGATGATGCTACACTGTTGAGCTTAAAGAACACTATAAAATTAATAACTTCTAGTTCCTGAAGTTATTCCTCAGTATTGCTCTGGGATTCAGTTTTTAAACAACAAAATACAACAAAATCACTTCTTGTAAGAACGATTTCCAATGGACAAATGTAGCCACCATATTATAAAATTATCACAGAGCAAGTTAACCTATCCAAACCTACTTCTAGCTGAAGCATTAGCCATCCCACCCCATCCCATGAGTCTATACACTTGAAAAGTCTTCCTCAGCCTCAGGTCACCTATTACCTACTTACACCACGTCAGGGCCAATATCGAGGGTATAGTCTCCTAACCTACATGGCTCACTCATTATATATAGCATTTTTGGATAAGCTTAAAAAAATCACTTATGAGCAGATAAAGCTGATAAGCCACCAATAAAGTACACATATTCTAGAAGGTCCAGGAAGAATGGAGAAGCAGGGGAGTAACAACATTCTGTTAGCTGGCAGGCCAAGCGGTTACAGACTATTAGAAATACAGAATAGCTAGGGATGTGTAGGCATGCAAAAGTTAAAGTCGTAGTAGAGAATAGGAGAGTGATAGTCCTCTCAAATGGCTATCTAGTGCTTCCTTTCATTTCTGTATTTCCTTTCCAGTGAATCAATAAACTGCTGCCTACATTCCTTATACTGTCTTTCCTTTTTTCAGATTGATACTCATCAAATTGGTGTCAGAGCTTCAAAATCCTGATGACGCAAAAGAAAACCAATGGAAGGGTGGAGGTAATAGAGAAGGAAATGGATGACTTGAATCCAAATTACAGCGGCTACCAGGGATAGAACATTCTGTGGAACATTGGTTCAGAACTTGGCCAGGATGATGCAGACCATAGAGGCTACACTAAAGGCCGTTGCAACATTAGCAATTTCCAGGGCAGCACCGAATAAAATCTCAGAGGGAGGAGGGTCCAGCAGCATGCTGGAAGAGCCAACTAACATCCGTGGTAGAGCTTTAAGAGTGTGTTTTATTGGCACGGAAAATATCACCTAGAAAAATAAATGTTTTCTCTATTTTGAGGAAAACAAAAACCTACTACCCCAAAGAAAATATTTTCCTTAAAAAAGGAAAATCG
>NC_036238.1:219477-225805 GCF_002742605.1 Olea europaea var. sylvestris | reverse complement strand
TTACGGCTATAGATAATTATGGGGTAGTCATGGGTACGAGAGCATCTGTGAAAGGAAAGGGGATATGCCAAGGGGTGGTCGTTAAATAGTAGATTGTAGAGAATTTCTTACCATTAGAGTTGGGCAGCACTGATGTGGTTCATGGAATGCAACAGCAGGGGAGTTTAGGAGACATGGAAGTTAATTGGAAGAGGCTGACACTGAGATTCTGAATGGGGAAAACCTAGTTTACATTAAAAAGAGATGCAGGTCTTCATAAGTCGGGGTATCCCTCAAAACCATGGTTAAAACTTGCAACAAGATGGGGTAGGGGTATGGCTCGAGTTTGGAGGTATGGGGATAGCCTCTGAGAAGTCGTGGGATAAAGAAAATTCACCTGCACGGATCCAATGAGTTTTGCATTACTACCAGCAAGTCATCAACATGCCTACAGTGTTGCCACCTAGTCGAGAAACTGATCACGCGATTAGGCTGCAAAACGAGGCACGACCAGTAGGAGTCAGGCCTTAGAGATATCTCCACATTCAAAAGAATGAAATAGAGCATTTAGTGAAGGAGATGTTGATAGTCAGCAATAATACAACCCAGTGTTAGCCCCTTCTCCAATCCAGTGTTATTAGTCAAAAAGAAGAATGGAAGCTGGCGATTTTACATTGACTATAGGGCTCTAAATAAGCTTACCGTTCCAGAGAAATTTCCCAATCCGGTTATTGATGAGCTATCGGATGAATTACATGGAGCAAGGATTTTTTCCAAGTCAAACTTGAAGTCGGGTTATCATCATCGTGTATAAAATAGCATTCTGGATGCACAAAGATCATTTCGAGTTCCTAGTAATGCCCTTTGAGTTCACAAATGCTCCCAGCACCTTTCAGTCTCTCATGAACTAAGTGTTCCAAGTCGTCCTCAGAAAATTTGTATTGGCATTTTTTGACGACACTTGGCTTACAGTAAGGACTTGACAGTCCAAGAACAACTTGAGCTGGTTTTTAAGGCTCGTCCACTCACCATTTGTACACTAATGCAAAGAAATGTAGCTTTGCTCAATCACAAATTGAATATTTGGGGCATATAGTGTCGACAAGAGGGGTATAGCCAAATCCCAGTAAGACTAGGGTTGACAGGGTACTATCACCATTTCATATCTGGGTATGGGACAATTTCGTGGCCTCTCATGCAACTCAAGAAAGACGCCTTTAAGTAGAACTCTGAAGTTGAATATGCATTCTAGAAATTTAAGTCAGCTATGTCAGCAGTACTAGTGTTAGCCTTGCCTGATTTTTCACAGCCTTTGTTATCGAGTCTAATGCTTCGGGGTATGGTCCGGGAGCGGTACTTATGCAGAACCAGCAGTCAATTGCCCATTTTTAGCCAAGTTTTATCAGCCAAAAATCGTCTCAAGTCGATTTACAAAAGGGAGTTATCGGTGACTGTGTGACTGTGTTATCTATTCAAAAATGGAGGAGCTATGTATTTTTTATCATACGCACAGACCAGCGGAGTTTGAAGTTCCTTCTAGAGCAGCATATGGTACAAGGCGAATTCCAAAGGTAAAAAAACCAAACTGATGGGTTTTGATGTCGATATACAATATCGACCGAGGATAGAAAACAAGGCGGCTGATGCTCTATCTCGAGTACCCCCGCTTGTCGAATTAGCAAACCTTACTTTTCCTTTGGTTTTGGACATACAATTAGCAATAGATAAAGTTGAGGCTGACCCGGTGCTCTCCAAAATTAAGGGAGACGTACAGGAAGATCCCAACTCTCACCCGAGGTATTCATTGAAACACAACAGATTATTGTACAAGAGATGACTAGTTATTTCACAATCTTCCTCCTTGATTACATCAATTCTGCGGGAGTTTCATTGTAGCACCATAGGGGGGCCAGTCGGGATTCTTCGCACCTATAAACTCCTGAAAGTTGATATGTACTGGACTAGAATGAAGAAAGATATTAGAAAGTTTGTGGAAGAATGCTAGACTTGTCAGAAAAAGGGGCATGTCACCAGCTGGGTTGCTGCAGCCTTTGCCTATCCCTCACATGATCTAGGAAGACATCTCTATGGACTTTACAGAAGGACTTCCTAAGTCAGGAGGGCATGATTTGATTCTAGTGGTAGTAGACCGCTTAAGCAAATATGGCGACTTCATCCCTCCCAAACACCCCTTCACCACCTCCATGGTGGCAACCATTTTCATCCAAGAAATAGTTAAGCTGCATGGGATTCCTTGTTCCATTATCTCATACCGTGACAGGATGTTCCTCAGTCATTTCTGGACTGAGATTTTCAGGATGCAGGGTACATATCTAAGGAGAAGTACAGCTTACCAACCTCAAAACGGAGGCAGTGAATCAATGCGTAGAGACATATTTAAGGTGTTTTTCTTATGACAAGCCGCGCCAGTGGTACAACTAGTTGTCATGGGCAAAATATCGATACAACACTACCTTCCATGCGTCCTCAAACACTACTCCTTTCCAAGTAGTCTATGGTCGTGATCCTCCGCCATATCCGCCATGGGAAGGAAACTACAAAGATGTCAGCAGTAGAGCAACAGTTATGTGACAACGATGCTATGTTGGATGAGCTGAAATCGCACCTCCTGCGGGCCCAAAATAAAATGAAAGCACAAGCCAATCAGCACCGCAGGGATGTCCAGTACAATGAAGGTGATTCGGCTTTACATAAAGCTCCAACCATACTGCCTCCTCTCTTTGGCTAAAAAGATCAATGAAAAGCTCAACCCCCGCTATTTTGGACCTTTCAAAATTGTCAAACACCTTGGACCAGTTACATTCCGTCTAAAGCTGCCGTCTACAACCACCATTAACCCAGTTTTGCATGTATCACAACAGAAAAAAATTCAGTGGGAGCTACAGGAACTGGTCTCAATTTGCCACCTCATTTGGAAGCCAAGGCGGAGTGGACTGTGGACCTGATCAAGTTTTGGAAAGGCGGACGCTACTAATTGGATAGCAAGATGTCTTGAATCAATGGAAAGATTTACCTACTACTGAAGCCTCCTGGGAAACTGTGGGATTTATTACGCAGCACTTCCCTGATTTCAGCCTTGTGGACAAGGTTTCTAGGGAACCTCGAAGAATTTATAAGCCACCAATTAAGTACACATATTCTAGAAGGTCCAGGGAGAAAGGAGAAGCGGGGTAGTAACAACATTCTGTTAGCTGGTGGGCCAAGCGGTTACAGACTATTGTAAATAGAGAATAGATAGGGATGTGTAGGCATGCAAAAGTTAAGTCGTAGTAGAGAATAGGAGAGTGATAGTCCTCTCAAATGGCTATCTAGTTGGTGCGGAAGCGTTATGAAACTCTTGAATAAGAAATATGTAGGAATAACTTGCTCTGTATTAATTGAATAATGATTGATGATATGAAAAGTGTATAATACCACTATATTTATGGGCAAGATTATTTCCTACTTCCAATAGTATTTGGAAATTGAGGCTAATTGAAACTATAATCCTTATTAAATAAAAGATAAAGTCCTATCACAATTATACAAGAAAACTAAAAAGATAAACTCCTAGAAAAGATAAAACATAATTGTAGTAGGAAACTATTAATTGTAGTTGTGATGTACTACATCACTAGTGCTTTCTTTCATTTCTGTATTTCCTTTCCAGTGAATCAATAAACTGCTGCCTACATTCCTTATACTGTTCTTCCCTTTTTTTAGATTGATACTCATCAATAGCAAGTTACTTATTTGACAGTAAGGTAAAATTACTTTTAAAAAAGGAACTTTTTCTGTAAAAGTACGAACTGAGGTAAGTTATCCAAACATGTTCTGAGAAAAAAAGTTATTTCAAAGTAACTTGACTGTTTTTGAACAAATCCAAACATGCTCTATGAGGGCCTGTTCGACCATTGAATACTCCTATTATCATAGAGAGTAAGCACACATATAATATTTCACTGGTAACATACCTGCCACTCTTCAAAGCCATCCGGATTGCTTCCAAAGTCCTGCTTTTTACCAAAATCACCATCAAAAACTTGCGCCAGGAGTTCATTTTCTTGGCCCAGCATCATACTCATCATACTAGGTTGGGACGAAGAAATGGATGGCTGAACATTGAGAGACTGATAGCCTGCAGTACTGCTTTCCTTGACATTTTCCCAAGATGAGAAATCAAGGTCTTGGTGCATCCCATGTGTCAAACCGTTGTCCATGGGCGTTGCAACTCTTTCTCCAGTGACTGATTCAAAACTCATATCAGCACTATCTGTAAGTTGTCCTTTACAATTATCTGCAAAGGTACTGGATTATTACCGATACAAATGAACATGAAAGCAGAGAAATATACTCCCCCATTCATACTTTGGTGCACTTGTCTTTCAGCATAAAATGGTTATATGAGCATATTTTCTTATTAACGTTTTTATTTTTTCAGGAACATACTAATATAATAATAAAATCACATCAGATACTAATATCTGAAAACTTTTTCAAATTAAATTGTAAAAATGAATATAAAATATGATGCATACTGTCTAATTTGCCACAGAAGTTAAAACAACATATCAATTTTGAACTATGGAGTAATGCTACGATAAAGAACAAAATAAATGACCACAGCTCATTACTTGGTAAAGGGACTGGATAATAGGGAACAGAACTATCTCCCAAATTCTGTATCACAGGGGACTGTAACTCATGAAAAGACTGTAATCCTGGACTTGCTTGGTGGCTGTATGCTGCATTTTCAAACATTAATGTGATAACTAATGAAAAAGTTATTTCTGATAGTAACTTTTCCATGTATAGAAAAGAGAATGTGAAATCTACATTGTAGATTCACAGATTGTAATAAATTTACGTTTAAAACACAATAAAGGTAAAAACTAACCTGATTCAGCATCTTCATACTCTGAAGCCTGAGCGCTGTTCAGGCTAGTAGTATCTGTCACTTGTGATGTTCCTTGATAATCAAATCGGTAAAATTTTGAAGATACAGAACTATCCACCTCAGAATTGTGTACATCTTCTTCAGTTTCCTTGCCACCATGAATAACTTCAGCCTCCCTATTGCGACTGAAATTTGTTCTGTTTCCCTGCAAAATAAACATTACATATATTTTTGAAATATGACAGCTCTATAAACAAAGGAACCATGGAAAGATACAAATGATGAAGACCTAGATAGGAATCTGGATATGGGCAATGGTCAACACTATTTTAGACTAGTTAAAGTTATTATTAGAATATTCTGAAGATGTCCTATGTAAATTGAAAATCAGGAGAAATTATAGTCAAGCGTTTAGATGGAGGCATTATTATTGATAAATTACAAAATGAAAGCAAATCTTGGTGTCTTTTGTTATAAATTGTAGTTGTAGCCGAGTCATGTCGTTTTCCAAAAGATTGAACAGGCAGACAGTGCCATGTCAACACGGGTAATGGCTTGATAACTGAAGTAGCATAGTAATGTAGAAACTAACTATAACTATGATTTAAAGAACAGTGTCTACAGAGAGTCCTTGAATCCATAGAAGCTACTTCAGATATGAGATTTTGTTCAATAATTTCAATTCTGTTTTAAACGTTTGAATTGTAGAGGATACATTAAAGGGGTGTTTAAGCCATATTAGTTTGGTAATAATGCATTCTTGAATAGTGTATTGATGGGAAATGTGTGGTTAAAAAATAAGGAAAACTTTTTGATTTACGTGTAATATTATTTTATTGAAGAATATGTGGTTGAAATGATATCAAATCACTGTTTAAGAATGTATTTTTTTGGAATATTGTGACTCAAACAGGTCCTATATCTCCCGCAGCTTAAGTTCAAATTTGCAAAATATATACATATATGTATGTATGTATGTATGTATATGTATCTATATATGTATATATGTGTGTGTGTATATATATGTATATATGTATATACACACACACACGACCAACCATTTGACTATCGGACATGCTGAAAAACTTTTCAATCATATGCAAGTCAACTTAACAAAATGGAATGGCAGGATTGGATCGTTACCTTTACATCTCGGTAGTGTACAAGAACTATGTGAGATAGCTCCCTGGCAAAATCAGCCATATAAATAGAATCAGAAATCCTCCGAGCGAAAAGCGCAACAATAAGAAGAAAAATGAGTAGAAGTTGTGAAACCTTGAAGCCTATTACTGTCATATTCATTGATATTAGGCTATTTGTGGCATTTAAAGTTCGAATGCATGATAGACGAAGATATTTTAGTGCCTCATTAAAAAAAATCCAACACATCCTTAACCGGGCGTAGATGTGAAAATGCACATAAATGACCAACACACACATAATTACATAAAC
>NC_036238.1:215117-215429 GCF_002742605.1 Olea europaea var. sylvestris | reverse complement strand
GGTCACATTGCTTCTAAGTGCCCTAGCCGAGCCCTAGTTCTGGACGAACGTGAGGATCTAGTCGTCGAACCACTAGAGGATCAAGTTTATGAGCCTAAGTTAGAAAAGTTTGAAGACTTGGAGGACAGTGAGGATGATTTCTTAGGTTGTATCCAGGCTAGTCCCATTATCCCACATACACCTAGAGTCGGTGTCGTCCGTTGCACCCTCACCCAGCCTAAGGATGCCGACGATTGACGCCGCCATGCCATCTTCCACACCTACATCAAGATTAATAACAAGGGCTGTAAAGTTATCGTGGATAGTGGCAGG
>NC_036238.1:212615-214543 GCF_002742605.1 Olea europaea var. sylvestris | reverse complement strand
GAATGTGTGTGGATAGTCGCGCTATCAATAGGATCACGGTGAAGTATCGTTTTCCCATTCCCAGGCTTGATGATATGCTGGATATGATGGTTGGCGCGACAATCTTTTCAAAGATCGATCTAAAGAGTGGGTACCATCAAATTAGAATTCGCCCAGGGGACGAGTGGAAGACCGCGTTTAAGACGAAAGATGGCCTTTATGAATGGCTGGTCATGCCTTTTGGGCTAAGTAATGCGCCGAGTACCTTCATGCGGGTAATGACACAAACTCTTCGGCCGTTCATGGGTAAATTTCTCGTTGTCTACTTTGATGACATCCTCATCTATAGTAAAACTAAGGAGCAACACCGTGACCACCTCAAACAAGTTTGCTCTACCCTTCGCGAGACTAACCTGTATGCTAATGTCAAGAAATGTTCCTTTTTCACCGATAGCGTAGTTTTTCTGGGGTTCATTGTCTCGTCGACAGGGGTGTCTGCTGACCCTACTAAGATTCAGGCGATAATTGACTGGCCTGAGCCTAAGGCCATTCATGATGTCAGGAGCTTTCACGGCTTAGCTACGTTTTACCGCCGTTTTATTAAAGGGTTTAGCACTATTATGGCGCCTATCACAGAGTGCATGAAGAAAGGGGAGTTTCATTGGACACGAGGGGCGGCGAAGGCCTTTAAGTTAGTCAAGGAGTGAATGACAGAAGCTCCTGTCATGCGTCTTCCCGATTTTTTCAAAGTCTTTGAAGTTGAATGTGATGCTTCTGGGGTAGGTATAGGCGGAGTCTTAAGTCAGGATCGTCACCCTGTCGCCTATTTCAGCGAAAAGTTAAATGAGGCCAAACGACGATACTCAACGTATGATAAGGAACTGTATGCGGTGGTCCAGGCTTTGCGCTATTGGCGCCACTACTTGTTGCCTCAAGAATTTGTCCTTTATTCGGACCACGAAGCCCTCCGTTACCTCAACTCTCAGAAGAGGTTAAGTTCTAGGCATGGACGTTGGGTTGAATATTTGCAGGCCTATTCATTTGTTTTAAAACACAAGAAGGGCGCGGAGAACCAAGCAGCTGACGCGTTAAGTCGTCGTGTTTCCCTTTTGTCGATCATGAGTGTTAAAGTCATTGGTTTTGAAAGGCTTAAGGAGGATTACGAGGCATGCCCAGATTTTAAGGATATCTTTCTCGTTTTACAAGGAGGACAATCGAACAACACAGGTGACTTTCGACTTAAGAAGGGTTATCTCTTTCGAACCAATAAATTGTGCATCCCTCGAACTTCAGTGCGAGATTTTATAGTGTGGGAAGTTCACACGGGAGGGTTAGCCGGTCACTTTGGGCGTGATAAGACCATTGAGGAGGTTGAACGCCAATTCTATTGGCCTAGTTTAAAGAGAGATGTGGCTAAAATTGTTAGTACATGTAACACTTGTCAATTGGCCAAACAGAAAAAGCAGAACACAGGCCTATACACTCTTCTCCCCGTCCCCAATTGTCCTTGGCAAGACGTTAATATGGATTTTGTGCTAGGACTGCCACGCACCCCAAAGAAGCATGATTCTATTTTCGTGGTTGTCGATCGTTTCTCGAAAATGGCTCACTTTATCCCCTGTAGCAAAACATCGGATGCGTCCAAGGTTGCCATGTTATTCTTTAATGAGATTGTCAAACTGTATGGACTTCCCAAAACCATCGTGTCCGATAGGGACGTTCGCTTCACTAGCCATTTTTGGAGGACTTTGTGGCATAAGATGGGCACCAAATTAAAATTTTCTACAGCCTACCACCCTCAAATTGACGGTCAGACCGAAGTTGTTAATCGGAGTCTTGGTAACTTATTACGTTGTCTGGTCCGGAAGAACCTTCGAAATTGGGATTTAATCCTTCCTGTCGCTCAGATCGCGTATAATAGCTCCGTAAATCGCTCATTAGGTATGAGT
>NC_036238.1:209456-211924 GCF_002742605.1 Olea europaea var. sylvestris | reverse complement strand
GTTGAATAAAACCTTCTTGGAAAGATGCACAGACTCATTGGATACACCCAAACAAAAAATGAATTTTGTGAAATACAAATTGCAATAGATTGCTGATATAATCTCAGGGCAGATCAGTACATCATATTACAAGATAGGAAGTACAAGTTACATAGGTCCCTTGAAAGATGAATAAGCAGTACTTCATCAACTCATACCAAAGAAAACAAATTTATGTCACTGTAGAAACCAGTCAAAAAATAAGCCTAAATCTTGCAGAAATTAACTCAACAGAGTACAAGTGAGGGAAAAAAGATAGAGCCATGTGTTTTTCATAGCACAAACCGATACTGATATCATGTTAAAAATGACATAAGAATCATACTTGCAGGTCTATTAGGAGGCTCCGGAGCAATGTAGAATTTTGTATGATTACTAAGGATTTGACAGATCTCAGCAGGACGAAGCCAGCGGTGTTGTGCTTCCGAAAGTATCTGATCAATATCTGCATTAAACAACTGACTGAGTTAATTGACCTAGAAATAAGAGTTCAGAAGGCTTTCTCTTATGGGAAAAAGGGGAAAATAGAAGACAAGCAATAAGTTCATGTGCGAAATTTCAAAAGAAAATAAAAGGTATAGAAGGCATCATGTTCTACTTTAGGCAACAGTTTAAATTACTCATTTCAAAGTCAAATCATTAACCCCTTCCAGAACACAAACTTCACCATTCGGCATTTTCGATAAAAGAACACTTGGAGAATTCAGATTTTTGGTCAACGAATTCAACTTTCTCCTATTATCATGAAATCTTATTCCATGTTCCCATATCTCCTTAATGCTAAATTCAACATATAGACTCTATATATCTTGATCCAATCTGTTTATCTTGCTCCCCACCATGGAAGTAATACCCTATACCTTTACGTTCAACTTCTCAATGCCAAATATATTGTTTAAGGCATTTTAGAGTAATGATCTGAGTAACAGAGGTACAGTTATGCAAGCAACATGAGCATAGAAGATCACATGCAAAGAAAAAAAAATCAGCAATGAAGACATTTGTAATACAACACATAAAATAGAACTGTAACATGACAGCATAGTATAATGTTAAGATTTTAACTTCTTTTTCTTTCTTAATACACTGTAATACAATTGAATCATTTCTGCCAAACATGTCATAAGGGTATTGGAGTTAATCAAGAAGTCTGCATTTATCTTTAGCTCATTGAAATGTAGAAACAAGATACTTTTGTCCGTATAAAACTGAAAACTGATCATAAAAACTGCAGCAAGAGAAATTCTGAGGGAAGTTTAAGAGAAGTGTTTGGTAAGTGTATAACAAGCATTATCCTGCCTCTTAAGCAGAGGTCCTTTAACATAGTCAATTTTCCAAAATATAATTATTGTAAATTTTTATATAATTTTTCACCAACAAAAATAACCGTAAGCTAGCATCTAAAGTCAAACATATCAAAACAAAACCAAGATACATGAAAATGTTGCTTCATATTTTCATAACAACTTCTTCTTTTTATTTTATGCTCATTATTTCCACATATTTAATTACAATTCAGTAGAAAATAAGTGTATGGTTTCAACCCAATTCCGTTTAGTTTAGCTAATAACTATTTCCAATCATGTGTATATATAATCCAAGGGCACAAATTTCATACAACATGGGCAGGTACCAACATTTTTAAAATGATTAAAGGGATCTTCAAGTTTCTTTACAGTAAAAAAATAAAAATAAAAAGTAAAAAAAATAATTTAACGTTGACAAGAAATAGAAATTAACAGCTTAAAAAGAAAGGATAAAAGGAAAAATTACCTAATTGAGCATTGATAGCGTAGCGCCGAGTCTCCGCCATCCAATCATCAACTAGAAGCTGATTTTTCAGCTCTTGTTACTAAGTCAATATGTAAAAATAGAAGCTGATTTTTCAGCCCTTGTTACTTAGTCAACATGTGCACATATTTGCATCTATAATTCATTCATCATCAGATCAAAATCTACTAAAAATTCGAAGCTTTAAGAATTAAAACCTAGAAACCAAAAATAAAGATGAATTAACAGAAAAACATGAAGATCCACTGGGGAAAAAAGTTGTATATATAATCAAGAGTAAATGAAAACCAAAAAATTAAATAAAACGCGGATTAAAAGCGTAAAATTGAGGAAGTAGCAGAGAAGGAGAGTGAATTGTTTGACGGGGCCGCCGAATTGGAATACAGTTTATGTATAGAATAAATTGCTCTATTGGTCTCTAAATTACGAAAGAGAGCAAGTTAGTGCTCAACGTTGTAAAATGAGTGAACATTAATCCTAGTTACGAATGATGTGTGTCAAATTTTGGGTTAAGTTGGGTCTTTTCTTTTGAAATAATCCTACGTATCTGAGGTGACAGTGAACATCACTGATTCACTGTCTAATTAAATGAAATAAAACTGTTAAGAGTAATGCTATTTGCAGTCGCTCACTGTCGT
>NC_036238.1:162757-209050 GCF_002742605.1 Olea europaea var. sylvestris | reverse complement strand
ACAGTGAACATCACTGATTCACTGTCTAATTAAATGAAATAAAACTGTTAAGAGTAATGCTATTTGCAGTCGCTCACTGTCGTAATCGCCTTACTTAATATACATATGACAGTTAGCGATTTGAAATAGTAAAAAATAAAAAACTATCATATTAATATTTTAAATCACTAATTACCATATGTATGTTACATAGAACGACTGTGGTAGTAAGCAACCGCAAATACCATTATCCATTTTTTAACTTCTTGAAAAATTAATCAACAATTCACTGTCACATAAATAAATACTTATCATTAATTATATATAGGACTAACGATAGACTCATAAGCGGCTCGAGCGAGCATACTCGTGAGTTTAATGAACGTGCCTGTAGGGCGTGCTCATGCAAGCTAGCTCAATAACAAAAATTAGTTTTTGATATCATTTGAAGATTTTTCTTAAGTCAGTAAGTTATCATTTTAACGAATTTTGATAGATAACAATCTAGGAGGACTTCTTGCACACGAATTTCAGTCTCATATTTGACAATAATTTTTTTTCAAACTCATTTTTTTCTAGATACTCATTTTTAATAATGCATTCACACAATAAAATATTTTGCTCGTAAACGTAAATTCATTTCTACTTTTTAAAACACATTCTCTTAAAAATCACCAATTAAAACATAAATTTTCCTATTTAATGGTTGTCAAATGGGAACTTTATATGGTACTGATACTTTGTACTCTCTCTCTCAGACATTAAGGGTCAACTTGCTACTTTATCAATTGATTGGGGACCAACATAGCTACTCCTCATATGTATAACGGGCTACGCGTTCATAGGTCACGGTCAATTTGACGTTCTTCTTCTGGCCACAACTACAGTTAAGAGAGTTGTACCTCATGTTTAAAGTTGTGTACTTCTGAAACTAGAAGACAAATTTCCAAACGCTGCCACGTGAACTTTAAAAAAAAAGGGATAATGCGAGTATTCTACAGGAATAGGTTGTATTCTTACAAAGAGTATGAACTTTCTCGTTTACTCATTGTCAACGCGTCTAAATGATTTCAACAATACTACACGTAAATAATGAATTGCACAGAATCTTTACAGAATTTCAAACTTCGGCCACGTGTCAGGCGCAAGGAAAGGAAATGACTGTTGGCTTGAAAAAAATATTATAATAAATTCATTAAATTACTTATATTTTTGCCTTAGTTTTCGGCCTCATACGGGATATCAAATAAAATTGAAATATTACATTCTTTTTTATTATTTTGAAGTACTCATGGTCTACTATTTTATGTCATTAACGATGCGCGAAACGGTCAATCGTAGCACATGTTACGGCACGTCAAAATAGATCGTTCAAAACTAGTATTTCGAGAATTTCAATAACAAGCTAACTTTAAAAAATCTTCGACAATTATACGCTAGTCGAATCCATAAATCTTCTATATCTTTTCGAAGCTTATTTCGAGAATTATATCGTAGACATATCGAATGATGTAAATGAATATCAAAAATAGTTAAACGTGAATCAAACGTGTATGTCAAAAAGAGACGTATAACTCTTTTTTTTTTTTTTTTAGAATTAATCATTTTATTAAAATTTTTTATGTGGTTTGACGAAAAAAATTGACATAAAAACTCCTAATAAAATTTTTATTATTTTATATGGATTATAAATTGTTATACTACTTTTTCATCTTGATTTTTTTTTATTCGAAAAATTTATATATATATGTAAACGATTATTTTTAATAATTAAGCTACACATACATAACATGCTTCCTAATAATTTTTTTTTTTTATGTAAGTAAATTTTTAATAATTTCCTAAATGATCCACATTTTACATTAATGTAAAAAATTTGACATTAATGTTTAAAGAGATGTCATTTAAAAATTTTAAAAGTTTATTAGGAAACTTTTTAAGTGACATAAAAAAATTTATTAGATTATTTAAAATAATTGGAGTTAAAATAATTGATTTTTTGGTAGAAAAATTATTTTGGTGTACTAAAATTAATTTTTAAATAAGTCGAGGTAAAATAAGTCGAGAATTGAACAACCTATTTTGGTATAAAATAAACTAATATAAAATGATTATTTTTTTAAAAAAAATAATTCGAGTTATACGTCTTTTTTTACACTCACGTTTGACGTTCGTTTAACTATTTTTGATATTCATTTAGATCATTCGATATGTCTATGATATAGTTCTCGAAATGAGCTTCGAGAAGATATAGAAGATTTATGGATTCGATTAGAGTACAATCGTCGAAATTTTTTTAAAGTTAGCTTGTTATCGAAATTCTCGAAATATTAATTTGGAACGGCCTACTTTGACGCGCCGTAACATGTGTTACGATTGGCCATTTCGCGCACCGTTAATGACATAAAATAGTAGGCCATAAGTACTTCAAAATAATATTAAGAATGTAATATTTCGACTTTATTTGATATCCCGTATGAGGCCGAAAACTAAGGCAAAAATACAAGTAATTTAATGAATTTTTTATAATATTTTTTTCAAGCCAACTGTCATTCCCTTTCCTTGCGCCTGACACGTCGCCGAAGTTTGAAATTTTGTAAAGATTCTGTGCAATTCATTCTATACGTCTAGCATTGTTGAAATGATTTCATGGATCGATGCTTAGGGTTCGTTTAGTATTATTTTTGAAAATTCAAAAGAAGGTTACGAGATTCAAATATTATTTTTAGACCCGTTTGATTAATTTTATGAAAGGCCACTTCTAGTTAGAAGAGCTTTAAAATTTCTTTTATCCAATATAACTTTCTTTGAAAGTGTTTCTGAAATATAAATTTCTTTTAAAAATTATCTTTCAAAAAAATTAAAGTAACTTTTTCAAAAATTGTTATATAGGACGGAAAAATTATGTCAAATGAGCGCTTAATATATATGAAATCATTACAACTGATTGAATTTTTACTAGAACCACGAAATTAAAAGTGAACCGAAAATTATGAACTCAAATAAACTAAAATCAAGAAAAAGAACCCAAAGTTGAAATGTAAAGAGAGTGACAAATCAACTTTCTTTTCTTTTTCTTTTTCTTTTTTTTTAAATCCATATTTTGATGAAAGAAAAATGCAATTTTTGAAAAATTAATTTTAAACTCCTAATTTGTCATTTCATTTTAAAAGTTACTTCTGTTCTTATATAAAGTAGGAAAGGGTTCTAACTTGTACACCTAGCACGATCCGGTAGGAAAATAATTGGACATTTTGATCAATACCTTCTTTTTGTGTACGGAATTCTTTTATTGCTAATTACTTTTACTTTTTTATAAAATTTTACACTTCGTCAACACTCTTCTCTTCATTTTATTGGAAAAGATTATTTGTAATTTGGTCACTAATGTATAAAACATAAATTAGATTGCATCTAATTTCTATTACATTTCAAATAAAATAATTTTTACCTTTTTCTTATATATATTAAAAAAAATGGAAAAACCCTTGACATACATTAAGCTCCTGTTTGTAGGGATTAAAATAACATTTTTAGTAGATTTTAATCGAAATTTATGAAATGTATAGTTGAAAAAATGCGACTCTTAACATGTGTGGTTGAAATAAATTGTTAACTTTGACTTAAATTAAAATCTAGATTTTAATCAATACCAAATAAGGTCTAAGAAGAGTTTCTTGGGAAAAACGAGTTTTAGAATAGTGATTTTTTAAAGTTAGGAAAAATTTTTGAATTTACATTCAAAATATTATATTGTGCAAATGCATGGTTAAAATGAGTTGGGAGAAAAAAAAATAATAATAGTTACAAGAAAAAAGTTAACAAACGGGCAAAAATTCAAGACATGATATGATAAGATCTCATTGGATAAATCCGTAAATAAGAAACATGTTCATCATTCCAAACAAAGAAAAAAAAATACAATAAAAATGCTATCAGTGTGTTGTTAAAGGTCAAAATTAGTAGTAGTATTTTACCCAACCAAGTCCATAGGAAAAAGAATGACAAGTTGGATATCACTTCATAGCATGAAGAAGCATGTTTACACCTACATTTGCAGCTAAAAGCCACACATAACACAGGTAAGCTTAAATACAACTAGAGTCGCCCAAAAGTAATTCACGCATGTCGTTCGGGGTTAGAAAAGTTGTTCCACCGATGATTAATTCAATATCGGGCCTGCCGTTCTCGATCAATGCCTCCTGAGCTTCCCGTACCTGACAAAACATCAATAATAGTTATCGATCATCATTTTGCAAATGAAGAACCAAAAATCAAGCATAAAATTGGGTTTAGCCTACAAACCTCAAGACCATTGATGCCTCCTATAACAAAGACCAGAATAACATTCTGGTCTGCAAGACTCCGTTTAGCCTGCAGAATCCAGACGAAAAATTTAGCTTACTTCGGAACTTTTTGAGAAAAATGAAGTGATACTCGGCTAAATGGAATTACCTGTCCAATGCCAAACCGGCCGAACCCACTTTTAAAAAGTCGTCCAACAGTTGAGGAATGGTACTCTAAGCCAGGTACGTCAAGCTTGCTCAATACCCTTGTTAGAAGTTTACTAAGCAATGTTTTACTTGAATATGTATCATAGTTGAACGATATCCCCTCTCTAAGAGGTGTATTTCCCTTTGAGCTGGATAACTTGTGGAGGAATTTGAAAAGATTGTCCACCCTATCTCGAAGCTCTAGCTTCAGCTGCACATCACTAAATGCTTGCTCTTTGTTTGTATCTTTATCAGCATCTTCATCACCCCAACTGTCCCACTGATCATCGTCAAAATCAGCATCATCCAACTGATTAGAAGGACCTTCCTTTTTCTCATCCGATTTCATCTTGTTTAAATTGGATTCAAGCTCTTCGGACAAACCTCGGAGGAATTTTAGTTTTGCCATGGCTGGGTTCTCAAGAACCGCATCTACAATAGCTTCTTTCATGAAATGCTCCTCTTGCCAAGAAAAAGGACCACCAGAACCAGAAGTTGGGAAATTTTCACCAGCCAATATATATCCAATAATGGTCAGAAGCAGCGCATCTTGAAGAGTAACTAATCCTTGGGAGGCCTCCGTTTTGTTGTGCTTCTGTGCTTGAGGACCCACAAAAGCACTCTTATTAATGAGGTCACTAATTTGAGCAGCAAGGCTTTGGCTTGTGTCTCCAGCATTTACATGCAGTATCTTTTCTGCGCTACTAAATGCATCCCAACTAGCAGTATGTTGTTCATCTAAAGCATGTATTGTGGCTGCAGCTAGCTGAACGATTCCTTTATTTTTCACTAAAGATAACCGCCGTTTAGCCAGTGGCTTAACCAGATTTTGCAATTCTAAATTTGACGGAAAACCAGGATGAATTTTCGTATCCAGAGATATTTTTTCTTGACTTAAGCTTTCTTGCAGCCATTTTTTTATCAAAATTGACCCATCCTTTGTCCTCCGCTGAAGTATTGCTTCGAGATATGGTGTTCCATCAAATTTTTCTGCAGAAACAAAAGATCCATGGAGTATCTCACTCTCAGAATGTTGCAAAGAATTTTCATCTTTCAGTCTATCACTGAATTTCACCAACTCAACAACTTTAGTATCCAAGGCAGTAGTATTCCACCCATGCAAAAATGCCTGTATACTTTCTAAAAGCTGGAAATTACTGTTTTTGGACTCTTCTTCCCTGACAATATTTTCTAGTGGAATCTGAACATCAAGAGGAGCACGCTCTAGTTTAACAGGGCCCTTTATAAGTTGGCTTTGGGAGGCTCTCACATGATTTAAAGATTTTGTCCGTTGTCTACGAGGCAGAGATGAGAAGATGCGATCCACCAGTGAGTCCCCATGACAGCAAGGAGTAAGCAGATCAAGTGAGCGGTCAATTAGTAAAAGCCCAGCTGATCGTTTACGACGACCAACATCATAAAGACTAGACATGTCAGTCAAAAGTTTTCCTACAGTTTTCGAAAAATCGCCGAGAGAAAATATTTCAAGTTTCAGATCCATCTGCATATTTAGATAAATAAGAGCATCAAGAAGAATGAAATCCAGCATATTGTGATACAGACTGAACTAGAGTATAGGGTATAATGAAAATAACGTTATTGACGAGAACTCAAAATAGCCGACAGGTTTTCAGTGATGAAAGAAATTGTTTTCAGCAAGAGTGCTCGACGTCTCTGATTGTGAATTTCATTCGAAGTTCAGAAGGTAAGGAACTAGCCATTTAAGACCCAAAAATATGGACAAATTCAACACACATTTTAGTACAAATGAAGTACCACAAATATTATCCAAAAAAAAAAAAAAAGAGAGATCATTCATTCTTTTGCCTCCTTCATGGTTTGTTTTACGTCATACAATTCTGAATCGATTTATCATGTTATGCTGAAATGTGAGTTGCCCTCAAGATGTCAGGGCAACCTCTTATTGGAAGATGAAATTGACAGGGTGATGCCTAGAACCTGTTTTTTCATGATGTCTCAGTATTAAAGTTCCTTTGGTTTTTATTTGGAAGTCCAATATCTTAGCTTCTTCAGGTTCTATGGCTACAAAGGAATTTTAAAATCTTTGAGAGGGTGACCATGGAACCTGAGTTTCAATGAATTGGATAGTGTAGTGGACTTGGGTATCTACTGATTAAGAGTTTCGGGCTATCCAATTTACCTACATTTAGGGAACTTGTGTAATATGGTATAGATTCCTGCATTTAGTATTTAGGCAAAATCTTTCCCTCTTGTAATTTTCATAATTTCCAATTGAAATTCCAAGTAAAAAACAACATA
Organism: Olea europaea var. sylvestris; assembly: GCF_002742605.1. Taxonomy (NCBI): domain Eukaryota; kingdom Viridiplantae; phylum Streptophyta; class Magnoliopsida; order Lamiales; family Oleaceae; genus Olea; species Olea europaea. The sequence continues at coordinate 202,298 of NC_036238.1, read as the reverse complement.
ACTTACAGGCTTGTGGAATTACTAATGCTCATCCTCTTAACTTGTATATTTCCTAATTAACATGCTTGGGTCTTGAAAGCTTCCCTTGTATATCATACAGTCATTCTCTGAATTTTACATGTATTAGCATTAACAGGATTATCTTTCATATACGAATAATGAAGTTCGGATGAAAAAACTCCTAAAAGTCAGTTTTTATAAGAAGAACCAACTGGTTTACCAAATAAATTTGCAAAACCGAGAACAATCTTTAAAGAAATGGGTTCAGACAGGTGAATTCTAAAATGATGAAAGCTTTATTACCTTCAAGGCCAAATCATAAATAAATTGAGCAGTAAGGGTTGCTCCAGGAGAAATGTCATCAGCATCGGTAGGTGTCCCTGTACTTAATGGAGGCAAGCCATAGCTTATGGAATTCTCATGCTCAGTAGATAAGCAGGCTTCAGCAACTGATCCTTCTGAAGGTAAGACAAAGACTCGTGGGGACAAAGGACATAGAATCAAAGGGAAGTGAAGCACAAAAACAATCAACTTTTGTCCTGCATCTTCTGACTGAACAATTGAATCATCTTTGCATGACACTCTTGCATCTGAATTGTCATCCAAGGCAGAAACATCATCTTCAATTGACGATAGTTGTGACCAGCCTTCTTCTTCAGGAACAATACTTTCCGTGAATTCAGTGCTGCCTGGCTCTCTGGAATTCGTCGGGCATTTCTTAGCATGCTCCTCATAATCTTGAAGGAGCAAAGATTTATATTCACGAAATGCATCAAGGCCTAGAGGAGAATCAGGATATGCTGAGTGAGCCACCTGCATTTGTTAAGATGGTGAATTCATTGTCAAAATTAGATAAGCAAAGAGAGTGATAAAAGGTTGCATAATCTTTTGAAGATTAAAACGAAATTATCAAGCAAAGGAAAGCTGTATGAAGATGAAAGACATGGTGTCCTCAACTACATATTATTAAAGGAATCCAGGAATATCACAATAAATGTCGTCCAGAGATTATGAAATCCATTAAAGCTGGACAACCAAAATAACCAGCTGCCTTAGCCCACAAGGAAGAAAAGAATACATCACATTCACATAAGCAATGAAAGGCCAATTTTTTAACCTGAGACAGTTTTTCACTCCTCCCCTATCCAAGTAGACCAAAAAGTCATAGCTGGACAACCAAAATAACCAGCTGCCTTTATAATAACAGCATCCGAATTTTCGGGTCTAATTATCAAAATTGAAAATTTAGGGGCTCATTTGAGGGTTAATCCACCTTTGAGGACCTTGTAGCAGCGCTAATTCCCACATACTTTTGATTAAATTCTTGATCAAACCTCACTAGAAAATTCTTGATTTATGCTTGATTGATCAAACATAAGGTAATATGTAGTTTGAATGCATAAATGTAAGAATGATGGAGAGATTCTTGCTCATTTCACAAATTTCAAGGGGCAAATTCCACCATCATGAATTTTTCCTTAAAGATGCATGCTTAATCTTGTCCTATTTAAACCCCTCACTCACATTAACATGCTACTACTCACTAGTATATTTTTTTTTTGTCCAAATAATACACACATACACATTCATAAGCCAAGGTGGAAACTGTAGAGGAATCAAGTCTCTATTACTCTTTCTTTCAAACTTCACTCTAAGTACGCTGCCTATGTTGAATTATTATTATGTTATGAATTTCAAGAAAATTATTATGGGTCTCATATGCTATGATATGATTATGATTATGTTAAGGGGACCGGAATTTAGTAGCGCTACATATAAGAATTCTTATACCACATAAGAATTCTTACCACCTATGTTCGGTAAAATTCTTATATATCCATTATGCTGATTATGATTATTATGCTCTTTTAAGTTATACACAATAATAATTCATAGCGTACTTATTGAGATTTTATAAATCTCACTCTATGATAATTCCCCCTTTCAAGCAACTGATGGTTCCAGGCAGTCAATGTGCAGATGGCAATGAGGCTAGGATTAATAAATTGCGTTGTGTTTAAAAAACAACTTTGAATTTAAAATTTAATTGTTATGTTGGAATTATTTTCTTTTTTCATTTTTTGCAGCTACATGATAAAACCAAAATTTATTTACTTATTGAAGAAAAATAAAAAATTTATTTCATGTTCTTATGAAAGAATTAAGTTTCATTTAGTGACTCTCGAATAGTCAAGGATTCGAGGCGTCACAGCCTTAGCCCACAAGGAAGAAAAGAATACATCACATTCACATAAGCAATGAAAGGCCAATTTTTTAACCTGAGACAGTTTTTCATTCCTCCCCTATCCAAGTAGACCAAAAAGTCATCATAGAAGCCTTCCACAAATCTCTACCATGATGAGCACCTACAGATCCACACAATTTTATAAGCTGAAACTCAGACAACGTTTCTATTTTTCTTTTTACTTTGTGGAATAAAAATGTGGTAGGAAGCAATGACGAGAGGAACATCAAATTGGTAAGTACATTAAACCTTCAAAAATGTCCCTCAAAATTGTATTTCACTCGGCCTTATTATCCTGAAAAAGGAAAATAAGCAGATGGTACTGACATTGTGCCAGTGTAAATAAACTGTTCTACAGATGGGAACAAATATTCTCTTGAAAGAATAGAAGATGCTGATGCTTTATCTTATAAGTAAAAATTTTACGGGAACCTTCCCCAAAAGAAGTTCGATAGAGGCATTTTTGTGTTAAAAAGCATATATTATCACAGAGAACCAAAAGTATCACACTTCTATCGGTAAAGATCAGTGGTGAATCTATGTTTTTATCATCTTTATTACTCGTTGGAAAGGTTTAATCAGTGTCCCGTAAGTACTAATGTCTTTTGTAGGTATAGTAAATCTAGAAAAGGCCAAATGTAACACAAAAGACCAAGTTGAACTTCAAGCAAAAAGCAATACTGCGGTATAATGCAGTTTGTGTGAAGCCACCCTCGCTCATTGCCAAGAAGACAGATAAATATTTAAGCATCATAAGGAAGCTTTGGTTAAAATAAGAATAAAGGAAGCTAAATATTTTTCAAGTATCAATGAACAGTCTCCTTGGACTTGAGAGGCTTTGTAGCATGAAACCACTTGATTGTATGGAATTTCAAGAATTCAAATCATGTTGGAAAGAAAATATCTTAAGTCCTTAAGCATGAGTTATTTTGTTCATCCCAAAAGCAGAGGCCAAGGCTTGGTAACCAAGCAGAATTGAGCCCCCATAAAAGGATCACTATCTTTCCCTTTCCAATCACCACCCTCTCATAGTATCATATGAAGCGAAGTACCCGAAATAAATTCAATGGGTTGCCCGAGAAAAAGAAATAATGTCAATCACTGGGAAGATGCAAAATAGTAGCTTATGTTGGTTAGTTAAGTGAAACTGCTTAAAACAGTTTATCATCTTTCTATATATGTTGCAAAGATTGTTTTCTGTCCACGTGTCTTTACTCTCAACTAACCCTTAGAAAGATCCAATGAAACTACCACATTATAAAGCATACAACATAACCATTCACTAAAGTATCGTGATGCCTATATTATCAAGTGTTATTTCATACAGGTTCTAAAATCATCTGGATATACTCATTTGCTTGTCGAGTCTCTATAGACGCTTTCATTTAAAAAATAATCTCCAAGCAGACAACATGATTTCAGATGGTGTTGGTGAGTAATAAGCCACCATCACAATATGTGAAATGATTAAATACGGACCCAAAATCAGCAAACCAAGAGCTACTATTTTCAAGGTTATATGCAGAAAGACTGACGGAAAGAGGACAAATTTCCCTTGCACAATATTCTAATTATTTATTGACATCAAATCATCATCAAGAATTTGCACATTTCCAGCTCAGGATAAAAATCTTAATTTCACTAAAGTGTGTTCTTTCTATCTTTCATGCTAGAAATTTTCTTTCAGGTCCTTATAGGTGGTAACAAAATTAGCTTCTTACTGAGGTCCATTGCACAAACTGGACAAGCCTTTTGATTCAATATGTTGAGTGGCATAAGGTTCAACATTTAATAAAGAGTACTTGGAAAACTTAGGTTGTGCTATGAAACACAATTCTAGCACTATATACTAATTAATCCAAGGGTAGCACATAATCTTAGTCTAAAGAAAATCAAAAAATTCAAAAGACTAGAAATCAACTAAAACAAGGTTTCTGAGGTTGTAACTCAAGCAAATGAAACCTGCATAGTTATTTTATCATCTGTATCAAGAAAGCAAAGTATATAAGACATGAAAGAGTCACATAAGAAGGAAAATTGAAAATATAAAGAAACAAAAATCCCAGTAGAAACCAGACGAATACCTCTGAAATAGATGTAAATATAACACAGTGGCGAACAGTTTGAAGTTTGCTCAGGCAGCGTAAAATATATCGATGCGCGTCACTCAGAAGGCACGATGTAATGACCACAACCCTCCTCGCAGGATCAAAAGTTGTGTTCCAGTCAACAACCTAGCGAAAAGATGGCAATGAGAGACATGTCTAACAAGTAAGAAATAGGCACCTAGCACACAATAGATACATCATATGTAACTGTATCATCATCAATAACATACAAGAACTTCTTTACATTGACCAAAAACTCCCCCACCCCTAAATTTTCTTTACACTGAATGGCACAGACAAAAGATTACGTTTCCCTGAGAAAAGTGTCCTAATCCTCCTCGCAGGATCAAAAGTTGTGTTCCAGTCAACAACCTAGCAAAAAGATGGCAATGAGAGACATGTCTTAACAAGTAAGAAATAATCACCTAGCACACAAGAGGTCCATCATTATTAACTGCATCGTCATCAATAATGTATAAGAACTTCTTGAAATTGACCCAACTCCCATTTCCCAGTCCCTGAACAAATGTAGCAACCCAGTGACCAGGTGCAGACCTAAATTTTGCAACATTATGGGAGAGACGCTGACATATCAAACATGACTATGAGGGCAACCTTCAAGATAGACAGAAAACTATTTTCTCAAAATAATGTTAATCTACACAGATTTATCTAGAAAGAATACCCTACACTAACACAGGTCACTCAACCCAATGGAAAGCATGGTATTACTAATGAGGATTCCCTATGATTTAGAAAACTGTTGTATAATCTTTGAACCATGAAGATCCGAAGGAACAGTGTGGAGTCCTTGAAACAAATAGTTTACGAAAATGTAAATTAATATAGCAAGAAAATAGAGATTCTTACCCCATCAAGAATGGACATATTCTCCAAGCTGCAAACCGCACGAGCACCGAGCTCCAGAAACAAAGGGAATGCCCCAATAAACTGAAAACTCTCAGTACTTCCAGCATCTAAGTAAATAATGGCATCTTTAATATCATCTGATATCTGAAGAACCAAAAAATTAGAGACGAATTGCAAACAAATCCATACAGTTTCCCCTAAATCACTTTAACAAATAAGAGTATGGTTCAGTGATAATTTCTTCCTCAAATTTCGCGAAAATTTTGAGCAAACAGACAAATCAATTTCATTTAAAAGGTAAAGTACAAATTATGTAGTGAAAAGTAGATAAAATCTTACTTGTCTGATGGAATCGAGGCAACATTTGATCACATCAACCGTGCCCATGTTTTTCACTGGGTTCAATAATGACAAAAGATCTAACTCATTATGGACACAAAGATATCAAGTAATTGATTAATCGTTAAATTACATGCAGAATTTTAATGATCTCAGAAGACAAATCGAAATTACATTGACGGGCATGAATCTAGGGTTCTATGAATTAACACTAAGCAATTCGTGAAAGTTGCTGACAATCAAGAAAGGGAACCCACAATTGAATTGTAAATTGTAAAGAGAAAAACGGAACTAGATGCTTACTCAAATAGAAATAAGCAAAGAGAGGATTAATAAAAAATTCACCTAATTGAGCATTGACGGCGTAGCGCCGAGTCTCCGCTGTCCAATCAACAAATAAGAGCTGATTTTTCAGCCCTTGTTAATCACTCAATACATGAAATTTTGCATCTACAATTCATTCATTGTCAGATCAAAATTAACTAAAAATTTGAACCTTTGAGAATTAAAACCTAGAAACGAAAAATAGAGATGAATTAACAGATAAAGATTAAGATCTGCTGGGAAAAAAACGTATATTAGTCAAGATTAATTGAAAATGAAATGAAATAAAACAAAGAGTGAAAATTCAGGAAGAAACGGAGACGAATGGTGGCCTAATTGGATACGGTTAACAGGTTAAAATAGAAAGCAATTGATCTCAAAGGCAACCTTAGGTGCTTGCTGTTGCCTAGCTGTCTACTAAATGAGCCTTCAATGTCCGCCCGGCCAAAAGAATGAGGCCTCTTTTTTTTTTTATATCCAGGAATTCCAATTTAAACTAAATTAAATCCTGAATCCCCCAAAATTCTTATCCCTAAAATCTTGGAGGGGGTAAATCGCGGGTTATGTCTCAATTGGATCACGGGTTCCCCCCATCGCCTGTACACTTCTGCGCACAAGAGATCTTCCTCCAAAGTGATTGCTCCATACCAAATAAATTTGGCCGCAGATTTCCACCAAAATTCGAACCTCCACCGTACCGCTGGAAGCAAAACAAATGTTGATTGATCCACAAGTTAAGCTGTGCCCCGGGGGGCAAGAATGAGGCTTTTTTGCTTGGTCAATAGGTTGTCAGGCAGCTCGAGAAGAAGCCTTTCCTTTATTTTTATTTATTTTATTTTATTTTTGATACCCAGGTGTCCCATCTTAGCCAGATTAAATCCTCCTTTATTTCTATCGGAGGATCAAGCTGGCAAGCAAGTAATACAGGATGGATTTGTCCAGGGTCTGAAAAGACTTAGCGGCAAAAACCCGCCCAAGACTAATAGACAGGACTCGACCTGACCTGACCTGACTCAACTTGGATAATTTTTCAAAAGCATCCCGATTTTAAATCAGTTATTGTGTAACTCAATTTGAATTGGGTCGAGTGAATCAAACCACGTTTAATAATTAATATTTATACTTTTATTGTTTGCGAATTCGAGATTTTTTCAAGCGTGTATAGCACAAAATGTTCTTACCTTTCAATATTATTGTGCAAAACATCTATATCTTTCATTTTTTGCATTTTTACCTCAATTTCCACATTTCATTGCTCAAAAGGTCTTTTTTCATCCATTTTATCAATAAAAAGACAAATTTACCCCCGTTCAAATAAAACAAAAAGAGAGGGATAAAAAAATAAAGAGCTATTTGTAACTATAATCCCGAATTTTTGAAAAATTACAAATCCATTGCAAATATATACTTAAACTTTAGCTATCGACTTTATCTACAACTCCTTCGCCACCGTCGACACTCCTCCAATCAACCTCACTAATGACACCCGCCTTGAACCACCATTTATCTGCCTCACCAATGATTCCAATTAGTTCTCTCCCAGTCATGCATTTAAACTTACTTGTATGTAATTTTTTAATCAATAATCAATCAAGAAAATCCCAATTGATCAATTTTTTTTAATTTTTTTTTTTTTTTGACTTTTATGTTCTAGAAAAATTAGGAAATTTCTTTTTACCTAAAAGTTATGCTTCAAGAAGATGGTAGGCCAAGATAAGTTGATCCGTAGGATTAAGTGGGGTCCCATTCGTTGATAGCATCTGAGTGTTTATTATACTCTACAAAATGGACTCTAGAATCACAAAGAGAGTCCCTCCAGTGGTAGAGATGACCATCGGGCCTCAGCCGTGTTTACCCATGTCCATCAAAAGGAGAAGTGGCTTCTGTAAAGGCATTCAAAAAAGAAGCAACAGAATCTCAAACACTTCTTCGAATACCAAACAAAACAGAGGATGAAGCTTTTTTTTTTTTGTAGCGATCGGAAAAAAAAATATTTTGTTTCGTTCTAAAATAAAATTATAGAACTCAAATATAATTTGGGTTATATTATTACGTCGCTATGCCACTTCCTTAAGAGTTCAAATTAAAGTTTTGGTCATGATAGTAAAGTTTCGCGTACTTGTTTTTAAAAAATTTTCTAAGGTGTCGAAATCTCTTTAGACGACAAATTTTATTTGTTACTTTGTTTTGACGACACACATTTTATTGTATATCTATTAAATCTTAGATTAGAAAACATATTGTACAGTGCATTAACCATCCAAACTTACCTTATTATTTAAACCCCATTTTTGATTAGCCATTAAAATAAAAAAAAAAACTGTCATTTGATTTTTGGGATGATAACTTACACATCCCTATCCATTTCCATTTGGAAGTAAACTTTTTAAAATTTAAACCACCCCCACTTCCTCAAGTGTAACCTCCAATTTTAAATACAACTCCCACCACCATTGCAATTGAAAATTTGTAACTCCCATTTTAAATTCTACACGGCCACACCATGAGAAAAAAAATTACAGAAACATGTCCCTTTTTAGTTTTACAAGCCATATTGTATTGTGAAAGCCAAATTTCACCTCCTTTAACCGCATAAAATTATTTTACCCTTCTTCCCTAGACATAGAGCATCTTATATCTGAAAAATTTTATTTGAAGAAAAGGCAAGGAAGTACGCTGCACTGAGTATTATTTATAGCACTTATCCCTACAAATAATTTTACAGGTTAAGATCGAGGCATGACAGTGGTTGGCATAATGGCAAGTGTTCGGCGATCTCTAATGCTTCAAATTCCTAGTAAATATTTCCATTTATGTAAACATTTTATGGATACTTAGATGACACTTTTTAGAAATGTTTTAATGTTTATTTTTTTTAGTTTCATGGACGATTCATGTTAACTAGAAATTAGAGGTGTTGCATTGAATATGTATGAAGTTTAAATTTATGCGGGGTTAAATTTCAGATTTTGTCCTCCTATTTGAAAATGGTATAACTTGGGCTACGGTGCATGTTTTTTAAGTGAAATCAGTGGGGTTTGAAAGGTCTGTGAGCCTTCTAATATTGGCCTTTGGAATTTCTCAAAAATATTTTCTAAAGGAAAAGTTATGCCCGTTTTAGTAAACTGTGTCGTGTCGAATCAGAGATTCCTGTCCAGCATATCCAAGTAATATTTTCATGCTTCAAACGTTATCATCGAAACCCCAAATTTTTATATGTGGTACATATATGAATGCTTTAGTCCTTGTAAAAATTTCATAAATTTTAATGGACATTTGCTAGGCCAAATATATTTTTCTTCCGCTGTTGTTAAATCTGTAATTGTCGAATTGTCTTCAAATCTTTTACAAAATCAAATTTTGCTACATTTGCCTAAGTTTATATAGATAACTACCTTCAATTATATTTTTATATATATTTAAAAAAATATTGGATTTATAAAATTCTTTGGCTAGCGTCAAAGGGGTTAAGCCAAAGAAGGAAACGAATATTTTTTTAACGCTTCGGGTTCCGAGAATTTTGAAACAACTGAAATTTGGGGATGTAAATTGGAGAGAATCAAGGAGACATGGTGGACGATAGAAGAAAACGAGGCATCAAAGGAAAAGCATGCTAATATTCGTTGTGAAAAAACTCACAATAACTTGGTCCTTGTTTGAATCATTGGTGAGGTGGATGAATGGTTGTTGAAGGCGGGCATCGTTGGTGAGGTTGAGTGGAGGAGTGGCAACGATGGCAAAGGAGTTGTAGAGGAAGTCGATAGCTGATGTTTAAGTATATATTTGTGACTGATTTGTAATTTTTCGAAAATTTGGGATTATAGTTGCAATTAGTTCTTTATCTTTCTATTCTTTTTTTTATTTTTAACGGAGGTAAAATCGACTTTTTATTGAAAAAAAGAACGAAAAGGACCTTCTGAGCAATGAAAAGTAGAAATAATGCTAAATATGCCAAAACAATAAAAGTAGGGACATTTTGCACAATAACGTTGAAAGCTATGGACATTTTGTGCTATTTACCCATTTGCTCAAATGTCATATACTTTTATGGTTTGCAAACTCAGGATTTGCACAGTATCACATATCAAGTTTGTTGTGCAGATCTTGAATTTTCTCGACTGCCTAACTTCAACCTCGAGATTTGCACAACAAACTTTATATTTGCCTAAAATACTCGACTTTTGTATAGTTAACTCGAGATTTACACGGGAAACTAAGATTTTCATAGCAAACTCAAAATTTAACATGCTAACTCTCCATATATCTACAAAATTCGATCTTTATTTTTTTAATCAATTTGGGCTCAAAATCAAAAGATAATAATACAAATCAAATTTTCCAAACCGGATTGATTTGAGTTAATTTGACTTCTGAAGCAAGATTGGGTCGAATTAGACCTCAATTCACCCAAATCGATTTAGACAATTTCGATGTTGGGTTGGGTATTTTGGACCCAACCCAATCCTAGTCTGAACCTAACCTAGATGAATAGTTATTTTTCTTTTCTTTTCTTTTCTTTTAGTGACATTGTCTTTTTATAAAAAATGATAACATATTTTTAAATGGAAACAATCTTTGAGGACTAGTTGTGCTTTAATTTTAAGATATATTTGTCGACTTTGCTTTATCTGGTTAGTCAAGTATCAACTTGCTTCTTTATCCAAATGTTGGGACTAAAAATACAATCTCGTATGCGTTAATGGACTCTATGCAAATCATTACTACTGCTATGTGGTTCAAAAAATGAACTATAATTGACAATCGAGTGAAAACGACTCCCCCTATGTCTGGTGACTTTTGCTATAGTAGGAAGACTGTTGCTATGCAAGCCGGCTACCACCATGCGCAGCCTGATTACTATTGCACTAAACCAACTATTATTATCCAAACTGCCCGAACATTTTTGGAACCAATGAAAACCTGTTTTCACAATTATCATTAAACCCGCTATCCAATTTATAGGTGGAAGGCAACCACTTAACAAGTGGGTGAAAATCGTCTGGAAAGTGGGCAGGCTGTATTGGACACGTGGATGACAACTGCCTAGTAGTTATATGGTGCCATACACCTATAAATACATCATAGGCATGCCAGGTATAAGGATGATTTTCTTTCCAAAAAATATTTTCTTCCCAAAAAAATATTTTCTTCTGTTATTTGTCACAATTCTTTAAATTTTTCATCTACAAACAATTACTAATTCTCATGCTGGAGGTAAAACGGAAAAGAAGCCCCAGCCTCTTTTTTGCAGGATTACCAAAGAAGTAAAGGCACCACTTTCCCTCCCCAGGAAGATACGAAGTTGTATCTAAACTATTTCATTGGCACTATCTATGGAAAACATCACTGAGCATAAAAGTCATGTCAAGAAGATAAACTAGGAGCGATATGCATTTGGTTGGAAATACTACAGAGTCGGAGTCTGTCGCCAGGGGTCAAGACCTGCAGGCGTAACCTCAATATGTAACGCAGAGCCAATTTAGCCTTCTGGAGACCCAGTTAGCCGCTATGATGATTCTCTTGCAAAGTCAGACATAGAGAATAGTCAATCCATCCCACAATCCACCAGAAATTCCATGGCAAGATACACGAGGACAATCATCCCAGGAGAACCACGCAATTGCCTTACCAATTATTCAACAAACGATTGCCAACCAAAGGTCCCATGAAGTCATACATCTGCAGGTCTCGTGTCCTATGATAGACCTGGATCGTGGGATGGAAGAAAATAATGGCCCAGGGATTGACGACACATTGTCAAAGAAGAAGGATAAGCGTCGACAGATAGTCTTGAGGAAGACCCTTTTTCCTTCAGAAATCACGGTAATCTCTCTACCAAAAGGTTTCAAATAGCCGATGATAGAAGAGTTTGGTGGATTCATAGATCCACTTGATCACTTATGGACTTTTGTTGATTTGATGAGATTGTATGCATCCCCATAAATCGTGATGTGTTGATCCTTTCCCCCTACGCTAAGAAGAGAGGCAAGAGATTAGGTGGCTACTTTGGCGTCCCGCTCTATCAAAACCTTTGATAAGCTTTCCAGAAGCTTTGTATCATATTTCCTGAGTAGCAAGAAGAAAAGAAAGACTGCCATAGGACTGATGTAGGTTGTTCAGGATAAGGATGAGCCCTTGCAGGGTCATTTGACTAGATTTAGTCGGACTACACTAGGTATAAAAGATCTTCAAATGTTGACACAGTGATGAACGGGACACGGAATCGAGCTTTTAAGATGTCACTTTCGAAAAACCCCGAGGAGTTAATGCATGATTTATTGAAAAGGGAGATAAATATGTGGACTCTAAGAAAGCAAAGAAGGTCACAAGAAACCTTCGAGAAGGGTGGGAACTAGAAACTCTCAAGCGAAAATCAAATGATGAGAGAAAATCTGCTGATAAAAAACAAGTCAAAAAATGAGCATATGAACAAAGGGTATGCACAAGATTGATCAATCAAGCAAAGACGAGAGGATGTTAAGACTTTCACTCCTTTAAATACTCCGAAGGCTAAGGTACTGATGGAAATTCGAGACATGAAAGAGCTTGACTGATCGAAACCACTGGCAGCGTCCACTAACAAGAGAGACAAGAGCGGGTATTGTTACGTCCGTAGGGACCATAGGCATGACACGAATGAATGTATCCATTTGAAAGACGAGATCGAATGCCTCTTGAAATGGGGGCTTTTGACTATGTATGTGTAGAATGATCGCAGAAAGTTGAAGATCGCCCACCACCTACGGTCGATGTAATAAATGTGATTACTAAATGGATCGCAGCAGGTGGGGATTCAAATTTAGCTAAAAGAGTTATTCTTGCACTATTGGGGTTTGCTCCATTCAGAAAAAGGCGAGGCTCCATCAAAATATAATGAAGAAGATTTGATTGGCGAGGCAACACCCCACGATGATGCTTGGTGATCGCCAGTGACATAGCGGATTTTAACGTCAAAATGGTGCTGATCGATGGTGGTAGTGCGAAAAATGTTCTCACTTGGAAAGCATTTGTGGGATTGAAAATTTTCCCTGAAAATTTGAAAGTTGTTTACACCCTCCCCTCCAAGGATTCGGAGAGGCCACTGTTATATCAGAAGGAACTGTGGAACGTTTGGTGACATTGGGCACTTATTCTACAAGCATGGTGATCCAAGTAGACTTTTTGGTTATCAAGACCCTCATGGCATACAATGCAATATATAGTCGACCTTAGTTAAATGCTGATGTTACAAATAACACCCCAAATCTAGGTACCTAGATTTAGAATTATTATCGTTTAATTTCCTCTTAAAACTATGATTACGGAAAACCGATTATAAATTTTTCTTTAACATAAAAATATTAACGACTTTCACTTAAAGAAAGAATTCTAGAAAACTCTTATATTTAATAAAAATATAAGATGATCGAATAAAATGTTAGACTTATTTCAAACTGAGTTGGCATTAAATGTATCGGTACCGAATCCATCTTACCACAAGTAGTCGTCTCAAATAATCTTGCCTTCATATCTAAAATTGAGGAGGATAACATGGAATGAGCTAACGCTCAGTAAACAAACCTCATGCATATGATGCATGCTTATGATATACACATGAATTACTTTAAAATAAAAGGTATTTCTCAATATGTTTCCCCTTTCTTTCATTTATTTAAAAACTTAATTTTGACGTCATGAGCTCACTTGGTGTGTCACGTAGCCAATCAGAATGCAGTGGGCAATTATTATTTGGACCCCGGTCGAATCCCGCTGATAGTACCGTAAAGCAGTTAATATTAACATTATCATTGAATATTAAACATTGAACATTGGTCGGGTGCACCGGTCCCCAAGTTCCATTTTCCACTCACACATTTCATGACATAGACATGCACCTCATAACAAAACATTCGGAATACATATTTTTCTAAAATATTCATTAACTCAATGACATTTGAAAACTTTTATTTTTCTAGAAACATTGACGTGCATGAATATGTCATGAGAAGCATTGATGACATAAAATGTAATAATTAAATATGAAGTTCACATAATAACAAATTTTGGTAACACATTTATACATTTAACGATGTAATGTACGCATGAAGATAATGGGAGGTTTACTTACCTAGATTCCCTAGCAATTTATTTTAAGAATAGTACGTGAGGATGTCCCTAAATCGCCCATGGAGTCTCTGTGCCAAAAGTCCTACTTCATTAGCATTTATTTAGTCCAAACCATTGTCTTAATAAATTAAATAAGTTTATTATTTATTTACATTAAAACGCAAATTGTAAATAAAACTGTCAATAATTATCAAAAATAAAAGCGAGGTGTTTAAATAAAGGAAAACAATATTAAGAGGGTGTTTGATAGTCATTTTTATGTAAAAATGTATTTTAGAATAGTAAATTGATGTGAAATGCGTGGTTGAAAAATAAGGAAATTTTTTTTATTTACGTATAATATTATTTTAATAAAGAATGTGTGATTAAAAAGAAGAGAGAGAAAAATACATTTTGAAAAAAAATGACTATCAAACGGGGCCTAACTCATTAAGTATTTTCGAATTTATTAATATTGGTAAAATAAGTGATTAGAGAAAAGAAATTGTTGGAGGAAACCCTAATCAATTGCAATATGAATCACAGAATTAATTATGTCATGTTACGCCAACTTCATTTGAAAAATGTATCATTCAATAATTTAGACAAAGTGCATATAATGAACAGTTAGTTAGCATGAGCCCACCTAAAATACTATTTTTTCATTAGCTCACAAATGAAAATGTGGGATTCATATAGAATACTATGATATCATTAACACCTAAAAGAATAAAATCTTTGGATTTCATTTTGACTAGACATAAGAGGATTAAAGTAATATTATTAAAAGTTTCATCCATTTTATTATTCTTCCAACTTCGAGGGGATACATTCCAAAAGGTAATTAAGGATGATAAACTCGTACATGTAATAGAATCGATCCGTGTAAATAAAAGTAAGATCTCAAAACATGCTATAAACCTTTAAAGTTGGATTTGACAAAATTCATGAGATTTACTTTATCATAAAACATGAATTCTACTACAAAATGAATGCAAGATTGAAAAGTAATATTTTTTTTATTTAATACCTTAGAGTTTGCTCTTGATTCAAGGGCGATGAACCAAGCAGGTGAAAATAGAGGTATTCTTTTAGGTTTAATATCAATCAGTTTTGGAGGCATAAAAGAATTATTTTTTTTAACATTTAGGAACTCAATAATTTGGGCCCTGATTTTGCTAATTTAACTCGACCATATTAATTTACCCAATTCTTGCCAAATAAATACATAACGTAAAATAAATGAATTAAAACATAATCTACTCTAAATTTTACTAACATTATATGCATACTATAGTTAAGTTTAATATGTTGTGGATCGTCTAATGTGTCAAGGTACATTTTTCTGAAAATATATTAGTCCCAAGAAAAATAAATTTATTAATTAAGCATTAAATATGACATTAGAGTAAACATGATACTTATGTACAACGATAATGTAAAGGAATGTGTGGCGTTACACTATTCCTTCCACTTATCACCAAGTTATGAAATTCCCAATCAGTCATGGGGCTGGGTTTGTGAAGGGCGATCAACAATCTTCGAGATGGTTTTATGTTGACAGTATACAGGCAAGGGGATCACCACCAGTTTTGATGTTGGATCTTGAGCCTTCAAAGGGGCGAATCAAGCCCCTTGACATTACAGAAAAAATTTCCATAGTAGAAGGATGTGAATTCAGCATTGGAGCAGACTTGAAGTCGAAGAAAGAAAAGAGTTCGTGAAGTGTTTGTCCGAAAATTTGGATTTTTGGTGTGGAGCCCAAGTGATATTCCATGGATCAATGCATCAGTCGCTCAACATCGCCTTGGTATTTCACCGGGAGCAAAGCCAGTAAAACAGAAGAAAACAAATCTTGCCCAAGAGCGACAAGCTATAGCAAAAGCAGAAGTCAAAAAATTGTTGCATGTAAAGTTTGTTAGGGAAGTGCAGTATCCCAAATGGTTGGCAAATGTCGTCCTTGTGAAGAAATCGAATGGAAAAAGGCGTGTGTGTATAGATTACACTGGGTTGAACAAAGTGTGTCCCAAATATTTGTATCCGCTACCCAGAATAGATCACTAGGTGGATGCCACATCTGGTTAGGAACGACTAAGTTTTCTGGATGCCTTTTCTGGGTATCATCAAACCTCTACGGTCAAGTCAAACTAGAAAAAAAACATATTTCATAATTGACTCTAGGACGTATTGTTATACAGTTATACCACTCTATTTGAAAAATACTGGAGCAACTTATTAGAGAATGGTGAATAAGGTCTTTGGAGGTCTAATTGGGAATGTAATCGAAGCTTATGTTGATTATATGGTCGTTAAGAGTATTAAGACCAACGATCACGTAGCTGATCTACAAAAAGTGTATGATGTTGCCCAATGGAACACGCTGAAATTCAATCCCAAGAAGTGTATTTTTAGTACAGCAGGTGGAAAGTTTATGGGTTTTATGATCACTCGGCGAGGCATTGAAGCGAATCCCAATAAGATTCAAGCTATTCTAGAAATGAAATGTCCTATAAGCAAAAAGGAGGTCCAACGGTTGATAGGACAGGTAGCGGCATCAAATCGATTCATGAGTTGGGCAGCTGATAAGTACTACCACTTTTTCAAGGCAATTGGGGGCTCAAACAACTTTGAATGGACCAAGGAATGTGAGGAGTCCCTTGAATCCTTAAAGTAGTCGTTACAGTAGCCACCGATCTTGACTAAGTCATGTGCATGGGACGTGTTATGTTTATACTCAACGGTTTTAAAGCACGCGGTCAATGCGGTGCTGGTGAAAGAATTCCCAAAGGCACAAAAGTCAGTCTACTATGTTAGCCAAGCATTGAAAGGCTCAGAAATATGGTATGGCCCTGCAGAGCAATTGGTGTTTGCATTGATTGTGGTAGTCAGCAAGTTGAGGTTGTACTTTCATTCTCATACAGTACAGGTCATGACTGATCAACCCATCAAGCAGATTTTGCATCAACTTGAGACATTTGGAAGGATGTTAAAGTGGGTAATCGAGTTAAGTGATTTTGACATCGATTTCAAACTAAGAACAACTATTAAGACGCAAGCTTTAACAGACTTTATCGTGGAGCTTACAACATCGCCTGACTATCCCATTCGATAGGAAGACGTTTGGAAAATCTTTGTAGATGCTTCCCCACACAATAAAGGATCCGTAGCAGGCATCATTATGATAAGATCAGAATCTGAAGAGTTTAAGTATTCATTAAGCTTCCGGTTTCCGATAACAAATAATGACGTTTAGTATGAGGCAATAATCACGAGCCTAAGCTTGGCAATCAAATTAGGAGTGTCGTTAGTATAAATTTACGGTGACTCTCAGTTGATAGTTGGGTAGGTGACAGGAGAATTCGAAGCAACGGACGGAAAATTGGTAGCTTACTTGATGAAAGTTAGGGACTTGCGAAAAGGATTGGCGAGTTTCAAGATAACCAAGGTCCTCTGCAGGGATAACGACTGAGCAAAAGCTTTATCTAAGCTTGCATCCATAAACCTGAAAAATCTGCCTTTCACAACAAGTGTACAAGTCCTGCAACAGCTAAACATACTGGACATAACTAACATAGCGTACATAGAGCATAAGAAAAGTTGGATGGACCCTATAATCGATTATCTTGTGGAAGAGAAATTGCTAGAGGGTGTTTTTGAGGCTAGGAGACTAAAAATTCGAGTAGCTTTGTTCACTATTATTGATGGATAGCTCTACAAGCAGGGTTTCACCATGCTATACTTGATGTGCTTGCTCCCAATTGAGGCACGTGAAGTGTTATTGGAGATACGTGCAGGAATTTGCGATAACCATCAAGGGACGATTACCCTTACATTCAAGGCTTTGCGATAGGAGTATTATTGGCCTACTATGAATCATGATGCTAAAGAATTAGTGAGAAAGTATGATGCATGTCAGCGTCATGGGAATTATGATGCATGTGAATTTGATTCCAGTCGAGCAACATTCTGCCATTTCTGGGATATGTCCCTTCCTTCAATGGGGAATGGATATTTTAGGGCATTTACCTGGGGTCAAGGGGTAAAAAAAAGTTCTTGCTAGTGATTATCGATTATTTTACTAAATAGGTTGAGGCAAAACCTTTGGCCACAATCACAACGGCCAAAGTACGTAGTTTCACGTAGAGGAATATTATATGCAGGTTTGCCATACAAAGAGTTCTCATAACTAACAACGGCAGACAGTTTGACAATTATGTCTTCAAGGCCTTCTGTGCAAGTTATCACATAGACCACAGACTCACTTTCGTTGCTCACCTTCAATCCAATGGGCAAGCAGAAGTAACAAATCGAGCAATAGTGTAGGATATAAGGATAAGACTAGAGAAGGAAATGGGACTTTGAGCGACGAATTGCCTAATGTGGTGTGGGCATATTATACGACCACGCGAAAATCAACGGGAGAACACCTTTCAAACTATCTTTCAGGATAGAAGCCGTTGTCCCCGTGGAAGTCTTAAACGAAACTGGTAGGATAAAAGTCAAACAGCTCGGCATCGTAACTGCCAGCACAGAACTCAACTCACTTGATGGAGTAAAAAAGAAAGTAACTGTGAGGATGGCGACTTACAAGTGAAAGATCGTCGAATACTTTAATCGAAGGGTGAGACCAAGGGCTTTTCAGCCACGAGATCTTATGTTAAGGGAAGTAGCAGTAGCAGGGCACCTTCCATCCAAGCTCGGACCAAATTGGGAAGGATCGTACGAGGTGATTTACAGCCTTGGAAAATGAGCTTATAGCCTAAAAGACTTGAGAGGAAAGCCACTAGACATGCCATGGAATACTGAGCATCTCAAAAAGTACTATCAATAAGTTGATAGCCAGGGAATTCATATTAAATGAAGCTTTATGTAAATATAGTCGTTAAGATGATTTATTAGGTTTTTTAATATAATGGCAAATGTTTCTTGTAAATATAGTCACTAGGGTTTTCTGTCAGTTTCCTTAATGTACTGCTTGCTACAAGCACGTCCAATTCTAATTATTCATATCATTTAATGAAAGGCCTAGATGGCGGCAAATGATGAGGACACTAAGGAAGGGCCAGCCTAGTTGGGACATTCCGGTGCGCCTACTAATAACCAAATCCAGGCAAGTCATATGTCTACATGAGAGTTTGATAAATAGTGATTGAAGCATGGGCTACAAACTTCCCTTAAAGTTTCGAGGTTGTTCAACAAATAGCGATGAACAATAAAACCAAAAAGTTGATTAGTTCGAGATCGATCTACGGTATTATGGTAAGCTTTTAAAACCAAAAAAAGATTAAAGGGCGAAATCACCGAACCTCATACTCTATGCTCCTAAAGTGTTTGACAAATAGTGGTGAGCAATAAAACCAAAAAAATTGTTAGCTCAAAATCGCTCTACGGCTTGATGATAAGCTTCTAAAACAAAAAAAATGGTTAAAAGACGAAATTACCAGACCTTGTGCTCTACACTCCGAAAGTGTTTGTTGGATAGCGGTGAACAATAAAAGCAAAAAATTGGTTAGCTCAAAATTGCTCTATGATCTAATGGTAAGCTTCTAAAACAAAAAAAAGGTTAAAAGGCGAAATCACCGGACCTCATGCTCTACGCTCCGAAAGTGTTTGACGGATAGCAGTGAGCAACATAACCAAAAAATTGTTTAACTCAATCGTTCTACGGTCTGATGGTAAGCTTTTAAAATCAAAAAAATGGTTAAAGGGCAAAATTACCAAACCTTGTGCTCTACGTTCCAAAGGTGTTTGGCGGATAGCGATGAGTAACAAAACAAAAAAAATTAGTTAGCTCAAAATCGCTCTACAGTCTAGTGGTGAGCCTTCAGATTAAAAATGGTTAAGGTTCAAAATCGCTTCACCTTGTGCTCTATACTCCCAAATTGACCAACGAAAAATGGTAAGCAATAAAGCCAAAAATTAGTTATCTAAAAATCATTTCACGGCCAAATTGCGAGCTTTCAAAACCAAAAACAATTAAGACTTGTAAATATTAGACCTCAAACTCTGCAACACAAAAGTTTCTAAAAAACTGGTAGACAAGCACTAGACCAAACGACAGTCATAAGCTAAGAATCATCAATTGAAGTTGGAAAATTAAGGTTCGCTGTCTAAATTAGAAATTATGACAACTGCATAGAGGTTGGCTCATGTGCACGTAGACCATACCAGAAGATTCGTCGTGCTCTTGTTGGTCATCGCACCGTCGACTATTATGCTGTCAAAAAAATGGAGGGGAAAGAAAACTAAACGCATGATAAATAAAGTCATTTTCTAAAATGAAATCAACAATAATAGATGCTAAACATAACATCCTGTCCATATCCCAAACCAACTACAGAATGGTCAAAGACAAAAAGGGATAACAACGAAAAACGCAAGCAAATAAAGAAAAACTAAGTCACTATGGGTGCGAAATCCCTTCGTTTCCTCTCCGTGTAGCGTTGGTATGTTTGAACATCTTGGTTTACTTAGCTGATTTTTCCTTATCTCTACGTTGCGACAGAAATCGATCGTAGTTAGAGGGGTCAATAGATAGATGCTTGGAAGCCATCCATTCTTTAGTAAGAACGACAGAGGCAGCCATTGTTTTTATCCCATAGTCATTCATGTCCTTAACATACTCAAAGAGGCCTTGTATCGATCTACTACATGATTTGAGCACAAGCCAAGGAGGAGCGCAAGTTATTGATCTCCCTTTCTTGTTCACTAATTCGAGACTCCATCTCCTTATTCTGAGCCTTCGCGACATCGAGAGATTTCTTTAAGGCTAAGTTGTCCTCCTTGAAGTTGTTCACTTCCTTGTCCTTGTCTTCCTCGAAAGCTTTGAACTTAGCCGTAAGAAGGCGACTCGACCAAATAAGTGAAGCTTGCATCGTTAAAACTTGTCAAGCAAATAGGAAAAACAAAGTACAATTGTCATACTAACTCAGAGGTATGAAAATAAATGAAAATGAAGGAATAGAGCAGGAAGGATACCCTTCTGTTATAAATTGCTAGGACCCTCCCTACATCATCCACTCTGCATCTAAATAAAGCTCTAGCATGATCAGACATAATGAAATGATCGACCATATCAACTTCACTCACACCTCGGGTCAGAGGAGACCTAACATCTGGAAGTGGAGAACCATCACTCTCAAACTTGACCTAGTCAGGACTCAAGTTTCTCTCTCCTACTTTATACGGTGGGACGCTTCCCGTGGGCTCTCCAATGGTCGAGGAGATCTTCTGTCAGTTTTTTCCTTTTCTCTTACCCACAACTTTTCTCTTTTTGGAGGGGGGGTATTAGGTTTTTTAATATAATGGCAAATGTTTCTTGTAAATATAGTCACTAGGGTTTTCTATCAGTTTCCTTAATGTACTGCTTGCTACAAGCACGTCCAATTCTAATTATTCATATCATTTAATGAAAGGCCTAGATGGCGGCAAATGATGAGGACACTAAGGAAGGGCCAGCCTAGTTGGGACATTCCGGTGCGCCTACTAATCCCCAAATCCAGGCAAGTCATATGTCTACATGAGAGTTTGATAAATAGTGATTGAAGCATGGGCTACAAACTTCCCTTAAAGTTTCGAGGTTGTTCAACAAATAGCGATGAACAATAAAACCAAAAAGTTGATTAGTTCGAGATCGATCTACGGTATTATGGTAAGCTTTTAAAACCAAAAAAAGATTAAAGGGCGAAATCACCGAACCTCATACTCTATGCTCCTAAAGTGTTTGACAAATAGTGGTGAGCAATAAAACCAAAAAAATTGTTAGCTCAAAATCGCTCTACGGCTTGATGATAAGCTTCTAAAACAAAAAAAATGGTTAAAAGACAAAATTACCAGACCTTGTGCTCTACACTCCGAAAGTGTTTGTTGGATAGCGGTGAACAATAAAAGCAAAAAATTGGTTAGCTCAAAATTGCTCTATGATCTAATGGTAAGCTTCTAAAACAAAAAAAAGGTTAAAAGGCGAAATCACCGGACCTCATGCTCTACGCTCCGAAAGTGTTTGACGGATAGCAGTGAGCAACATAACCAAAAAATTGTTTAACTCAATCGTTCTACGGTCTGATGGTAAGCTTTTAAAATCAAAAAAATGGTTAAAGGGCAAAATTACCAAACCTTGTGCTCTACGTTCCAAAGGTGTTTGGCGGATAGCGATGAGTAACAAAACAAAAAAAATTAGTTAGCTCAAAATCACTCTACAGTCTAGTGGTGAGCCTTCAGATTAAAAATGGTTAAGGTTCAAAATCGCTTCACCTTGTGCTCTATACTCCCAAATTGACCAACGAAAAATGGTAAGCAATAAAGCCAAAAATTAGTTATCTAAAAATCATTTCACGGCCAAATTGCGAGCTTTCAAAACCAAAAACAATTAAGACTTGTAAATATTAGACCTCAAACTCTGCAACACAAAAGTTTCTAAAAAACTGGTAGACAAGCACTAGACCAAACGACAGTCATAAGCTAAGAATCATCAATTGAAGTTGGAAAATTAAGGTTCGCTGTCTAAATTAGAAATTATGACAACTGCATAGAGGTTGGCTCATGTGCACGTAGACCATACCAGAAGATTCGTCGTGCTCTTGTTGGTCATCGCACCGTCGACTATTATGCTGTCAAAAAAATGGAGGGGAAAGAAAACTAAACGCATGATAAATAAAGTCATTTTCTAAAATGAAATCAACAATAATAGATGCTAAACATAACATCCTGTCCATATCCCAAACCAACTACAGAATGGTCAAAGACAAAAAGGGATAACAACGAAAAACGCAAGCAAATAAAGAAAAACTAAGTCACTATGGGTGCGAAATCCCTTCGTTTCCTCTCCGTGTAGCGTTGGTATGTTTGAACATCTTGGTTTACTTAGCTGATTTTTCCTTATCTCTACGTTGCGACAGAAATCGATCGTAGTTAGAGGGGTCAATAGATAGATGCTTGGAAGCCATCCATTCTTTAGTAAGAACGACAGAGGCAGCCATTGTTTTTATCCCATAGTCATTCATGTCCTTAACATACTCAAAGAGGCCTTGTATCGATCTACTACATGATTTGAGCACAAGCCAAGGAGGAGCGCAAGTTATTGATCTCCCTTTCTTGTTCACTAATTCGAGACTCCATCTCCTTATTCTGAGCCTTCGCGACATCGAGAGATTTCTTTAAGGCTAAGTTGTCCTCCTTGAAGTTGTTCACTTCCTTGTCCTTGTCTTCCTCGAAAGCTTTGAACTTAGCCGTAAGAAGGCGACTCGACCAAATAAGTGAAGCTTGCATCGTTAAAACTTGTCAAGCAAATAGGAAAAACAAAGTACAATTGTCATACTAACTCAGAGGTATGAAAATAAATGAAAATGAAGGAATAGAGCAGGAAGGATACCCTTCTGTTATAAATTGCTAGGACCCTCCCTACATCATCCACTCTGCATCTAAATAAAGCTCTAGCATGATCAGACATAATGAAATGATCGACCATATCAACTTCACTCACACCTCGGGTCAGAGGAGACCTAACATCTGGAAGTGGAGAACCATCACTCTCAAACTTGACCTAGTCAGGACTCAAGTTTCTCTCTCCTACTTTATACGGTGGGACGCTTCCCGTGGGCTCTCCAATGGTCGAGGAGATCTTCTGTCAGTTTTTTCCTTTTCTCTTACCCACAACTTTTCTCTTTTTGGAGGGGGGGAGCATAGGACAACCCTCGTAACCCTCAGGCTCGAGCTCAGGTAGCGAGCTCAAAACCCCTTCCAAGTCAAAGTCCATACCTATATATATACAACCAAGCTAATCAGGCACAAAGGTTACTAATTAAAGAAATGCAAATACGAGAATTAAGAGATATAAATAAGGACCTACCAATAGGACGACCAATTCTCGATGTCAACATCTTCCTTATTGTTAAAACTTGAGATAGGAGGGTGCAAGAGGAGGTATGCAAATCAGTTGTTGAATTTGAGAACTCAAAAGAGAAGTAGGCTCAACATGACTGTTGAAAAGGCAAATTTAGGGAATTCTCCAATAAGTATTGAATGGAAATCGGCCTTTGGAAGGCGGGACGAAGAAGAATCGAGATTTCTACCCATTATTAGAACTTTTATACTTGGGAATGCGAAGAGAAACCATGGTAGTAAAATAGACGAATGCGTTGTATTGGGGTAAATTATGCAACTCGAACACACACGTGAACAACTCTATGGAGGGCACAATCTTTTCACTATGCATTCAGATTTATTTGACTCGGGTTAAGATGGAGTTCGGATTTATTTGTACATGGCAATTTCAAGAGGATCTAACTCGAGAAGCTCTTCTTTGGGCCAACTTGGTCGGACAATCATAAGAACTAGGTCTGTTTAGGATATTAAGGATTCCAACCCTCTCCATCGAGTCTCGATTGATTTCAAATTTATACGTTCGAGATTTGAAAGAACTGATGTGATTTTTAAGGGAACTTGGAACAAAAATAGAAGGGTTAGAAAGATCAGGAAGACTATCAACAGCTTGAGGCAATCGTTCGACCTTATCATCTTGATTGGCCAGTCGACTGGGTCTGGTCGATCTACCAATGAGTCACTTGACCGACCTCGTCGACCAGGTCTGGCGGCCTGGATAGTTGATCGATTGATAGGTCTGGTCGAATGACCAGCCCAAACGTCCGACCCATCTTTTGATGATTCGGCGGTCCCCCTCTATTCTCATTCTCATATTTACTATCACCCCCACTTGATGTCCAAGAGGATGATTTAAAGTATTCCTGGCTAGAAAATGATGAAGATGACGGAACAGCCTCATACATCAGAAAATTATGACAAACTACTGTAATTTCAAGAAAAATAAGAGTGGAATATGGAAATTACCTTGAGAATGAAAATGGAGAGAAAAGTCTTAGGGTTTGCAAAAGAGAATATTCTATTCCCTTTATATAGAAAAATTTCAGGGTTGACAAAAGCCCAAATCTGTGAGCTAACCTATTATAGATTATCATTTTAACAAAATTCTCTGCTACACTGTAAATTCGATCTATTTGCAATAAAAGTACTAATACTAATAATAATAATAAGTTAAAAATAAAAATTGCAATGTAAAAATTCAACAGCTCTTCCTCTTAACGATAAATATCGACAAGAGGTAGATGGGCTAATGATGCTATGTGGTTCAAATAATGAACTATGATTGACAATCGAGTGAAGACGACTCTCGCTATGTCAAGTGACTTTTGCTATGATAGGATGACTGCTGCTATGCTAGCCAGACTACCACCATGCACAACCCGACTATTGTTGTGCTAAATCAACTATTATTATCCAAACTGCACGAACATTCTTGGAACCGATGAAAAACCGTTTTGACGGTTATCATTAAACCCGCTATCCAATATATAGATGGAAGGCAACCGCTTAACAAGTGGGTAAAAATCGTTTGGGGAGTGGGCAGGTTGCATGGGACACATGGATAACAACTGCCCGATAGTTACATGGTGCCAGATACCTATAAATACTTCATAGGCGTACTAGGTATGAGGATGATTTTCTTTCCAAGAAAGAATATATTCTTCTGTCATTTTTCATGGTTTTTAAAATTTTTCATCTACAAACAATTATTAATTCTCACGCCGACAGTAAAATGGGGAGAGGAAGTTCCAACCTCTTTTTTGCAGGATCATCAGAGCAGTAAAG
This sequence comes from Olea europaea var. sylvestris, assembly GCF_002742605.1. Classification (NCBI taxonomy): domain Eukaryota; kingdom Viridiplantae; phylum Streptophyta; class Magnoliopsida; order Lamiales; family Oleaceae; genus Olea; species Olea europaea. Next base: position 176,663 of record NC_036238.1, on the reverse strand, counting down.
ACACCGCTTTTCCTCCCAGGAAGACACGAAGTTGTATCTAAACAATTTCATTACTGTGTAATTTCTATGTAAATATACGATATCTTAAAGAAATAAAAAATAAAGTGGACATATCATTTAATCCTTAATTACTATTCTTAACTCCCAATTGATGAAAAGTAAAAATGTTTGATTAATTACCTAAATTATCTAATTCTACTAAATCTACCTAAAGTGCTCAATCTAGTCAAATTTGGTCTTGTACTTATGAATGTGAATGTTAGGACTCCTGATTTCATATAGTTACCACATTTAGTTTGCATCTCAAGATTTCATTACTGATATAGTATTTGGTCTTTTTTTTTTTTTAAATTAATCAATTTATATCTCTCAAGTTCAAATTTATCCTAGTTAACTAAATCAAAATTTCATATTTCTATGTGAATCCAAATAAATATTATCAAAATGCATTCAATTTCAAAGAATAACATTAACGATCACAACAACTATAAAAGTACATCTCTGCCTTTTTATCCAAATTATCAAATATTACTACGCAGTCTAAATCTATAGCTCACCTTTCGATTTGTTAAAAAAAAAATCACAGAATTAATTAAATAATGGCCAATTATTTCAAAGCATCAAAATTGTAAGTAAAATCAACCCATAAAAAAAATTAAGCTACAAGAATTTTGAAAATCGAAATGAAAGAATTAACTACATTACATTGTTTGTCGAGCTATTCATACTAATTAAAGGAAAAACTAAAATGACCATAGTTCATCGCCGAATTTTGAAACAAAGATGAACAATAATAGATAATCTTGCACCAAAAATCTTCTTCTCTAAGTCCAAATCTTAAAAACCCTAAAATTTGTTCGTTGATCTTGATTTGCAATATGCTTTTTTCTCTTAAATTGTGTGCCCCATAAAAAGACTAACTAAAACTATATTAAATAGTCTAAAATAAGTCTAAAAACGAGCCCAAAATTGTGTCCATGTTAATTTGATTGGAAGTAGGGAACCAAAATCTGAACCACTTTTTTCATCGCAAGATCGCACAGTGGAACTTGGTTTGTGTCGCATGGTAAACCATTTTTCTTCTATTGCCTCCTTAAATTATCCTTGTGCAATTACTGCCAAACAGACCCTAGCGATCCCAAGGGTTAAAAACTTCTAGTTTCATGCAATTTGGTCATCCACATTAATTGCTTGTTCATTCAAGTTCTCTTTTATTTGCATGGCAAGTCCTTTAACTTTTAACTTGAATGCATTGATCTCCAAATTCTACAATTCATCTAAATTCACTCTTCATCCGAACTTATCCCCCCGACTTTTTCCTAAATCAATCATCAAATAAGCAAAATTAGGTATCTTTTCAATTTAGCCACGCTCAAATAATCCACTTTTAGTGGCTCAAATAAGTTTAAAATTACACTTACAAATCACAATCAATTTAACAGGTTAGGTATAGATATTTGTCACACTTTGTATCAATTTCACATTAATTTGTACTATTTAACATCATTAATGCTGAGCACAAGTTTAGACAGTAACGAACGAGTGATCAAATTGCCAATTGTAGGCATTGAAGTTCATTATCACCCAGACTGAAGTTCAAAAAATGGTGCTAAAAAATATCAATTTTTGCATTTATTCAATCTTTTGAAATTAATTTCTAGGCGCACAAATATGCATGAACATCTCCACGGGACTTGAACTAGTTCATGAAACATGGATTGGAGTGTAAAGACAGGTCGAACCAACAAGATTGGCCTAGTTGCCCATTGAACTGAACGGATATCATGTTGGGCATCGATAAATAACGGGTCTGTCGAGCCTATACCTAGGGATTGGATTAGCCTCTCACGTTTAATGTTAAGACTTGAGGTTCAATCTTAAAAGGTCAACCTTATTAAGAGGAGTAGCTCAAACCCTTATAAGTTAATCTATATTTTTATCTTTATTTGATGTGGGATTATATCCCTTAACATGCCCCGTAAAATGGTGGCTCTTCTTTTTAATAAACCGATCTTGAAATCCGTATGCTTATTTATTGAGTCTTAATCGGATCGAATCGCTCGTTGAATCTTAATAGGCTCTGATACCATGTTAAGACTCGGAGTTCCATCTTAAAAGGTCAACCTTATTAAGAGGAGTAACCCAAAATTTTACAAATTGTTCTATGTTTTCATCTTTATTCGATGTGGGATTATATCCCTTAACATTTAACACCTCTATATGAAGTTATTTTGTCCAATTAAGTTAGAGGTCCCCAATGAAATCCGAAGAAAGCAATAACCATCTTTCCAAGTTCATAATCATGATATATAAACAACCATTCAGCAAAGACAATTCTTAATCTACCAAAGACTTGCTGCATTCAAAACTCAGAAAATACATGTAGATAAAATAGTTCTTTCCTTGTATCTAGCAAATTAAAACCTTGCACATTTTCGAATGTTCTTCCAGTGCTTTAAATTATGACAGCTACGACTTGATCAACACAATTAACTAGTAGATAAGCAGCAAATTATGAAACATGTCCGAGGAATGCAGGCATTTGCAAATAGAGAACATCAAGTTACATGAGAAAAATTGCTATTCTTGCATCAAAAGACATTAAAACCTGAGCATTTTTCACTAACAAGGGACGTGATTCTCGAAACCTGACCTAGTCCCCTTGACAGTAGCCTATTCTAATGAGAGATTATTCTTTTACGGGATGAATGAGGAATGTGCTGTAAATCTTCTTGTTGAGACAACCAAATCGGAGGCCATAAAAACTTATGGTCGGCCATTCTTCAAGATGTAAATTTTATTGTCAGCAATCTTCATTAGCATATTACTAGTAATCGTGCTTATTTTATTCCACCTTAAGGACTATCTTCATGAACTCATAGACAAAATAACTAATGGCAGCCGATGGTAGAACCTGAAAAATTAAAACATAAAGAACAACGTGAATTTGACATATAAAAAAGAGAGTGTGACGATAAGTATTTCACCAAATGTATTTATCTATGAATAAGAAAATGGTCTGCATCGAACAAGTTTTGCGAAGCCTGTAATATAATTTAAGCTAGTCAAACATACTTTTATCCACACATTTTATAGGACTCACCACTTATAAGGACTTGAAAGCACAATCAAACATATTGGAATAGCACTCTCAAGATTACAAAAAATTGTGTAAGTTTTTTGTGCTTCATCTTATTTATTGGTCTTTTCTCCAAACAATGAGATGACCAAGGTATTATGACGTAAACCCAACAAGATAATCAAGTTCAAAACCAAATTAAAAAAGTTCGATATTTGAACACAAAATTAAGGAAATTCTCATATATACCTAAAATATTATGCTCATCAGATTGGGAAGTTCGAAAAACAACCAAAAGGTTTAAATGTACAATAGGAAGGTAGCAGAAAGCTGTGCATCTTTCAATGTACATTAGGAAGGTAGCAGAGAGCTGTGCATCTTACCTGTAATAAACTCGGGATCAATCCAGAATAGAGAGCAGGAACGCCACCTTGTTCGACTATCTTAATGCAAGTTTGCAATGCATTCATCTTTTTTGCTCGAACTTGCATCTGAAGCTGTCTTCTCACAACTTCAAATGGGTATGTAGCAGCTTCAGAACATGCACCCGCAATTGCTCCGTATATCAAAGTTCTGACTGGGCCCAGCTCGAGTTGTTCAAAAGCATTCAAATCTTCACCTTGTTGTTTCATATGTTGAATCCTTATTTTTCCTTTGGGTGAATTCAAATATGCTGATTTTAATATATCGTAAACACCATAAAAAACAGCACCAGAAGGTGCCATGCTAATGATAGAGGGAACTAAGCCCTTATAAAGAGAAAAGAATCCTTCAGTTTGGATCATGTGACGGAAAGTACCAATTAATCCTCCCAAGGCTTCCCCCCCTGGAGCTACCATAACAGTCCTGATCTGAAATATTACGAACAAAATGCAATCCCCCAAACATAAGTAATAGGAAGCAATGTTTGATAATGATCTCTTTGACAGAAAATAACTCTGCAACTTAGTGAATTAGTGATCAAATGATTAATAGCTTTTAAATCAAGTGTTCAACATAGTATAAGAGAAGGCAAAGGTTCTGGTTCAAGTCTTGCTGCCACCCATTTAAATGAATTGTCCACGTGTTATGCTTTGACGAAAAAAATAAATTTGCCTACACAAGAGGGGAGTGTTGAAGATAATATTTAAATAATATACAATGTGATCTGATATAGTAGCTTAAACTACATAGGCGGTGGTGAGACTGAATTCATGACCTTTGTCTACTCATTGCTTGCTGTGATACCATGTTGGAAGAAAGAAAAGAGAAGAGAAATAATTTTTGTACTGCATTGGTTTGAAAATGGTTACAGGTTTTAAATACACGTGCTATACAATTATGAAAGGAAAGAATAAATGGTCTAATCTACAGTTATACAATCTCATTACTTTGTCGATGAATACTCAATTATCTACTCCCTATATTATGCACAATCATTGACAAAACCAGATTCTAAGAATGGAAATATAGTTAATTGCAACTAGTTGTCCACAATCAACCACATACTAATTCCAACAATGAATTCACAGTAGGTATGGTAGAAAATGTGAGAAAAAATGAGTTAAAGGCTTCATTACTCAGTTGTCGTAACTTTTTATAGACCGTCATTACAATAATTTACTAAATCCTCATTCATTGGATCCAGAGCTGAAAATGAAGCAAGTTAACAATCAGTTTGATCATATATTCAACAGGATACAGTTGTCACACACATTCTATTGCAATCACAAGCAACAGGAGCAGCAGATTCAGCGGTTCAAATCACTAGCAAAACCATAATTGGTGAAATCACATATAAAACATTCGATCAGGAAGGACGCTAAACAGAAAAGACAGTCCTTGAAGGAAAGACCTTGTCAATGCATCAGGATTGAAGTTCTATTAACTTCAATTTTAATTGCAAAGAAGAATGGTACAGTAATTAACAGCAGCATCCATATTATGGTTGGGGTTTTATCATTCGTAAGATTCTTAGCTTATAGCCTTCCACAGAAGCAGAAGCTAGGAGCAGATAGATTCTCGATTTATCTTCAGAAATATGTATGCCACCAGCAAACAATCATACAGTAGACAAAATTTTCAAATGTCACTCACAGTGTCCATAGGTATACAGAGCACAGTTGCAGTAATTCCAGCTGCTGCACCAGCAAGTAACCTTTCAAAATTTGTTGTCTCCTCATTGCCAGACCACTTGAGAAGTTGGTTTCTGTATGTATCGTAAGAATAGAAATTGATAGATTTAAATGGAGCTGTACGTAAAATATTGACAAAATTTCCTTTCCAGAATCCTCTGAGCCCTTGAGAAGATGCTATTGTCTTAATAAGCTCATAAAGATTCTTCTGTTCACCACGGACAATATACTCCAGTTTCAGTCTCTCCAATGGAGCAACAAAAGTTCTGGCACAAAGAAGGTTGCAGATGTTACATAAACAGATTCTGTAGCTGATATCCTACACATTACTAGTTACCAAACATCCAAAACAAAGAGGATCAGTATATACCACAGTACTGAGAAATAGTTATGATAGTTTTTGGAACTGAACAGCTATTTTTAATAAATCTATATTGCGCAATATATATACTAGTTATTGCACAGCCAAAAAAAAAAAAAAGCTGATCATATCACACATCCTCCACCTTGCAGTGGCGGAACCAACACCCAACGAGTCAGGGTGGCCGCCCATTCTGGCTCCGCTGGAAATTTATATTTTGGGCAAACCGCTCAAGCCGCCGGTGAGCAGTCTGCCAGACAGTCCCATTTTTTAGATGAAAATGAATGGGATAAGAACTGCAGATCCCACATTACTTAAAAGTGCTACCAACCGTTTGCTGTTTCCAACATTCATAAAATAAAATCAGCTAAAAGTGTAGATACTGACTATCGCGAGAGAAGAAATAGCCCATAAATGGCCATTTTAAGCTACAGTCAAGGCCGACCAGAGGAGATTGATGGTGGCCTTCTGCATCTTCAGGTAGATGAGAGAGAGTGCAGAGAGAGAAGTGATATTGATCAAAGTGGAATAGAAAAAGATAAAGGCAGGAAAAAAAAAGAAATTTAATTTGAGCACATAAAATTCAGCAAGAAAATTTCCAATATCTGACAATAATGTAAGTTGACTTCATAATCTCACCATCAATGCGTTCTTGAGTTTCTCCCATGGCTATTAGCATGCAGAATACAAAGAAGACAGGTAGTTGGCCAGGTTTATAAAGACTTAGGAACCCCAATAGTAAGTTCTTTTTTTGAAAGGTATTAATAAACAATCTCGCTATTGTGGCCATTGACAGTCGATGGTCAATGAACACCCTAACGTACTCGAATTCTTGGATCCGCCACTGCCACCATGTCCATTGGCCAATGTAAGTATCTGCTAACCCTTAAGTTTCTAGATATAACATGAATTATCATGCCAAAAAATAATGGATAACACTAATTATCATCCACAAATTTTATAATAAAAAGCTGATGCACAAGCAAAAATGGTACTTGGACGACCCTTACAACCATTTTTTGGAAAGGAGGCTGGATTAGAGTACGGTAGGATTTTATTAGTTATACAATCAAATAGCTGTCATCGAGTGACATTTGCAAGTCACTCCAAGTTGTTCCTATCCCTTGCGAAATATAATCACATACATATACATTGACTATAAGTTTAATATGATAGAACAGGCCTGGTTATGGCACAAAGTCAGCAAAGAAATGTTGTTCCTTGTGACATAACATAGCACATAAATTTGGCTCCCATATACATACAAAACTAATGTGTTCAAACAACAAATAAATCAAACGAAAAAGGTTCATATCCCTTACAACCATGCAATTCAAAGCGGTTGAGTTGCATCATGATTCTGGATCTTCCTAGTTAGGTAGTTGCTTGCTTTGAATTAATGTTTGCAAACAATTATGTATTAGGAATTAAAAGCATTTCAAAAGGTACAAAAAGCTCATGAAGCAAACTTATCATCAGCAAATAAAAAGCATATTCAAGAGCATCGCTTAATATGCTAAAAAAGGAACTATTACAAATTAGATTTGAGTTGGCCTTTCTGAGAAGGAATAGGTAATGGCCATGGAGTATAGATGCTATTATAAGTTAGCCACGAGGGTCCAAATCTCAAGCATGTCCATAAATGGGGGTTGTCGATCACCCTGAATGAGCGAACCCGCATTCTGATCAGCCAAATCTAAAATTCATTTCTCTTGGCTTAAGCTGGGCTCACCCTCAGACAAATAGTTTGTTTTAACCTCTAATTATACGTAGTCGTATTCTTGATTCTCAATGTCAATGTTATTCTTCCCAAGTATAGTTCTTCTAACCTAGGAAAATAGGATCAAAAGAACAAAAAATCACAGTCATTAAATAAAAGGAGTATATTAAGCATCGTCCTTTTGTCATAATGCCCAATGCCTTTACAGACATTGCCAATGTAAAGGAAAGATAATAAAAGCACACTAAGCCCCTATTTGGTAAAGAGTTTAATCAAAGGCGAAGTCAACAATTAATATTAACCAAGCATTTTATGGGATCTATAACTTTTCAACCCCGCATTTTATCATTTATTTTCAAAATATACTAATAATCTGGTTTTAATTCCCGTCACTACATATATCAAATTTGTTCTGAACTCATATACCAGTGATCATTAGTGCACTGAATCTTCACCGGGGTTCTAGAAACTTTCACGTAGCAGATTTAAATCCATTTCCAATAACTAATAGAACCAACACGGTATAGTATAACAAAAATTTCTAGTAATCATATGCTTTCGTATCTACAAACACATATATAAATCGGGAGAACAAACCTCGATACCATGGCAGCAACAGCGCCAGCCCAAAGATGCTTAGCAGTGTTCAAAGTACCTCTGCCACCTCCTCCGTGAAGCCTCCCCTTCTCTTCCTTAACAACCTCCCTGAACGCCACCGTTTCACTATCATTCCCATTCCCATTCTCCCCACTCTTTTCCCCAATATTCCCTACAGCGCCACCAGACACTGACTCCTCCGCACCAAACTCTTCACCATCTTTAACTGACGACAGTGTCACTGACAGAAACCTACCACCGCCGATCAGCCCCCTTCGGCGGCTCCTCCCTCTCCTCTGACAATATGAAACTGTTATTGAAACCGATTTACTCGAAGAAACCAAAGAAACAAATGATGCAGGAACCGACTCTTCCAAAAACAACCCACCTCTTCCAACAAAGCTTTCTAACTCCAAATTACTCTTTGATCTCAAATCATCATGACTTGCAATCAAATTCTTACATAAATGCTCCAAGTTATGCATTTGCAATAAAAAATTTAATACAAACACTAGATCAAATTGATGAGGGCGTGATTATATATAGACAGTACAAATGTGTATATATACAAAGAGAAAGTGAAGAAGAAGAGAGAATGGTATAAAATAGAGAATTGATTCGAGGGTGAGAGCGATGGGGGTATATTTCAGTGCATAGTTACCATCGCCGAGCGGCGAGTACAAGAAGATCCCGGGCAAAAATCGAACCAATCCACGACCAATTCAAACCGAAACAACCGGTTTGGGTCAATTTCTCTAAAAAATTTGTTGGGTTAGAGTTTCTTTGAATTAATTGTTCCACTGGTCATTAAACTTAGGTCTATATTTTTTATTGGTTACTAAAGTTTAAAATATCGAGTTTTGATCACTAAACTTAGATCTATATTTTTTATTGGTTACTAAAGTTTAAAATATCGAGTTTTGATCACTAAACTTAGATCTATATTTTTTATTGGTTACTAAAGTTTAAAATATCGAGTTTTGATCACTAAACTTAGATCTATATTTTTTATTGGTTACTAAAGTTTAAAATATCGAGTTTTGATCACTGAACTTATATCAATATCTTCGATTACTCACCAAAGTTTAAAATGTCAAATTTTGACCACTGAACTTTAAAAAAGACCGTACAATACTCACTAGCATAACCGTTAAATTTTGAAAAATATTGAGTTTACAATGAGTAATGTACAATATTTTTCAAAGTTCAATAACCAAAACTCAACATTTTAAATTTCAATGAGTAATCAAAAACATAATTCGACATTTTAAATTTCAGTGACCAATTAAAAACATAGACTTGAATTCAATGACCACTGAAACAATTAACTCAGTTTCTTTGGAAGAAATTGGGTCGGGTCGGGTCGGGTCGGGTCGGGTCGAGTCGAGTTATGAATTGATTCACCTAACCGATAAAACTTGCGACTTAAAAATTTGAAAAAAGAAAAATTAAAAACAAATGTAAAAAATTAAAAGTTAAAACCTCACTTGCTCTAGTTTAAAAGGTCTCATCATTTTTCTCATACTTCTTCTTTTTCTCTAGCCCTAAAGCTAAATGCCACCCTATCTCATTCTCTCTCTTTCAAACTCATCGACTGTCACCAACTTTGTTTACGTCTAGACTTGACGCTAGTCACTGGCCTTTATTTCTTTCGGTACTCGTAACTTTAAATTTTAAATTGATTATTCATTTAGGTTTTGCAAATTCGATGTCATAATGTGATAACTTAGGATTTGGTTTCAGAGCTTATTTTTTCCTTTAAGAAAGATGATAATTTATATAATATTTACATCTTTTTTCATACCTGATTACAAGTTTATGTTCATGACCGAAGCGTTGTGGTTGATAGATTTTTATTGTCGAGCGTATTTTTATGATTTTTAATGTCTAAATTAACCAACCTAACCTTCAAAACTTGATTGGGTTGGGTTAAAACACATAAATGGTTTGGTTTGATTATAGATCAAAACGTCTATGTTGGGTTCGAATTGTGTAATCAACTCAATCCAACCCATGCCCACCCCTACCTATAGCAGGCATTCCTGTAATTGCTGCAATAGTTTATTGAGATTATGGACGGAATAATTTTAAGTGTACATTTTGTTCTTATCTTTCAACCAAAATTCGCCAAATACCCGTATGTATAAATTCTGTGAACCAATTCCCCCCTCCCCCCTTTCCCTTGCGATCTTTCAACCAAAAACTGTCAAATACCCCCCTACGTATAAATTTCGTGAATCAAAATCTGTAAGTTCAACAAGGTTTTCAACAAGGTTCTTATGGACGCTTTCATAGTTATCTAAGAACAATTCTCCTAGTACAAGGGGATTGTTTACAGATCCCTTACACGCAGCACTTGCATGGTGCCTTTTTTGGGTTTTTTTGACAAGGATGAATGAAAATTGGCCAAGTGTTAACTTGTAAAAATTCTATGAAAAATTCTGTCCACCTAGCACTGTTCGTCTTCTAAGATACTCGCACATGTCTAGGCTTTTGGTGCATATAAAGTACGTGCATAATAATATGGTCAATTCATTTCGTTGATAATATATGAGAGCTTAAACTTCAAAATGCACATATTTTTATGTTAAAAATCGTGTCCAAACTCCAAATTAGTTTAATAAAGGTCAAACAAATTTTATAACTTAAAAAAAATAAATCAAATTGAGTCAAACAAAAATCAAATTAGCTCAAATCACCAATCCCATGAATTATAAACTACAATTTTTAGGGTTTTGACATTTTGACATATAAGAAATCAAAACAAAATTTTCAAGAAGTTGCAAATTATCTATGCTGAATTCGAGTATCCTTATTTTTCGATCTTCCTCTAGTTTCACTTATGAGATCTCGATTCTTGAAGGTGCATTTTTCATTTTTGTATTGTTCACCTAATCAGAAATTTAAAGATCCTTTTTCTCCCTTGATTTTTAATTTTAGGAAAAAATATTTATCAAACTCGCCTATCTTTAGGTTTAATGATTTTGAAGGTTCTAGTTCTTCATCAAATTTTATTCTAACTTCATTTTTTAAAGTTCACGTAATTGAATTATTTATATGTTTTTTGAAAATTTGAAGAATATAGATAAAGTTCAAGAATGAATTAATATATATTCAAAATTTGAAGAATATGGATGAAGTTCAAGATTGCATATTTTATTTATTTATTAGTTTAGATTATTTAAAAAATGCTAAAAATTAAAGCACTTATAATTATGCATATGCTTCGTATAGAAACGGATATGCTCATAATGCTTGATACTCAATCGAAACACATTGTTACGCGTTCTGCAATTTTGAACCTTGTGTTAAAATATAACCTTTTTGTATGGATAAAATTCAAAATTTTAGTTGATTTTTTTTTAAAAAAATTGATGAAATATATAGTAAAAATTTTAATAAAATTATGTTATTATAAAATATGCGATTGAAATAATTTCGAGAAAAATGAATTTTAAGAAATAAGGTGTCAAACAAGGGCACACGAAGGAGTACTTTTCACAAGTTTTTAATTGAAATAGATTGATTTTAATATGATTTATGTCCAATTTGTTAAAGATTATTTAAAACTCATTTTTTAGATATATTTATAAAAGCAAGATTATTCGTAGTCGCTCACCACAACTGTTGTCCTACATGACATACACATGACAAGTGATTATTTGATGCATAAATGTGACATTTTTTTATCACATTCATGTATCAAATAATCACTTTTTATGTGTATATCACGTAAGACGATTGTCGTGGTAAACGATTGCGAATAATATTATTTTATTTATAATTATATTTTTTTTTCAATACATTTTTCTTATTTTTTAATTATACAATCTAAAAATATATATTTTCACAAAAAATATATACTTGAGGGGGCAATTAGCACATAACATACTTACCTTTTATTATTATTGTAAAAAATGTCTTTATTTTTCTTTCTTTCTTTTTTGTATTTTCACCCTTATTTCTACCTTTCATTGCACAAAAGGTCCGTTTCACTCATTTTCTCAATTAAAAGTTGTGAAATGAAGAATATATCTTCCTATTTAAATAAAACAAAGGGAAAAAGAAAATTTAATTGCAACCATAATCCCAAAATTTTATAAAAGCTCAAATGAGTCCCAAATAAATTACTAAAATGGTGATTCGCACATAATTTCCCTACATTTTCACTATTATTGTGAGAAACATTTATACCTTTTTTCTTTTTACATTTTTAACCTTAATTACACATTTTGATTGCGCAAACAATCATTTCTATCAACTTTCATCCAATTTCTCAATAAAAATTATGAAATGACAAATATACGCTCTTGTTTAAATTTCAAAAAATAAAGAATTAATTGTAACCATAGTCCCAAATTTTCAAAAAGTGCAAATGAATCCCAAATAAATTATTTAAAATTTTAAATTTAAATTTTAAAAAAAGTGCAAACGAGTACCAAATAAATTGTTAAAAAATTAGAAATTAAAAAATAATTTTTTTACTTAAATAGGAGGACATATTCATCATTTCACAGTTTTTGTTGAGAAATTAGATGAAAATTGATAAAATTGATGGTTTTGCACAGTTAAATGTGTAATTATGGGTGAAATGCCAAAAAAAATAAAAGGTATAAACATTTTTCACATTAATAATGAAAAGTAGGGACATTACATGCTAATTACCCTTTTAATAATATATTTGGGATCTGTTTGCACTTTTTAAAAATTTTGGTATAAAAGTTGCAATTAGTTCTTTCTTTTTTCTTTTTATTTTATTTAAATAGATAGGTATATTCATCATTTCACAGCTTTTTATTGGAAAAAAATGATGAAAATGACTTTTTGTACAATAAAAGGTGAAAATGCTAACAAATGAAAGGACATTTTTGGATTGAAACATTTAGGTAAGTTATTCCTACCCTGACTATAAGGTAATACCATCCTAAACATAGGGTATTAACAGTTTAATATCGTAAAACTTTCATAAGACATTACTTTGAATTTTTGGAGCGTTACCGAACGGTATGCAAAACATTATATTATTAATATGTAGGGTGTGATTGTTCATTTCAGCTAAAGATATTCTTATATGTTTATCTATATATGTAATGACATGTTTACAAAATTTCAACAAAAAGCATTTTATGTAACCATTATGCAAAATGTAAATATGTAAAATATGGTGTTTAAAGAGTAATTACTCACTATACACAAGGTGAATTTTGTAAATTTTTCGTAAATTGAATAAAACTTACAACAAAATTTGTCCTGTGAAAATCATTTACGTTAACTTGTTTGCTCTCTTATATTGAACCATCATGTTTAAAATTTTGAACTTTTATGTGAGTTAGTTCGAAATTATTGGAATTGTATCACCTCTTGTAAATGAGAACTTTGTACCGAAATTATTCAACTGAGTGATTTATTGCTGTAAAATTCCTAAACAGACACTTTTAATCATTTAAGTTTTTTTAATTAAGTTTATAGATAAATTATTTTTGGTTGAAAATCTTAGACTTCGTTTCGCTAATTTATAAAATGATTTGTAAATTACTTATAAAAGATAAAATTTTATTTTCAACAACACATTTCAGTGAATTTAAAAGAACTATTTACTTATCCACAATTTATTTCTATCTATTTATAAATTAAACTATTTATGTTTGAAACCTTAGCCTCTATTTCACTAATTCATAAAAATAATTGTAAAAGATCAAATTTCGCTTTCAACTGTACATTTCAATGAATTCAAAAGAATTATCTACTTATAAACCATTCGTTTCTAACTTTCTAAAATAAAATTAAACTGTTTATAAATGTTCTACCGACATAGGCTTAGACTCCTATTTTTACATTACTCAATTAAGCCCTTGTTTGAGCATTATTTTTTTCATCAAAATGCTTTCTTTATCAATGATTTAACCTCATTTCAATCACATATTTTTTAATAAAATAATAATACACGTAAATTCAAAATTTTTCCCTTTATTTTAACTACACATTCCCCATCATAACATTATCGCAAAATTCATTTTTCAAAAAAAAAAAAAAGG
>NC_036238.1:142259-155855 GCF_002742605.1 Olea europaea var. sylvestris | reverse complement strand
ATAATTATGCATATGCTTCGTATAGAAACGGATATGCTCATAATGCTTGATACTCAATCGAAACACATTGTTACGCGTTCTGCAATTTTGAACCTTGTGTTAAAATATAACCTTTTTGTATGGATAAAATTCAAAATTTTAGTTGATTTTTTTTTAAAAAAATTGATGAAATATATAGTAAAAATTTTAATAAAATTATGTTATTATAAAATATGCGATTGAAATAATTTCGAGAAAAATGAATTTTAAGAAATAAGGTGTCAAACAAGGGCACACGAAGGAGTACTTTTCACAAGTTTTTAATTGAAATAGATTGATTTTAATATGATTTATGTCCAATTTGTTAAAGATTATTTAAAACTCATTTTTTAGATATATTTATAAAAGCAAGATTATTCGTAGTCGCTCACCGCAACTGTTGTCCTACATGACATACACATGACAAGTGATTATTTGATGCATAAATGTGACATTTTTTTTATCACATTCATGTATCAAATAATCACTTGTTATGTGTATATCACGTAAGACGATTGTCGTGGTAAACGATTGCGAATAGTATTATTTTATTTATAATTATATATTTTTTCAATACATTTTTCTTGTTTTTTAATTATACAATCTAAAAATATATATTTTCACAAAAAATATATACTTGAGGGGGCAATTAGCACATAACATACTTACCTTTTATTATTATTGTAAAAAATGTCTTTATTTTTCTTTCTTTCTTTTTTGTATTTTCACTCTTATTTCTACCTTTCATTGCACAAAAGGTCCGTTTCACTCATTTTCTCAATTAAAAGTTGTGAAATGAAGAATATATCTTCCTATTTAAATAAAACGGAGGGAAAAAGAAAATTTAATTGCAACCATAATCCCAAAATTTTATAAAAGCTCAAACGAGTCCCAAATAAATTGCTAAAATGGTGATTAGCACATAATCTCCCTACATTTTCACTATTATTGTGAGAAACATTTATACCTTTTTTTCTTTTTTTCTTTTTACATTTTTGACCTTAATTACACATTTTGATTGCGCAAACAATCATTTCTATCAATTTTCATCCAATTTCTCAATAAAATTTATGAAATGACAAATATATGCTCTTGTTTAAATTTCAAAAAATAAAGAATTAATTGTAACCATAGTCCCAAATTTTCAAAAAGTGCAAATGAATCCCAAATAAATTATTTAAAATTTAAAATTTAAATTTTAAAAAAGTGCAAACGAGTACCAAATAAATTGTTAAAAAATTAGAAATTAAAAAATAATTTCTTTTTACTTAAATAGGAGGGCATATTCATCATTTCACAGTTTTTGTTGAAAAATTAGATGAAAATTGATAAAATTGATGGTTTTGCACAGTTAAATGTGTAATTATGGGTGAAATGCCAAAAAAAATAAAAGGTATGGACATTTTTCACATTAATAATGAAAAGTAGGGACATTACATGCTAATTACCCTTTTAATAAAATATTTGGGATCTATTTGCACTTTTTAAATTTTTTGGTATAATAGTTGCAATTAGTTTTTTCTTTTTTCTTTTTATTTTATTTAAATAGATGGGTATATTCATCATTTTACAGCTTTTTGTTGAAAAAAAAAATTGATGAAAATGACTTTTTGTACAATAAAAGGTGAAAATGCTAACAAATGAAAGGACATTTTTGGATTGAAACATTTAGGTAAGTTATTCCTACCCTGACTATAAGGTAATACCATCCTAAACATAGGGTATTAACAGTTTAATATCGTAAAACTTTCATAAGACATTACTTTGAATTTTTGGAGCGTTACCGAACGGTATGCAAAACATTATATTATTAATATGTAGGGTGTGATTGTTCATTTCAGCTAAAGATATTCTTATATGTTTATCTATATATGTAATGACATGTTTACAAAATTTCAACAAAAAGCATTTTATGTAACCATTATGCAAAATGTAAATATGTAAAATATGGTGTTTAAAGAGTAATTACTCACTATACACAAGGTGAATTTTGTAAATTTTTCGTAAATTGAATAAAACTTACAACAAAATTTGTCCTGTGAAAATCATTTACGTTAACTTGTTTGCTCTCTTATATTGAACCATCATGTTTAAAATTTTGAACTTTTATGTGAGTTAGTTCGAAATTATTGGAATTGTATCACCTCTTGTAAATGAGAACTTTGTACCGAAATTATTCAACTGAGTGATTTATTGCTGTAAAATTCCTAAACAGACACTTTTAATCATTTAAGTTTTTTTAATTAAGTTTATAGATAAATTATTTTTGGTTGAAAATCTTAGACTTCGTTTCGCTAATTTATAAAATGATTTGTAAATTACTTATAAAAGATAAAATTTTATTTTCAACAACACATTTCAGTGAATTTAAAAGAACTATTCACTTATCCACAATTTATTTCTATCTATTTATAAATTAAACTATTTATGTTTGAAACCTTAGCCTCTATTTCACTAATTCATAAAAATAATTGTAAAAGATCAAATTTCGCTTTCAACTGTACATTTCAATGAATTCAAAAGAATTATCTACTTATAAACCATTCGTTTCTAACTTTCTAAAATAAAATTAAACTGTTTATAAATGTTCTACCGACATAGGCTTAGACTCCTATTTTTACATTACTCAATTAAGCCCTTGTTTGAGCATTATTTTTTTCATCAAAATGCTTTCTTTATCAATGATTTAACCTCATTTCAATCACATATTTTTTAATAAAATAATAATACACGTAAATTCAAAATTTTTCCCTTTATTTTAACTACACATTAAAAATTTTTTTTTTGAATGTATGTGTAAAAAATATTTAAAAAAAAAAGATTGGAAACCAAACAAGGGATAAAGAAAGGGAACCGGAGGAAATGAAATCTGCTCTTTTTCTTAGGTTGACTATTCATGAGAAAATAAGGTTTTTCTGTTGGGATTTTTTTGTTTGTTACTAAAATTTGGTTGGGACGTGCCAAGTAAACGTCGCATTAGGGCAGAAATGGACAAATATGTTAAATGAGAATGTGCTGGAAAACGAGCTGGCCTATGATTAAGATTTAAGAACCAATAAAAATTGAAAATGACATTTGATAAACCCCATTTAATCCAATTTATTGTTACTGATAAATGAGTCGAGATAAATTGCTTGCAAATTCGGACCGTGGCTACAATCCGCTACGGCCCGTGGCAAACCAAGAATTTTCTTGGACCGCGGTTGACGACGATCAACTCCTGTAACTATTGACTTTATTTATTTTGGTCTCTCTTTCCAGTTTTTTGTCCGATTTTGATCATTTTTCATATAAATTTTCAATATTGCTCCCACAACTTCTATCAATTTCCATATTGATACCGAACTTCCACAGTCATTCGAAATTGGGCCTCTCTAAGTTTCAAAATTATGCAATTTAGTCCCACACTCAAATTTGTATTATTGAATATGTGTAGTTGAAAATGAATCTACAGAAATTTGGGATTTAGAAAATGAAAGTCAAACAAGGGCTAAAAGTTTGTTTGGGAGGGATTTTTTTAACTGATGTATGATTTTTTTTAAAAAAAATGTATGGTTAAAAAGTATGGAAAATGATACGGTTTTCATATAATGTGTGCGATTGAAAATGTTTTAGAAAATATGATTCTAAGAAATTTTAATCAACGAACTTATTAAATATAAAGAAAACCAAAATTGGTTTGAAGAATTCATAAAATTCCCAATATTCAAAAACGATAGAAAAACACAAAGCTTTAACTTTTATTTAAGGGAATTTTTTTCAAAAGTAAGAGGATAAGTATGATCTATTTCAAAATTAAGAATAAAGGTTTGAACTTTCAAAGAACAGATATTTAATAAAATTTATTTATGATTTAATTAATTAATTATATATTTTATTAATTAAATATATTAAGATCACATATATATACAATTTGGTCACAGAGTTACAATTTAATTAATCTCATAATATTT
Source organism: Olea europaea var. sylvestris (assembly GCF_002742605.1). Classification (NCBI taxonomy): domain Eukaryota; kingdom Viridiplantae; phylum Streptophyta; class Magnoliopsida; order Lamiales; family Oleaceae; genus Olea; species Olea europaea. Next base: position 151,884 of record NC_036238.1, on the reverse strand, counting down.
TTCGATTACAAATAATAATTTTTAAATATCACAAATTATTTTACGGTCACAATTCAAAAATTTTATAGTTCACGATTTGTTCATCGGTCACAGATCAAAAATTAATACTTCACAATTTATGTGTTGATCACAATTTACAAATATTATAAGTCACAATTTTATTAGACAATCACAAATTAATATATTTTTAAGTCACATTGGTCACAATTTATCTTTTTCATCGGTCACATATTTGTTTATTAGTCACATATTAATCAATTTAATGGTCATAACCAATCAAAAGTATGTGACCACCACTGAAGCATCTCTGTCATCGTCACCGCCAGAACCACCATCACCACCCGATAGCAACCATCGCAGGGCAAAACCACCATAGCAAGCACAACACTACTGGCCACCTCTCAACGTTGCAACCATCACCATAATAATAGAAACCAATCACCAAAACAATGAAAACCAAACCATCGAATCTCATCACCTATGCCATCCCACACAAATCACCATCGCCACCGCCGACCACCACACACCAAACTATCAGATCAGCCACCGCCAACCACACAAAGACCATCACCACCACTACTCTAACAATCAAAACCACCACAACCCACCACCCACTGTAACTACCATCAACCCCCATCACCACAAACACTAGATCCGGTGGCCAGCCAAAACTACTTCAAGCGTCGGTCGTAGATTTTGCTTCGCAACTATTGCTTTTGCGCTTCTAGTCGTCGGCGATTAGATCTTGAAATGGATAGTGGGCAAGCGGCGACAACACCACACGAAACACCACTTCACGCACTAGTCGTAGATCTGTTTTGCAGATACTACTCCCGTGCTGCTAGTCGCTGGCTATTGCTCCTGAAATGGATAGACTACTAGTCGCCAACAATTGCTCCAGAAAATGTAGAGAGAGACGGTTGTGCATTGTGAGTGGTGGGAGGCGACGGTTTGTGGGAGAGAGAGAGAAAGTGTGGAAATTAATTAGGATTTGTGGTGTATGTATTGGAGTATATAGATTTATTAAAAATATTTATTTTATAAAAGTTTCAATTAAAATACAATATCTGGTTTTTGAAAGATGAAACTACATATTTGATTTTGGAACTCATGATTTTAATCATAGGATTTTGTGTAATTACCACTTTATTTAAACACTTATTTGATCCTTATTATTCTAAAAATTCATTTTCAACCACACATTATTCAATAAAATAATATTATACACGAATTTAAATTTTTTTCCCTAATTTTTAAATATACATTCTTCATTAATTTACTATTCAAAATGTATTATTTCTCTTAAAATGAGGCTCAAAACAAGAGCTAAATACTAAAAATCCTAGAGCAGAACTCTAGCCCTATATAAAGAAAAAGACGAAATTAAGTCCAACTAAATTAACAATTGAAATGCAAAAGAAAAAGAAAAAGAGCATGCCACGTGGCCATGGGAAAAAAAACTGTTAAAGTCGATATTTGCTGGATCCCGTTCCGAACAAAACAAGGATTCTTCGCCAATTGGGTACTCGACCGGGGGGACAGAGCAGGGAGCATTTTTCCTGATGCGGGGACCGGAGGGTATAGGGAATATGGTCCCCATATAAAGTTCATTTCAAGATATTATTTTTTATCATACAAATTGAAAAAGTATAATGATTTTCACCAACTAAACATATGAAATAATAAAAATGAACAAATAAGCAAATAAAAAGGAAAAAGTAAACGGAATAGTGAAAGGGGTAAGAGACTTGTCCTGTACACCCTTGCGTTTATCCCATCTTAATTGGGTATGAAAACGGGGCAATGAGAAAAAAATATTCGACGAGAATGAGAATGGGAATAACTGTCCCAACCCAATTGCCATCCTAACAAGGCTACTAGAATGGATTCGATATTGGTATATATTAAGCCCTCGTTTGGCAACCATTAATTTTCATTCCATTACATTTCATTTTTCTCTTTCCTATTTTCAACCACACAATCTTTCATAAAATAATATTACACGTCAATCGAAATTTTTTTCTTCTTTTTCAACTACTCGTTTTTCAAAAAAATACTATTCCACCAATTTTCATTATTCATTACCTAAAATGAGGGCCAAACAGGGGGCTAAAAATTTTATAGGTCTGGGACTAGACTATTTTCCCAAAAATTGGTCGGTGCATGGCTGCCTTCTTACCTTTACACTTTTTAATTCTCCTTTTAAAGGGGAATTTTAGAGTAGTATAAAGAGACTAAGAGCACAGCTAAGCTGAGAAGTTCAGATTTTTTTCTAAGGTTTTTTTTTTTTTTTTTCCCTAACTACGTTTCTAAATTTATTTAGAGCCTGTTTGGGAGTGATTTTGAGAATTGATTTTTTGATCGTTACGAGAAAAGTGGGGTCCACCTGTGAGAGAAGAAGTCAAATATGACGGTAGAAATAGTGAAATAACGGTCAAAAAATCAATTTTTTGGGTGAAAAAATCGGATCCAAATAGACCCCTAAGCTTAGTCAAAAATACACCAATAAATTTCTCTTTTCTAAAGGTAGAAATTGCACGAGGCTTAAAAGAAGCAACAAAGTTTTGGAAGTCAGTAAGTCACTATAGATACGATTTGCTTAGAGCCCAGCCCACTTTGTGAGCCCATTTGATATTTCTTGGTTGAAAATGTGAATGCTTAATGCTCAAATTTAAACATTCACTTAAAATTATTGATGGGATTAGAATACGAACATAATTTATACATTTTCATGAAGAAATGCATGTGTTTGGCTAAGCTTAAATAAATGCATTATTCCACTTGTATAGAAATTCTTTCTACAGAATTAATCTAGAAATCTCACATGAGGTGGACCTCATGTGAATAAAATAATGGAAAAAAAAAACTACCCCATGCCTTGTGTCTTGTCTGGAGGGGTTACATAACCCCTCCATTTGTACTTGAAGAAGCATTGTAAATAAATAGCTTCCTTCTTTGTCAAAGTTAAAATCAAATATGATACTTAATTTATTATTAAGATCCTGTTTGATTCCAATTTTTGAAAGATATAGTCGTCATGGGATCCATACAAGAAATAGAAAATGAAATATGGTAATTTGATGTGATGGATAACGGTCATATTTTTCATTTTTGTGGCCAAAGAATGAGAATCAAACGGGAGCTAAATAAGTAACTATTAAGTAATGGGATAACATCAAACCCACGTTCATGTTTTAGATAAGTAGGCCTAAAAATCTTTATATTGTATGAGTAACTTTTGCCGCTAAAAAATAATAATAATAAAAACTAAAGATATGAACTGAGTATCATTTTTGCTAGTTGTAAAGACATGTCATGATTCATTGGTTCATAGAAAGGTAATGCATACAAACATGCTTAAAATAAAAAAATAATAAAAAAAAATTATTGAAGTTTAGTCGAGCATGCTCAAATTATTGTTTAAATTCAAAAGAATGGTCTCAAGAATTAAAAAAGGGCATGAAAAGAATGGGAAGCATTATAGAATGAAATTTAACATTATCTAATATCTAACCATATCTATTCTTTTTTGTCAATTTTTGGTCCACTTAGATTGATATTTTTGTCCTGAAACCTATAATTTTATGATTTTTTTACTTTGGGCAAAAATTGAAATGAACGTTTGCCTACAAAAAAATCATTTTTCTTTTAATGTCTCAAATTCTCAATACACCACATCCCCCCACACAAGTTGGTACCTAATGCTTGCTTGTGATGTGCCCTATTCGCTTTCCATTCATTTTTGGCAATTGGTGGGATAATTAAGAAAACATAAGTTAAGTACCGGTGTTTAGGAGATCAGTTTCGTATGTGTGTGTGTGAATCTTCAATCAAAATCTTATTTATCTTCTTGAACTTGATTGGAACTCATAGAACCCTTATTCTTTTTATGCATATATTAAGTCCCAATAGACTAGTTTTGTGCTCGTCCCATGTAAGTATTGAAAATCAAATATGAGTTCAATTTAAGTTTATCATATCCCTTAACAATGTTTTAGTTGCATTTTCAATGAGAATTGAGTTGCTTGGCCTACTTATGACAGGTATGGTGACTTTGAGCCACCATGCATGCCTTTTTTGTAAAACGTTTTAGTAAATTATTTTTAAGATTTAAAAGTAAAACGTAAGGTGACCTTTCGATCTTGGGTTGATGCATTTGTACAGTCCGAACTTGACAGCTCGTCTGACACTCTCCTCACAAAGGTGAGGGGTCCGCCCCCAATAAAATAATGCGTGGGCCCCTCCAATGTGAGTATAATGTACACCGAGCTGTCAAACTCGATGTACTTATAGCAAGATTATTTGACCTTTTAGAGAAATTAACTTGATAATTATGTATAAGAAAACTTTTTGAAGTGTTAACGACAATAAACTCCAACTCAATTAAACTAAAACTCATTTAACAACGTCCATTGTAATTAGACATTTAGTTACAGTTAGTTGAATGAACAAATTGTCAGAAGTTTCTCGAAAGTTGTGTATCGGAACCATATCGACCAAGTCTTTTCTCATTTCCCAGTTGGTGGATATATAGGTTTGCACAAGCCTATAGTATTTCTATGAACATACATCATATTCTCAACCAAAACTCATTTAACAGATTACATTGTAATTAGACATTTAGTTCCAGTTAGATGAAGTAACAGATTGTATCAGAACCATATCGACCAAGTCTTTTCTCATTTTCTATGAACGTACATCATATTCTCATGGACGGGTCCCAATGTTCTCTCCGTGGAGAAAACACATGAAAATCAAACTCGACGTCTAGAGTCGTACATTCTTTTACATTCAATGAACTTATGTCACGAGATCAACAAAAAATCCGACCGAAATGACTCGTGAACTTTGACTCGACTCACAAATAAAAATCTTTTACATCTTGGGTCATTTTCACCTGTCATAAAGAACATGACTCGAAATGGAATTAGACTATTTATAATAGTTGAGACCCGTGACGACCCATTTTTATAATTTGATTGATTTGTCATTATTACAAAAGCTTCTTTCAATTCACATGCATACAACCAGACAATTCTCGCACGTATCCAAAATCCAATGAAGATTCAATGTTTGTTTGGGTTCCCCTTCTTTCAAACATACAATTTTTTTTTAAACTCTTTTTTTTTTTTTTTTTTTTTTATCACACTTTCTCACATAAAATAATATTACACGTAAATCTAAAAAAAAATTATTTTTTAATTCCACATTCTCAAAAAAATTACTATTCCAAAAACGTACTTTTTCCCAAAATATTTCGTTTGAGCCACATTTTTATCAAAAATTGAATCTTGTAACAATGATTCTTGTAGAGATTGTGTGGTATAAGAGCAGGAAAAAAATTTGAATTCACTTGTAAATTATTTTATTGAAAATATGTGATGATAATGAATTTGAAAAAAAATGTACTTTGAAATAACGGGACTCAAACGGGGAGTCATTTTAATAGAGCTCAAATAGGGGCAATGTCTTTTCTTAAAATGTAACGATCTGATATTTATTTCCAAGTTGTTATGGAAGAATATAATCCATCTTACTCGTCAAAGCTTTCTACCGTGTCATCAGGATTTGAATTCATGACATTTCTCTTAATAAAATGTCTTTGATTATTATTATTCATTTACATTATTGGTTCCCCCAAAATTTTTTCTAGTTGGATTTTGGTATTGCTCCTGAATTTGCTCGACAACATTTTGTTACGGAGAAAAATATTGGAGTTAGTATATCTTTTCCAAAAATACCCGTCTTTCAAAGTTATACTCTTTTCATTTTTTGGACTTCTCTTTTCTTGAATTTCAATAATTTTGAGGATTATTAAATTCACAATATCAGAGTTCAAAATTGCTTAATATATATATTTTTTTGGACATATAATTTTTTGAAGTAATATATTTCTATATATCTTGTAGTTCAATGTCATGTGTGATAATATAAGAAATTAATATTAGGACAAGATTTAGTTCAAAATAATTTAAATTTTGTCGTGATCTATTTTTTAATTTTATCTAATTATACCAGTAGAGTCCAATCTAACATCACAAAAATGTGACAGCAAGTATAATTTTGACCCGTTCACAACGGTCACATGTAAGAATTTTATGTGATTAAGCCCCTATTTAATAATCATTAGTTTTTAACTTTTCTTTTTACATACTTATTTTCTATCACATATTCTCACAATAAAATCCTTGTTTGAGCTTCATTTTTTGGGGAAAAAAAGTATTTTATAACTGTATTTTTTTTTAAATGTATGATTAAAAAATAAGATTAAAAAAAAGAAATGTTTTGAGATTACGTGTAATATTATTTTATTGAATAATATATAATTAGAAAAATAAAGAGAAAAATACATTTCAAATTTAATGGAGCCTATATAGGGGCAAAATATTTTGCACGTAAATCTAAAACATTTTCTTACTTTTTAACTGCATATTTTCTTAAAAATCACCATTCAAAACTTTTTTTTATTTTTTTTCCCCCAATGATCATTAAATATGGGCTAAAGTGTAATACTGTTCAACTAGGCATTTGAATTTTAGTATGCTTTAGAAGTTGTATACACGATTATCTCAAATTTCTATTGAGAATGGAGTCTATGTATTTTTTCTTCAATTTTGTTCATGCTTAGGGCTAAACATGGTCAAGTTTGGTTCGATTTTAAAGAGAATCAATTCGAACCCGAATTTTTGAGTATTTTGTATGTATAAACATTGTATTCAAATTTAATTATAGAACTGTTCGAGCTCAATTTCGTTCCATCTGATTCGATTTGGCTCTGTTTGGTTACATTCTGTATAACAACACTACATTAATTTAACTAATGATGTGTTCAATTTTAACTCTTACAAAATAACGTAATCGAATTTCGTGATATTTTTTGCTTATCTCTCTGTTGAGTTCTTCATAAATTTCGCTATTATAATCATAGAAAAAGGAAGATAGTGAACTCATAATAATGAAGAGAGGTGTACTCGAGCTTTCAATTTGATTTGGTTAAAACTTAGATCAATTTGACTAAATTGAGCTTGGGCTGAAATTATAAATAGGATAATCATATTTTGGATTTAGACTAAATTAATTAGTTAACAAAATTGTTTTAAAAAAATAAAATAATTTGATTTATTTAAGAGAAATATTCCGTTCTTATTTGGTTATTTGATTTTTGGTCTAGAACTAAAAATTTAACCAAATCAATCGATTCTCGATTCAAATACTCGTTTAGGTATTTAAATTAAGAAAAATCGCTCGGTTCGATCGCTACAAAAAAATGACTTTAGGTACGGATTTTTCATTTTTGAAATCACGATATTCGTTGTTATTATTCTTTACTAATGAAATATTAGAAATCACAAATCCGTTGTTAATTTGGGGGTCACTGATAGTTATCAACAGATCGCACCATAGGTAAAGAATAAATCTTTTTACCGATGAATTTTCAGTTGGTAAAGAATAAACCTTTTACCAACGAAATTTTCATTGGTAAAAATCTTAATCATTACCAACCGACTTTTCGTTGGTAAATGTCTATGATTACAATTGACAAAAATCAATGTTTTAAATAGACGCGTAGGTGTGAGATGTAGTAAAAAAAAATTATTTATTTATTATTATTATTATTATTATTATTATTATTATTATTATTTACTTAATAATTATATTTTTTTAACTTTTTGCTAATTGAGTTGAAAGGCCCAAAAAATTGTTTAACCACTTATTGAACCATAAATTTATAGATGGCAACTCCAATGACTTTGTTGAGAACTTCCCATGTGGGATAAAAATTTCTTTGAAATTGATTAATATTAGAAATGGTAAAAAGGTCGTTGTATAAAGTGGGTTAAGAGAGCAAAGAACATGTAATCTTAGTTCTTGTATTGAATCTTGCATTATCTCGTGAAAGATGCATGGGGGAGTATTATTACAAGTTAGATCATGGCCCTCGGTTGGGAGTACACGTGGCCTCATCTCGTAAATTTATATGTCAAATTATAGACATCACACTTAACTTCCTAACTTGCTACACATTTATTAATCGCCTGCTCTGCCGCTACTTTGACAAGACAAGACAAGACACTTGTACTTTATGATGGGTGTCCCATCAATCAATCAGGAAGGACCCTTGTGTAAGATCGGATCTTTAGGGAGGAGTGCTGCTTAGGGCATTTGGGCCTTGATATGAAGGGCCTCGGCGTAATGCACCTCGGCAAAGACAGAACATCTAGGCCTAGTCACTTAGGCGTTAATATTTAGGCCACGTCATGGGTGTTGTTTCGGTATGCTGATTGACTTCTGTTGGCCTGGGAGCCTCGACTAGGATGTCATGTGGTCCAGCATGAGTGAGCTATGGGCCCCAATGGATCGGTCAAGTGTGTCAATATGTAACGATAGTTCTCCAAGTCCAAGTATGGTCATTTATGTAATGCGTGGATTTTAATGTGGTAAAGCCAGTGTGTTGGGTAACAATTGAAAAAATAAATTGTACATTAAATAATAGTTCTCCAAGTCCAAGTATAGATATTTATGTCATGGTTGGAGTTGAAAGTCTACTACCGTGTTCGAATTAATAGGTGAAGTTTGCTGTTATGGTGTTGCTGCGAAAGAAAAGGGGTGACGAAGAAGCCGAGGCAGTGAAGATGGGCTAAATTGTGAAGAAGAAGAAGAAGAAGAAGAAGAAGAGGCGGTGAGTGGATTGAACCTGCCGAGGCTTATGGAGATGTGGCTGAGTTGCGAAGAAGAACCCGAGGCAGTGAGTGGATCGAACATGTTGAGGCTTATGAAGATGTGGCTGAATTGCGAGGAAGATGTCGAGGCGGTGAATGGATCGAACTTGCCGATGTTTGTGAAGATATGATTGTGTTCGATGGGCGTGCCAATGATTTGATGTTTTGTGCATGTTACCGAGAAAAGGCAGTTGAACCGTTTCAACTTCTAAGGCACGTACGGCAGCTGCATTAAATGCGCAATGTTGGTTATAGCTATGCCTTCTAGAAAACGACGCGCTTGGGAAGGTGCGTGAGTAGCACGTTTGAATCTGAGGCGTTGATACATAATTCGCCCCCATTTGCCCCTTTAATTCTCATCAATTTAAATTAAATTTTCTCTCTCCTATTTTCAACCACACAATTTTCAATAAAATAATATTACATGTAAGTTGAAAACTTTTCATTCTTTTACAATCACTCATTTTTCAAAAAAACGCTATTCCTCCCAGTATAATTCAAATTAATGGTAAACGGGGGCTTCAAATATCAATAATATGTTAGTCATCGTGTTCAATTTTATCCAATTTAACATATCAAATACGTCATATTCTTTTTCACAATCTCTTTTGTTAAAACGAATGTTTGATGACTTTGATCATTTGAATTCAAAATACATATGTAACGCTATGCCTGTCACTGGTATTCGACCATTAAATCAAGAACCAAGACGGACAATCTCAACCGGGGAAAATAGTTGGTTGAGTTGAACCTATATTTTAGAATGTGTTTGATTGTCAATATTTTCCATGAAAAATGTTTTTTTTTTCACAAAATTCCTATTTTTTTTCTTTTTACCATTTGATTGATATTTTTTTCATAGAAAATATTTTACTATTTTTGGTCACATGATCATATTTTTCATG
>NC_036238.1:114766-141265 GCF_002742605.1 Olea europaea var. sylvestris | reverse complement strand
CAGAAACCTCTTGTTCGGAAAAATATTTTGACTGGAGAAAAATGAAGCAGAAGTGGTAGCTCTTTCATTGCATTTTCTTCATGCTATCCTAAGAATTTAATCCAAGTATCATATCAGAAGAAGTCTAACTACTAAGATGCAAAATTGATGTATGTGTTTGTCCTCCTTGATTGTCAAGTAAATATCTTCATAATGAATTTGATGATAATAAAAAAGTCAATTTGATGATATTTTGGCTACATATATCTTGAAAAAATGTGAACTCAATTATGCAAATTGACGGAACAAATGCATTAGTAACATACTTTTACCTTCTTCATACAATTGAATGCTTGTGTAACATAATATATCGTGTGGATGTGTAGAATCCTTATGAAACTATTGATTTCTACATTTGAGGTATGGAATTTTCTTTGTATTCTGAATATGGCAACCCTCCCCAAAAAAAAAAAAAAAAAAAAAAAAAAAATACAAAATCCCCCAAAAAAAAAAAAAAAAAAAAAAAAAAAAAAACTTACGGAAATCTAAAATACTTAAAAGTGTTCATTACCAAATTAGAGTTTGGTGCATAGTTGTTAAATAGTTGCTACAACTTGTACTTATTGAAGGATATTTCTCCACAGTGAGTCTCAATCACACTTTTCTTTATAATAATAGAAGCCTTTCCTAGTTGCAGTTAGATGTAATTAGGTAATTCACACAGATCATTACTTGACTTCATATACTCTTAGGATTTCAAGACTCGCAGTTTTAAAAGTACATTTTTCTTCCTTTAGCCATTCATATGTAATTTTTCAGTGTGCACTTGTAGCTTTCATTTGTGAATGTTGAGGATCTGATATATAGAATTTCAAAATATGAGTTAATTTCTGTAAGCTTTCTACTACTCTTAGCTTGATAAATTCTGCTCTGCTTTCAATTGGTAATTGTCTGTTGGACGAAATCGTCTAAGAAAAAAAAAAGCATGCTAAAGTACACTTGCGCAGGAAAACTGACCTTTCCAGGGTTCTCACTCATGCAATGAAAGAGAAAAATTTCACATTTTTTTGTTGTTTTTTCGTGTAACATTCGTCAAATTTTGAAATGTGGATAAAGAGGAGTGCTGATGTTTTTATTAAACACCGTAGTATAGTTTTCACTGACTTAAAAGTGCAAGTGTATTTTTGTGTCAGAATGACTTTGCCTGCATAATTTACTTCTCTGCTGCTTTATTTTGGAGTCAAACATAAACTTGATTTCTAGTGACTTGGCTTGTTGTCAATTTTTCTATTAATTTCATCTCTTTCCCCTTTTTGGATCTTGTCATGGCTTTTTACCCTCTTGTGATTTATTCTTGATATTTAACTTATTGAGAACATGTTTGGCAAAGCTTTTATAGATTATAAGCTGTGCATCCTAATGCTTGGATGATAAGGGGGTAAAAGTAGGAAAAAATCGTGGGTCCTATGAATATGTGGATAAAAATAGAGTTTGATCAGCGTATAACAATAATAAGCTTTGACAAACATGCTATTAATCCACATGATTGTAGTTTACCCTTTGTGTTCCCTTCTGCCCTCTGCTTTTTTGTACTTCTGTTTATAGGCAAAATCTGTATTTGTTATAACAAAACCATCAGATTGCAATAATTCTGTATTTCATTCTTTTTCAGTGCCAAAAACATCACATTGTGGGGTTACCTGATGGAGGAACTGCCAAACCCCAGTCCGACCCTCAATTGAATATTGTCAGCCACGTGGAAAATTTTACTACAATCAAAAGTGAGACGCAATTCAATGCTGAATCAAAATTGCAGGATAACGCCAACTTAATGATGGATGAAGCAAGCAATTATGTCCCCTGCATTTTAGATGTTGATATTGAGACAGGAAAGCCACACAACCCTATAATCTATGACGAATCTGTTGAAATTTTGAAGACTGATGATTCCTTAGTAGTAAGTTCTCTGCCCAAGAGACTCGACTTTTATTTCTTTAGAGTCCATATAAAATACTAAAAATCAGAGTCATATTCAGTGTCCTTGTCATGCAATCTTTGGTCAATTATGCAATTGAAAAGGATTATTTATTGCTGTGCAGAGGGCATTGCAGAGAGAGATTAACCTACAAATAGGAGGAAAATTCATGCAGCTCTTAATGAACCATAGCCCTGATATACCCAAGTTCGCTTCAAGAGGTAATTATCTTGCTTCACAACCTTTTGACCTTTGTGTCTTTAGTGAACTGTTGAATTGTGTGTGAACCTTTTTATCCCTTCCTAAATTTTTATTGGCATGCCGCTATTTTTTATTTTATTTATTTCCCTTCCCTTTTGCAGCACTCTCCTTAACTAATAGTCAAATGTAACTAACCTAATTTATAGTTAGTTAAAAGAAATCGAACATGATCATACTATGGTACGGATTAAACAAATCATAATCCAAATTTCAGTTGTGGATATCTAGTATCTCTTGGTGCACACAAAATCGTGAGTGATGGCCAACTACATTCACACGTGAAACTTCTTCTTCCTGCAACTATTTAGCTTCTCCATATTCTAGACTCCAAGTTTGGCATAAAAGAAAGGCTTATGTATAATTAAACCATCTATAATACTTCCCAAATGGATTTCAAGTGGTTCAACATGGTATCAGACTTGCAAAGGTCTCAAGTTTCATCGCCGCCCATTTAAATGAATGATTGTTCATGTGTAAGACTTTTAATGGGAAAATGAGCCCCCCTACTCATGCGGGGATGTGTTGAAGATAATATTTAAATGATATATATGTACTCCTCTTAAGAGCTTACATTTTTAGATCAAGGGGTTCAACAGCGTGACATCTACCAAATATTAGACGAGTGGTTATATATTCCCTTGTACATATGCAGCCTTTTATCATCCTTGGAGGTCATTACTAGCAAAACTGTTGCAAACCATGGTTAGCCAATAGGACTGAGTCGTTTATGAGAACAATACTTTTTCACATTACACTTTTTTTCACATTTCTTTTCTTATGACTTGAAATAGAGCTAATTCCATACATTTTGCAAGTTCAATATTTTTGCTGCGAATAAAATTTACTTGCTTACAAACTTTTTTTATATTGTGAAGCAGATAAATATCTGATTGATAGAGTCTATGATACGCCTACTAACAGATCAAGGAAATATAAACGATCCGTCTCCTTCAATTCAAGAAGAGTAGTTCTCCTGTTCTCTATCTTGTAAGCATATTATCTTTCACATACTTGATAAAATAAGTTATTTTATTGCTCTTTTTTCAAATTTGATAATTATTTAAAATTAAGATCATTTAAGTATAATATAATTAAATTGAACAAAGATGAATAAAACTTCCAGTCACTATAACTTTTTAAATCATTCTTTCTCATTACAATAATTAAGAAAAACAACCTGGCATGTAGTTGTACAAATTCTTGAAAAAGGATCATGTAGTCGACCCTAAATTTATTTTGAACAAGTGCTAATTAATTTATATTTTATTTGCAGGTCTAGTATTGGATCGATAATCCTAATATACCTGACACTGAGAGTGAGGCAGATTGGCGACACATCTGGTAGTCTTTAGCTTTTTTTGTTACAATCTTTTGTGAAAGAGTCTTGTTAGGAAGTATTTGGCTTTGCTCTTCGCCTCTTCCTCTTTTGCTTTTGTTTCTCTGATGTAGGTTTTTCATCGATGTACATAATTTGAGAATTTGGAAGTATATACATTAGCTGTTTCAATTGATCTTTGTATACGAGTTTCCTGTTTCCTTGTCATTGCTGTACATTTGTTTCTTAAGGGTTATTTTTACAGCAAATCCTCTTTGCTTACACGAGATTTTTAGGCCTCAACCCAAATAGAAATGGGGATTTGGTATTGTCCCTTACCTCTACACATGAGATGGGAACATCTAACCTTACCTCAAGAAGTACAATTTAAGGCGTTTGAGTACCCCTAATAAATTTTTTCAACATACAAACTTGAACAGGAACCTTGTTACACTTACAGAATATGGTTCACAGAATTAGTACAGGTGGATCAAGGGTGGACCAATTGTTTTGGGTTGTGGGGTCAATAATTAGAATCGTGCTACAGTGTCCACATGAATGACCGCGGGGTTGACACAACACACACACGAGGTCGGGATTATTTTATTCATAGTGACCCCGCTGGACATGTGAGGGCATGGTCACTTGCGAGTTCATCCTCACGGGTTGTGCTTAGCTGCAAAAATTAATGTGTAATTTTTTTAAAATAATATAATATTTATAAAAATAAGTTAATACGTATTTTGACATCTTAAAAGTGTCTTATAATTCTATTATTATCAATATTGTTAAATGAATTTTGCAATATGTATAGTTTTATTTACCATGTCATTTATAGATATTGAGCTAACGACGAGTAAATCAAATTGGATGTAAGAAGTAAATGAAATTTAAGTTTAAAAAAAATAATAATTTGAAAGTAATTCAAATTACATTTAATCCGTAACGATTTTAGAATTTTTGACATTATATTTAATGTAAAATTTCCTAATAAAATGATGTAAATTATATTGGAAAATTTATCGTAAAAAAATAAACGTTAATGAAATAATTGATTTTTTTTTTTTAAAAAGACGAGTTAAACGCCTCTTTTTAATACGTACGTTTGACGCATATTTAACTATTTTCGATATTTGTTGGGACCATTCAATATAACTACGATGTAGTTTTCATAACGAACTTCTAAATAATGTAAGGATTTATAGATTTGGATAGTATATGATCATTGACAAATTTTAAAAATTAGCATATTATCAAAATTATATTAAAAATGTAATATTTCGATTTCATTTGGTATGTATTAAAGAGGGTCGAAAACGGGTTAAAACAACCATTTTCTGAAGGGAAAAAAAAAAACCAAAATTTTGTGGGGTCATCTGACCCATGTGGGTCTGCCCCTGAGGTGGACTACTTGGCAAAATCAGGTTGAAAGATGGGGAAAAAAATAAAGAACAAAAAAATTAAACCACATTTGTGAAACAAAACCTGTACACTAAGCATTTTTCACTTGAACGTTCAAGACACAAATCTCTCGCTTCATTTAAGATTGTTATATATACACTAAACAAGGTCGACACTTCTAAAGAAAAGAGACATGTAACTAATTTGGTTATTATATTTGTATGTATATATTTTTTTATAATTGATCAGCTAGCCACGCCCTGCTGTAGTGCCCAGAGAATCAGGCTTGCTTCAAGGAAGGGACTGGGGCTAACGAAGTCCTTACTCCTATTCTACCAACTACTCGGGAGAGGAGAATAGTACTGCCTTGAGGCTAAGAGTTTCCAACTGTTATCAAAGTAGTATTGCGAGAAAAAATGTGATAAGAATCCCCATCGAGGATTGAAATAGAATGAGTCGACAACTCAAAATCCACTCCCTTTATATAGCATTCGTCTTAAATACAAGCAAATGAAACTTTTAAAAAACTTTATAAATTGAATAAAGGAACAAATCTCTCGTTCATAGAATTCAAACAAAAATGAATAAGTACACTAACGAAAAAACACTACTTTATAGAATCTTTCTTCCTCTTACTGCTGCAACCATATACTCAATGAGAATAGCTATACAAGGCAATTAGCTTGACACATTAAGTTTTGGGTAATTTCAACCTTTTTTCGTCCCCTTCGTTCTTCTTAAGTACAATCTCTAGCACGCGCAGCCACCTCCTTGTTGCTCCGTCTGGGATGTATTTGTAGATGGCTTCAAATTCACATCGACCATATCTTCCTGTTTCGTTGAGGAAAGAGTTTCCATTCCTGGCAAAGCCGCAGCTATTTTCCTGAACAAAGGCTGAAATAGCTCTTTCTTAAGGATGCGGAAGTAGAAAAATCATAACTTATAAACACAGTTACACAATGAGATCAAAGAGGTATAATTACCTTTATATTAAAACCAGCTTTAGCACTTGTTTCTATAAACATGATGCCAAATTCACGTGCCTTTGAATCTCCTTCTTCAATCGAAACTTGCCTGTTTATGCAGAACAATACTTGAGATCAATTCTGGAAAACTATTTATTAGTATTGAAGTTTCTCGACTAGATGATTCTAATGATCATTTGATGCTAAAAAGCATAAAAACAGAGGCCCAAAAGACTCACCCCAGCAGCTAAAACCAGAAAAATTGAATCACAATCTATATTTTTTTCCCTCACCTCTTATCAACAAGATCAGTTTTATTCCCTACGAGAACAACAATGACATCGCTCCCTCGTTCCGTATGTACTTCCTCTATCCACTTTGAAGTGTTCAGAAATGACTGTCGATCTGCGAAGGTTCACTACTCTATAAGAACTAAAATAACATTATATTACAAGCAAAATAAGAAGTGAAATTAAAATGAAGTTCATAGAGAAGATCACCAGAAAACTTGAGGAAAAAAAGACTAAAAATATAGCATTGTGAACTTGTGAAAGGAAACTCCCTGGGCTATTACTTACTAGCAACATCGTACACAATCACTGCCACAGAAGAATCCCTAATGTAGCTTGGAATAAGACTCCTAAATCTCTCTTGACCAGCAGTATCCCTGTGACCACAAAAAGTTTGTTTCGATACACGTAAAATATGGATATGAAGTGATGCAATGTACAAAATAAAACAAAAATGTGATCGTGATTCGTGAGCCAATATCGGTAAACTGGAAAAAGTTATAAAGTCCTGAACTAAAACAAGGTAAAAGAAGAAGTCATTTGAGTAAATGCACAGTGGACACATTTTTTCGGACCACAATTAAACTGCTGGACCACCTCATGCTTAAATCTGACAGTTTATCGTCTGATAAGTTAACGAAACCAATTTTCATCACTTCAACATTTGATAACATAATGTTCAAATGACAATTCTATAATCCAGAGCCAAAAAGGCAAGAAAAGAACATGAAATCAAAAAATGCATAAAGTCATGCTATCTTGAGCAAATCTAAAATGAAGAATGAATTACCAAAGCTGCAAGCGAACTGTTCGATCTTCAAGGTACATTGTTTTTGACAAGAAATCAATGCCAATAGTAGCCTGCATATGAAATTACAAAATTCAGACTGAGTTTGACGGAATCATCATCATATCATCAGCCATTTATCGAAAAAAAATCAACATTTTAAAGTTCAAAAGTCTAAATTTCGTCATTTTCACATAGATTAGAACTTTTTGATCAAAATCATTTAACCCGTTGTTTTTTACTTATGATCCCATCCTTTCAAAAGAAGAGACCAATTTCAAAACTCAAGGCAGTTCTTTGAGGCTGAGTCTTACTCCAATTTTCCTATGTGCACTAAATGCAATTGAAGTTCTTCAGGTTGAATAATTAAGCAAATCATAAAATCCAGAAATTAAAAGAAAATTAAATTGATGAACAATTGAAAACCTATATCATCAAAGAAAAAAAATTTAAGGTGCAGAATAAACACAGATTGATAGTAAAAGAATATGAAATTAAAAAGACCAAATTACCTCAGAACTAGAACGTGGGCGTGATCGTCTCCATTTACAATTAAAAACTAATTCAGTTTAAAATTAAATGCAACAGTAAAACCGATATCTAATTAACGACACTTTCCCCGTTAAACATCTTTAACAATTGAGAATCATATTGACAACCAAAATCACGATTTTTATTCGTATACATGCAAATTCAGATCGTAAAACATAAATCCAATAAAGATCGAAGCAAACCTGATAAGTGGTGTCGAATTTATCATACATAAAACGGGTAATGATGCTTGTTTTTCCGACCGATTGATCGCCGAGAAACACCAATTTGTACTTGGCTAAAGGCGACACCACTGCCATCCTGTATCTATAATTGGAATTATATAGTTTAATTCGCTACAATCATATATGCGTGTATGAATTTGTTCAGTTGTTTTCCGATTTTCGATAAATGGGATGAACAGATCTGATCAGATCCGGATGTGAAACAGGAAGAAAGAAAATTAAGGAAGAAGAATGAGATTTCGTGAATTTATGGAAATTGTGAGCGTGCGATGGAGAGGGTCATGCCATGCACTAATCAAGTAATCTAATCAATTCATTTGGGGGATGAAACCGCCAAGTCAAAGTCAAATTCCTCCGTTTCTACTTCAGGCAAATTGCACGGGAGTCCCTCTATTCTTAGAGAGATGAAATGAAAGACTCTTTTTGTCAAAATTATGTGAAAAGGTCGACGAAAATGAGTTGTACTCGTAAGGCGAAGAGAGTTCATCATTAAGATAATTCTCCTATTCTATTAGATGATCAAGTCTGAGAGCACTCGAGACCTTAGTTATCTAGTTCTATCCTTCGATTACTTGAGAATGGAGAGAATACTTATTCTCTTATTCAATTTTTTTGGGGTTTACTAAGAGTTAGTTTGGGAGCGATTATATGAAATGAAAGATGAATTATTATTATTATTATTTTTTGGATATCACATGATTCTGAAGTAGGAAATTGGGTCCACATGTAACATTATTTCATTGAATGAATGTGTGATAGAAAATAAGTTGGAAGAAAAATGATTTTCGAAAAAGCCGTGACAATCAAACCCTAATTCTCTCTCGGTTGACTTCCAAATCTTCGACTCGTCAGGTTAACCTTCATCTTTTCGTGCTCAAAGTATGATTGATGTATTAATCTTCATTGTACGGTTTGACTCAAATTAAGAATTCATAAGTCATGACGATATTATTTTCATTTCTCTCAATATGTAATTCTTTCAAATAAAAGGTCTCTGATTCATGGAGTAGCCAAAACTATTACCATGTATGAACTCGTTGGTACAGGTGAATTATGAATATTATATATCACTACTATATAAAAAAGGCAATGTCTCGATACTGTAGAAAAAAAGTAGATTCTTCCATTTTTACACACTCTAGCAACTTTTTTTTTTTGGAGCAAAACCGACGCCGTCCGCCTGCTCTTCCATTTTCAGACAGTAGCAATTTTTTTATTTTTAATTACAATGATGCATCCATTTGTCTTCAGTTTAGGTAGATTTTTCGTTCTTCTTCTCCATTTTCGCACACTACTGTCTAACTCCTTTTTCTTTTTAAGTTTCATTGGTTCCTTTCTTTTCTCCATGTATGTATACTATTTCAGTTCCTATTATATTTGGGATATCTGTATTTTGTGCTTCAATTATTGCGCTTATATTGTATTTGTTATCTTTGTTTGTTTGATCGTTGACGCATGTTTTTTTTCTCTTACTAGATAAAATAAAGTTATTTCTGCTGGCCTTATTTTAGTTTGCAGGTAGTGGTGGAGAATGTTTTCAACTTCTCTTTAGTTCGTGGTAGCAGTAATATCTAAAGGTTTTTCCTGCGATGATTAATGGAGGGAAAATCTACTTTCATATGATTTGATTTTTCATTTTTCTTGTATAGTGTTGAACTTCGATGCTGGTGTTGATTTGTTGTACACAAACTCTGGAGTGAATTAGGATTTTTTGTTGTATATTTTGTATGGATTTTTTATTGAAATTGAAATTTGTGGAGTTCTGCAGCTCAATTTCATTTAACGGAGCTTGATTGATTTTTTTCCTTACATTTTGTGTGAATTGGTTTCATTTCGAATTTTTGCTGTTAATATTTTCTTCTTCTTTTTTTTTTCTTTTTTTTTTGGTATGTAATGAATCCATATCAAAATATAAAAAAATAAAATGAAATATATGCTTATGGTGGTTTCTATATAAAAGTGAATATAAAAATAAATATTTTGGTGGAACAATGTATCTATTTGCGTAATGTGTGTGCGAATTTCTTATGAATATTTTATTTCAATTAAGGAGTTTCAATGAAGGAATGGTGTTGTATTGTTCAATTTTAGATATTTGGGAATCATTAAAATGTGGATGGAATGGATTGGTAAATAAGAGAGTAAATAGAATTGGGCGTGGAAATAGCAGAATAGATTAACATGGATTAACATGAAAATAAAATATTTTCCGTGTATATAAATTCATTTAGAAGAAAGTAAAGAGGTCTCATAGACGTGTCAAACTTCCACCAATATGGTCTTTTTTGTAGACGATGAACTTTGGGGGTTCACTGTTCAAAAGTTCGAAAACACATGTATCGTCCATTTGTAGTTCTTTTTCTCTAAAAAAATCTACCCAATCTATAGTCATACATCTTATTAGACCATTTGGTCGCAAATTTGTGGTGAGCTCCTAGTTGTGATGTAAAGAATCGTGAATTTGAACACTTCGCATATCTCTTGGTAGGTAATATCAAGAGAACCATCCTAGTATACACTGAAAAATCATGAATGAATAAATTATTGATCTTTGAATCAAATTTATGCGGAAGAGATGAATGTAAAATGAGCTATTAAAGATGACACCTACAATTTCCTGATGGCTGTTGTGATGAGGTGTTAGTGTTATTTCAAATGCAGGGTTATCTGTATGTGAAACGTTGTATTCTTCGGGAATATCGGAGTCATATGTGACCTCTAATCCAGAATGGTCAAATATGGTATTGAATGTGGAGTTTCCGTTATATTCAAATACCAAAACATGAGCATCCTATAAGTTATGATAGTCAAAAAATTGTTCCCATCCATCGACAAAATATATTCTTCCATTATCTCTTTCCAATCGTATTATGACAATTATACCATCATATGCAGTTACTTGTACTGTGTCACCAAGTTGGTGTCTCCAATCGTTAACAAAGGATTTGGGAAGCATCTATACATATACATTAAAAAGTATAAGAGAGATATTAAGAATGCATCCATTCAAATGTGAGAGGAGAAACTGTCGTGTGACTAACCAGATGGGTATTATGATTTTGTGGAGGAGTAATGATTCTGAAGAAACGATGTGGCACCTCCATTCTGTCTCGATATAGTACAATGAGAATTTTGTTAAAATAACTATATTATTTACATTGTGGAGGCCCTAATATATATTTTAAGGTAGATTTTGCAGTATAGGCGAGTTAGAAAGTTTGTTAATGGAAGTTCCATGTCTATAAAATAAACTTTGTAAGTGATTTAAAAAAGAAAATATTCTATGTCGTTGTAGAAGAATATCGTGAAGTTTGGTAAGAAATTCATGATTTGTGTTCGATTTTTAATAGAAGAATTGAAGATTGACATTTAGTCTATCTCAATAAACAAGATGTAAGTTAAAACTGCAAAATTTAATGTTGAAAAAATAGCTATGGTAATCAAGAAAGAGTAGATAAATACCTGATTTTCTTTTTGTTGAGCACCTGCAAGCAAATATATGTAAATATTTTATGTGAGAAGTGATTTAAGGTAAATTTTGAAAACATGAAAAGCTATTTAAATTAAAGGATATGTACTTCCTCTATTTTTTCCTTTTCTCCAAGTTTGACAAGAGGTTCATGGGTTGTAGAAATGGATAATATGTTACCGAAAAAGCTTGATCTTACTCTTCCCAAAAAAAAAAGAGGAGAAAAAAATTATTGAAATATTACGTGAGTGACTATTTTATCTTAACACGTTTCACACATTATTTGATTGCACTCAAAAGGTTACGATTGGAGATGTGATTAATATGTAATATGTCTATTATTTATCTATATTTCTACTCATTTGAAGGATTTATATAATATTTCTATATATAAAAAATGATTTATATTTTATGTATTTATTTTAAGAATCACATATATTAAAAAACTAAATTGATTAAATGAAATTAAATTTTGATGCTGAGAGTCGGTAAAGGAAAAAGAAAAGGGAAAAAAAATGAAATTTGTTAGCCTTCGTAATTACTACGGAGGCTCAATGTGAGCCTCCATAATTACGGAGGTAGTTTGGTGCCTCCGTAATTATGGAGGCTCAATCAAAGTTGAGCCTCCGTAATTACTACGGAGACACTATTTTTTTCCTCCCTCTTTTTCTCTTAGCTGTTATTACAACAAATAGTTCAATATTTTTTTTTTGTTTTGTTGAACATAATTTTATATGAAGTTATATTTTAGTTTAAACATGAGTTTCTTATTTTGTATGAAATTTAACCAATAGTCGGACTTTCTTAACGTTATTTTTAAAATTTTGCAATTTCTATTTATGTGATGATAAAAATTTATAATATATAATATAGAAATAGAAAAATGAATAAGTATATTTAGTTCTTTTTTTTTTATTCTTACAACTATAGTACTTAGGTGAGTATAATTTATTCCCCTGTCTATGTCATTTTCATTTTACCCTTTGAACGAAAAACGTCGTTGTTTTCCTTTCGTTCGTGCAAGCACCTTGTCTTTGTCTTTATTTTAATCATTGTCCTTATTTTCATCGTATCTTTTCCATTCCTTTCATCCTTCTGTTTTCTCCCTGTCTTCAATTGCGTGTATATCTTGTTCAGCGATAGACCTATTGTTGTTGATGGATTTCATTTTTTTCCGATATATTTCCTATTGTTCGGGTCATGAAAGTGTATGCATTTTTTTGGCTTCTTTTGTATGAGGATATTGTTTTCTCTTAGTTATGTTTCCAATTTTATTGAGTTGATTTTTGTGGTTTCTTTCTTTCAGCAATACAATGAGTAAGCAATATTGGACGCCTACATCTGCACAACTTCAAGTTCTTGAGTCTATATTTAATCAAGAGAATAAAACCCTAAACAAGTTAAGGATCATGCAGATAGTCTCCGAACTATCGCTGCATGGAGAAATCTCTGATATGAATGTTTATAATTGGTTTAAGAGCAAACGTGCTCGTTTAAGAAGGCTGAACTTATCCACACAATCACACGATTCTGAACTTGTAATTCAGCCAAGGGTACAAAAAGACAAATTGTATAAGAGACATATAGGTATGATTTATTGTTAAAATGTGATTTCTTGTTGGTTTAATGTTTTTTACGTAATTTTAATATAAATATTTAGTATTATAGAAGTATCTACAAGTTCTATACATATGCCAGAAAGAAGGATGAGATGTTGTCCTAAATTCACAGCAGGTTTCGTAGATTGAATATATTTTTTTATAATTTTTTTTTTGCATCCAGCTATTTATTTAGTCATGTTGTAGTACACTTCCTTTCATCTTGTTTTTGTAAAATTATTTTTTAATCCAATTTTTGCACTTCTGTTGTCTTTCAGCGATCTTATACTAATTTTATGATTGTAGATTCTATTGATCAGTATGTCGAATTACAGAAGGATCTTCATGTTGATGAAAGCATTGACATGAAAAAGCAATTTGAAAATGACAATATGCAATCTCAATGTGGTTCACATGTTCCTATCATTTTAGATCGTTCTAAGAAAATTGATATACAAAATATTCCAGTTGAACCTTATATTCTTCCGTCTTGTACAATTTGTAAACATTGTGGTGCAAAAAAGTTTTACAAAGAAACTAAGAGTTTTTGTTGTTGTGATGGAAAAGTTAAATTACAGCTGAACAGTGTTCCCCCATAATTGTATGAGTTATTTACTTCTACTTCATGTGAAGCGATTGCTTTTAAAAAAGTTTTTCGTACTTACAACAACCATTTTTATTCACTTTATTTGATGTTAAATATGATAAAAATTTGTGCAAAAATAATAGAGGTGTATATACGTTCAAAGTTCAGGGACAGGTATACCATTTTATAAATCCACTTCTACCAATTGATGGAAATCCTACGTATTTGCAATTATACTTTTACGATACTTATAATGAAATTAGTAATAGACTACAAAATTTCAGATAGGTTAAGTGAATCAACTTTGAAAAAGTTAATAGATATCTTAAAGATAAATCCATATTGTCGTTTCTTTCGATCATTAAGTGAAGTTTCTGATTTTGATTCATGCTGTATCGTGTTGAGGTCTGATCCGGATCTCGACCGGAGAGTGTATAACATGTCATCATGTGAACAGGTGGCTGCAGTGTGGGTTGATGAGAATCCATCTGCAAGCATAAAGACTCGTGATAAATTAATTTATGGGCATTCCAATATTGCACATAGAGTAAATTACTACTATAACTGTTATGATCCACTTCAATATCAATTAATTTTTACCTATGGAGAACCTGGATGGCATGAAGGTATTGAAAAGGTAAATTTGAATACTTCAATAATCCATAAAGATTTCATACAAATCAATCACATTGATTCGGCCGAACAACTTATAAATATGGAAAATCGTGGTAATTTTTATTACTATTGAAGTTTTTTAATCTTTTTAGAGTGCATAAATGTATTCTCATTTCTAGATCCGTCTTTGTGACTTTAAGTTTTTTTCCTTTCAGCTATGAAGAGAGGTAAGAAACAAATTACTGTGTCATGCCGTGAATATTATTGCTACAAACTTCAAATCAGACTTTCAGATAAGTCTGTATTCCTTCATACAGGCAGACTTCTACAATAATATATAATGGATATGCATGTTAAGATTGAAATTGCGAGATTAGATTATTTTCGTAATAATCAAAAGACTATGCGATGTGAACTTTACCAAGGAATTTTAGATAGTATACAAAATGGTGAAAATAGAGACTATAAAATTGACAAATCAATTGTGTTGCTTACAGGGTTTATTGGGGGTCTTAGAAATTTAACTAAAAGATATATGAATGCAATGTGTTTAGTTCAAAGATATGGAAAACTTGATGTATTTTTAACAATGACATGCAATCCAAATTGGCCTGAAATTAAACAAGAATTGAGGCACAATGATAGTATACAAAATATGCCAAATTTGTTAGCCCTAATATTTCGAGCAAAATTTGAAGAACTAAAAATAGATTTAATAAAGAGAGAAATTCTAGGGTCTATAGCTGCCTATGTGTATGTAATTGAATTCCAAAAAAGAGGTCTACCTCATGTTCATTTTCTTCTGATATTTAAAACGAATTTTAAGATTACTAATTCTATGCAAGTTGACGAAATTGTTTCTTGTGAAATACTAGATCCAAAGAGAAATCCTCACCTGCATGCTACTGTGGTCAAACACATGATGCATGGTCATTGTGGACAATTAAATCCTACAAATATGTGCATGAAAAATAACCATACTTGTAAAAACAAATATTCAAGAGAATACATTTTGCATACTTCATTAGGTAGTGATTCATATCCACTTTATAGGCGTCGTGACGATGGTGTTACTGTTAGGGTCAGAGGGTCTGTACTAGACAATAGATAGGTTGTACCATATAATCCTTATATTTTAGCTAAGTATGATTGTCACATTAATGTTGAAATATGTTTTTCTGTTAAAGCAGACAAATATTTATACAAATATGTATACAAAAGGACATGATCGTGTTAATTTTACGGTGAATAAAGAAACTAATGAGCATTATGTTGATGAGATTTCGAATTATCAAACCGCTAGATGGATATCTGCACCGGAAGCTATATGGAGAATTTTTAGTTTTGATTTATTCGACATATCTCCTTCTGTAGTGTCTTTGCAGTTGCATATTGAAAATACTCAGTTGGTTATGCATATGGTTTATCAGAAGTTATAAATAAAGACTCCATCCAACGAACAATGTTAACTGAATTTTTTAGAATGAATGTTTCAAATGAAAAGGCACGAACTTTACTTTATAAGGATTTTCCTACATACTTTGTATGGAATATATATTTTCGAGTTTGGAGTCCTAGAAAAAAGCAAAATGTTATTGGTAGAATAGTTGCTGCTAATCCATCTGAGGATGAGAGATACTTTCTAAAAGTTTTATTGAATCATGTTAAAGGGCCTAAGTCTTTTCAAGATTTAAGAACAGTTAATAACATTGTTGTGCCTACTTATCGCGAAGCTACATTTTTTCATGGTCTAATAGGTGGGAATAATTATTGTGAAATGTGTTTAAATGAGGCTATCACCTATGAAATGCCTATATCATTGCGTCGCCTCTTTCCTAATGTGTTAATTTTTTGTAACCCTGCAAATTCTAGGAATTTATGGGTTAAATTTATAGTGTACATGATAGAAGATATTTTACATGCAAGCATGACAGTAGGTGATGCCGAGATTAGGGTTTTGAGATGTATAAATTCATTCTTGGAAGTTTTTGGTACAAACATAAATGATTTTGGTCTGCTAGATTTTGACGTTATTGTGAATGATGCTGATGTGTTAGCAAACATGATTTTAGAAGAGACTACAAATATTAATGTTCAGTGTGACATGCATTTTACAGAGAATTTAAATAAGGAACAACAATCTGCCCATGATGTTATTTTAGACTGTGTTGTAAATAATAAAAATGGAGTTTTTTTTATTGATGGTCTAGGAGGTATTGGAAAAACTTTTCTGTACAAGGCATTACTTGCTTTAGTACGATCTCGACAACTTATTACATTAGCAACAGCGTCATTGGGAGTGGCTGCTTCTTTATTGCCTGCTGGGTGAACTAGTCATTCACGTTTTAAAAATCCCACTTTAAGCAAGTTCTGATATGCGATGTTCAATAAGTAAACAATCATCACTTGGTCAACTTTTACAAATGACAAAGCTAATTGTGTGGGATGAAGAACCGATGATTAATAGATGTGCTTTTGAAGCTTTGAATAAAATGTTAAAAGATATTGTGAATGTGAATTGCTAATTGGTGGAAAGGTTGTTGTATTTGGAGGAGATTTTAGACAAGTGTTGCCAGTAGTAAAAAAGAGGAACAAAAGATGATATCATGAAGGTCAGTTTAGTTTTTTAAGATTTATGGCAATATTTTACACAACTACCATTGACTGAGAATATGAGAGTTAAATTAGATCATTTGTTATGTGAATATTTACTTAGAATTGGTAATGGAATAGAAAGAGAACATACTTGTCACACGATTAAACTTCCTTCAGATATAATAATAGATTTTGAAAGTGAATTTGAATCATTGAAAAATTAATTGCTATTGTGTTTCTTAATTTTCACGTATATGGTGACAATTTGAATACTAACAGAGTTATTTTGACTCCAAAAAATGAACATGTGGATATAATAAATAATATGTTAGTTAAAGAAATTTCAGGAGAGATATTTATATATTTTAGTTTCGATGAAATAATTGATAAAACAGAAGGATTTATTCATGAGCACTTTGTGAATAGTCTAACTCCAAATGATATCCCTCCACATGAACTTGTACTAAAAAGAAATTGTCATGTTATGTTGTTTAGAAACATTAATCCTTTAGAAGGTTTGTGTAATGAGATTAGACTTATTTGTCGAGAATTTAAACGAAATGTTATTTTAGCCAAAATTGGAATAGGTGAATATCGTGGAAAACAAATATTTTTACCTAGAATTCCATTTATTCCATTTGAAGGAGATAAGTATTCGGTACCATTTAAGAGAACTCAATTTCCCATTCGTCTTTGTTTTGCAATGACCATTAACAAAGCTCAAAGTCAAACTTTAGATTTCGTTGGACTATATTTGTCTGAACCTATTTTCTGGCATGGTCAATTATATGTCGCTTTATCTAGAGTAAGAACAAGAGAAAACATAAAAGTTCTAAGAAAACCAATGGATGAGATAAAATCACACAATTGTTGCATAAAAAATGTAGTCTACCTTGAAATTTTGAATTTGATAATATTACTTAAGAAGTCTATAATTACAAGTTTTGCTTAATTGGACTGCCAATCTATTGTTAGTCTAAAAGAGGATATTTTCTCTGCTAATCCATCTTGTTTCAAGGAGAATAACATTGAGCTATACAAGGTTAGTTATTCTTACATGTTATTATGCGTTTCAATTATGTTTTACATGTTATTATGCGTTTCAATTATGTTTTACTTGTTATTACGAAACATGGTGCATATAAAAGGGTAAGATCATTATCTTTAAACATGTCCTTCATAATATTCCATGTTCAACATATCTTTATTTATTTGGGTCAGTGACAAGATACGAAAAGAAAGGATAAAAAACACAAGTTTATTACATAATATTTCAATCAGTATATTCTGATTATCTACTACAATTAGGACTTACAGGGATGAAGAAAGCATTCGTTATTACAGATATCTACCGCAATCTTTCGTCTATATATACTCATCCTATCCGACGAAACTGATTTAATTGGATATTCCAAAACAAAGCATTATATATATTTGAGCACGAAAATTCCATAATTAGGCCTGTGGAAGAAATAGTTTAGTGTTAGAATAAATGACTAAGTTTAGGAAATTAAATATTCTGCTAAAAAACAAGCCACTTAAATGCGTACTCATTGTTTGCACAGTTTAGGTAAGGTACAATCTCCTGCTCCATTTGTTTATTTCTATGTTTCCTTATATCTCCTCTAGAAGATAAAGTCGTTTTCAATAGTGCTTCCACCACAGTCAATGAAGCTTTTACATGTGCTTTTACTTGATCCGGTGTGTGGACGTTATTACTGCAATAATATATTTGGAATTTTCATTTAGGAATATTGACAAGGAAAAGGTACAAGCTATTGCCCGAATATGAGCACGGAATTAATATATACTTGCATCTCATCCAAGGACAACCAAATATAGGTACTTTGTCATTCACATAACTTTGCAAAAGAGTTCCATCTGGTTCACCTCTGGTGGTTCCCATTCCCGTGTCAATATGCCACATCATGTGACGAACACATTCTACTTCAAATTTGAAATCCATAATTGCATATTCTTTTGAAACAAGCAGACAACCATCATTCATGAGCCGCCTCAATAGTTTTAACTCTAGCTCAATGTTCTGATAAAATAAATAGATATAAATTAGAATATATATATCGACTATGAAATAAAATCTATTGTAATTCATAGACTTTACTTACAGCAATATTTATGTCCCGTGTTTGATCCATTAGAGTTTTCAACATGTCTCTTCCAAAGATATTGTTACTGTCATTATCCAAGTATGCACTGTATGACATAATTTTAATTAATTCCAAATAAATCAAAAGAGAACTTGAAAATTTGAGCTAATACAAGTAAAATTAGATTTATTACCCAGATTGATTCTCCGCTATAAAATTTCTAATTTTTATGTATCTTTGCATAGGATAGTCTTCCAGAGGACGATCTGAAGATGATGAAGATTGTATTTATTTTCCCTTGTTTTTTTCTCTTTTATTGACCTCTTAGAGCTCTCAATTTGTTCAGCTGTTGATATCTCATTTGGTTTATCGCAAGGAACAACACTTGTATCGAGAGGGACATCTTGTTGCATGGAATCTATGATGGTTTCCATGTTTGATTTTCATTCAGATAACGTGTTCAATGTTTCCTGATTTTGTTTATCGACATAGGATCTCGTTGAACTTAAACTGGTATCAATATAAGATTGCATACCCTGGTATTTATTTTCCTGCCACTTCTGTTGCTGTTCGAAAAATTGCCTTTGGTTGTCAAGAATTATCTGATAATGATGTTGCATGTAATCTTCTTACCATTTTTTTTGCTCCTCAAATAACTGTTTTTGGTTTTCAAGAACCACATGGTGGTGAGCTCTTGATTTATCAGCAAATTTTGCTTTAAGTTGCTATATTAACTAGACACGTTTGATGCTATGTGTTGCCTATAGATACCCAACAATTCTTCCATTTTATCTTCACTTAGAGTTGGAGCCACTGGAAACAGAGCTAGACCCAAATACAGGTGAAGATGCAAAAGTACTGGGAATCGTCGTTTCTTGCACATATATATTGTTTGGGATTTGTTCTATTGCATTATCCAATACTCCATTTACAATCTCATCTAATTTACTGTGTCCATCATCCACTAGCAATGAAAGAGTTCCGTACCAAAGACTTTGTAATTCTTCTTCATTAGGCTGTAGCACAGTTATCATTTGAATTTGTATTCAAATTGAAATACCAAAATTGTTTATTTTGAGTTTAATTTTATTTTAAGATAATTGAATGTGAGAGTAATTGTATATTCATAAAAACGTACATTACGAATAGACAAAAAAAGCTTTATCTCTTTTCCAGTTACAAATTGGTTGGGTTTCCACTTGAATATTCTTGGACACTGTGGTTTTTTATGTTTACGATGTCCAAATTTCTTTTCAATCTTTGGAAATGCTTCATATATCCAATACTACAAGATAATTAAAAATAAATATTATATGTATAAAAAAATTTTATGGGATGTACATAATAAGTCAATAAAAGAATAGGGACTAATTACCTGGAATGCGAGTGGATACCCATGTAACGCATACTTGCATTATGTTTGTTCATTCCATTGCATCCTTTACATTCTTTCAGATTGTGATGCTTTCAATGAATATAACAAGATCAAATATGCTTTGCGACCCTATAGATATACAAGGAACTCATCCAGATGCTCAATCATACCAAGAGTTCTATAATCAATTTGTCTTGAAGTGGGTGTCAACACACATTCGACCAACATGACTAAACCAAGTTTCAATTTATCTTCTTCATGTTTGCACGCATGGAATGCTTCATAAAGCATCCTCATATTGATTCGACATGTACCATTAAATTATTGATTTCTAAGACGATCATTTGTATCATTAATGTCCATGGATGGTACATGGCAAGGTAATCCAGTAATAAGACAAAATTCTTGCATACTAAATCTGGCTACACGATCGTCTAACCTTACCCAAATTTCATCATTTTTCCCACAATTCACAAGCCTCAATATAAATTCATGCACCAACCTACTACTAAATTGTACATTTTTTCCTTTGTAGAAAGTTCCATAAAGAAATTCATAAAAATGACTGTACATCAACGAAAGTTGCTCATTTGAATCTAGAAATTGTACAAAGTCTCTAAAATATTCGAAATTTGGATACTGGACAATTGTAGCAGAAAATCATTAATCCGGAGAAATTATGTATTCTAGAGACATCTGCATAAATTATTCCAAAAATCACATCGTATTTATAAATGAATCTAAAAATTAAAAATAGAGAAACTTTTTTTAAGAGTTCCAAATAAATATTATATCTTCATAACTTATACATGCATAAATATTTTAAAATTGATAATAAAATATCTGATGTTCGTGTCTAGACAATTCAAACAATTCATAACATAAAATTCGTGACATAAAATTATGCTTCGCCTCCGTGATTATGGAGACTTGGCCTCCGTAATACGGAGGCTTGCCATGGGCAAACCTCCGTAACACGAAGGCCTCAACAAGGCCTCCGTGATTACGGAGGCAGGCCTCCATCATATGGAGGCCTTGTTGTGGCCTCCGTAATTATGGAGACCCATTATGGAGGCTTGGGTCTCAATAATCACGGAGTTCTTATGGGTAAAATTGTTGCCCATACACAGATCTGTGCAGATATATACAAGTTTCTTTGATTGTAAATTTTTAAGTAAAATTGTTACATTTTTCGGCCAATTTCAGAGCTTTTCCTGTTTAAATCTGCGGGGAGTTTCTCTTGAAAATGTATAGATTTCTGGGACTAAAAATATAATAAATGAGCTTTATACCAACCACAAGATAAAAAGCTATCACATATGAGCTGTATATTATTATTGTTTTATGCATTTGGTCAACAATCAATGAAGTATTTTTGTTGTATTATGAAATACAAACTATTCACACCTTTTATAGAATCTCAAATCTACATCTTTGTTTGAATTCTTTGATTTCATACACAAAATCATACATCAACATATTCACGTGTATTTAGATATTTATTACAATTCAATTTATTTAAGCTAAATAAATAATTGAATCAAAATTTCCTTCCATTACAATAAAGGTTTGTAGTATGAATACTTTTTCCCCGATGAATACAACTTAATTTAATTCAGAGATATTCTTGTACCATGTTTAAACCTTTGCCAGCCCATGTCTATGTTCAGTCATTATGAATCAATAGAGTATGGATATGATAAGATTTTACCATGTAAATTTTGATCTTTTTCCTTTTTTAATCCAAATTTTGACGTCCTTTTATTATATTTATAATAGGGAGAATGAATAAAATATAGCTTTACGTATTTTGTTCTAAGTGTAAATCCTTGAACTCACGTTATTTCTGTACTATCAGTAAATGAATATTACAAGTAATCTCCATATCTCATGCAGACAACAAGTTATGACAGTATATGACTAATAATAAGATTTTACGTAGTACATACTTGTATTACTTTTTATAAAAAAATAAAATTAAGAATAGAAGATAAAGTACGGGAAACCAAATATGATATAATTTTACATGTCTATATATATTTTCTTTTATTTGTCAATTGGATATCTCAAAATCGTTTACAATAAAAATTTTCCTTTTGTGTGTATTTTGCCTCTATTATTCTGTTACGAAGTCGCCACGATGGAAGAACAGTACCAACTTCTACCAGAAATTATTTCCAACAATCAAAAGTAGAAAGTTAAAGTGATTGTAGTTGAAAAACAATCACCAAAGCTTTCGAGACAAGGCAATGGAAGGTACCAGCATTTGATGTTAATGGATACTCAGGTAAATCTTATTCATACATTTTTTCTTCATTTCTTTTTGTTTTTTGTTTTGTTTTTTTCTTAATCTAAGATCACGTATATTACAGTTATTTATATGGTTCCTCATCATTTTTCAGGGTAATACTATTCAGGCTGGCTTATATGATTTCAATATCACTGCTTTTGAGGATCAACTTGTTCTGGGAAAAACTTATACTGTTTCGAAAGCTTATGTGAAGAACAATACGACAAATTACAGATATTCGACTGGCTCTCTACAATGGACAATATCTGGAGAAACTCGCATTGAAGAACTGAATGAAGATAATCTAGAGTTTGTATTTTCAACATATCAATTGACACAGTTTTATGAACTCGAACAATACATGGATACAGATGCTGATTTAAGTAAGACGAAATTTCATAGATATTAAATAATCATATATTGATTCTACAAAATTATAGTTTCCTTCAAATTTGTACTGCTTATGTTCAGAAAAAAGAAAATTTGATGGCTCATTTCAAAGTTGCAGATATACTTGCAGTTGCAGTTGATATGACACCCAAACGATCGATTCAATCCAAAGATGGCAACCAAACTTGGTTGCAAGATATCATACTTCTAGACATGAATTTCAAAACAATAGTGCTTACACTTTGGGATTCATTTGTTGATAGAGAATGCTTACTGATAACAGACATTATTGACAAAAAGCCAGTCATCTTTGCAACCTGTCTAAAGGTTACATCATTCTTTGGTATGTTCTATTGTATTATTTAAACTCCTCTTAAGGCATATATATAACATCCTTTACACATTTTCCATATTGATATTATATAGGTTTAAAATTGTCCACGAAAGTCCGTTCCACTTTTTTAATAAATACACCTTTCAACGCAGTAAAACAAATGACAGAATGGTATGTAAAAAGTGCTATATTTCATTATTCTCTTTTTCCCTTTCGATTATTTTCCACACATTACTATTGAAGTTACTAATTATCTTCATATCTTTTGATTAGAGTAAGAACAAATTCCATTATAATAGATAATTTTGTATTGAAAAAATCATACATGGAGGAAAGCCCCACAAATCTTTCTCCAACCGTGCGAAATAAATTTACTCCTATTCAAAATCTTCGAAGACACCTTCTAGCTGTAATAATAAGGTTACGTATGCTATTCAATCTGTATTTATTTCCTAATATAGAAATATATATTACAAGATATACTCAATCATATTATTTATTTTTCCTTGTAATTTCTCTAAGTATATCCATACGGTAACACCAAAAGTTTTATTGGATAAACGGCATAGCAACAACAGATAAAATTGATAGCAAATCTTGGTACAGGCTTGCAACAACTGTTTTAGACGGTCGAATGTTGATTTTGGAGAAACATGTCTTTGTATTTTTTGTAAGAATCCCAATTTCAAAGCTATTCCTCGGTAAAATACACTAACAATTAATTACTTTTCATTTTTTACTTCATTTGGTGAAGGTAAAATATTTACTTATGCATGACCTTTCTACTTCTCTTTATTACTCTTGCATCTATTAATAATAATTTCTTTTTCACTTTAGGGCTAGAGCATATGTGTAGCTTTCAGATGTCACGGGATCAATTAGTGCAAATGCAATTGGTAAACCAGCTGAGAAACTACTATTTACAACTTCACAGTCTTTGATGGAGGAAATCAAATTTGTAAGAAATCAAACTTATCTCAAACATTTTGCCATTCAGTACATATTTTAGTAGAATAATATTAATACAATTTGAAATTAACACTGGGTTCAAAGACAAATTTCGAAGCAACCATTAAAAAAATGCAGGATACTGAACGAGCTTTCTACTTAAAAGCATCGCAAAATGAACCTAATTCATCAAGTTATAGATTTGATATTAACTCTGTAACAGACTTAGACCATACAAGTCCAGAGAGTCCAGAGACAATAAATCCAAGCAAATATTGATCATACAAGTCATGAACCAAAAATCCAAACAAACGTTAACAGTCAGGTTGTGGTTACAGTAGTTGGGAAAACTGTTGAGAAAAACGTTAGTACAGACTATCAAGAAAATTGATCACCTCCAGTGAAAAAAGCCCTTTTCAAATCTTTCAATGAGAGTTCCAGCTTAAAAGTGGCTTGTGATGAAAACATAAGTTCAGACACAAATCCATTTGCCCACAAAGAAAAATTGGAGTAAATGGTAGTCGAAATATTTTCCGTAAAACCAACATTTTGACAAGAGTGCTATGTGGTTTTGTGAAATTTTTGCTCTTACGTTTTGTGAAATTTGTCTTCATTATAAATTTGATCTTGAAATTCTATTTTGTTAAGTATGTATAATTTCCTGATCAAAAGCTGGCAAACAAAAAAAGTAATGACAAATGATGTATATGTAATTCCTATATCATCCATCTCGAAAACCAGTCATTATTTTGGCTATACTTTGTAATTAACGATGGTAATGAAGTTAATTTTTATTCTCTCTTATCTACCATTGACTGTAATATAAACACATGATTAACTATGATGAATTTACAAATTTACAAATCACAATCAAACATATCAATATGTATACTATTGTTTCGCACGGGTTAGTCGCTAACAATTAAAAAGGGATCAGACGATTGTGTAAGGGACAATCCTCTTGAGACAAAGTCCCAAAAAGGGGTGTTTTTATTGGCGATGACTTTACAATTGAAAAATAAAAATAGAATGCCTTCAAAGGGTGCAAGCACACGAGTTACTGTAAAAGAAGTGTTTAAATCTAAACTAAGAAATTTAAAGTTACATATTCTCTGTTTGAAAGTGTTTGAATCGGGGTCCTTTGCTCTATATCTTTTCTTCCTTTTATACTTCCTGGATGATCTCTTCGTGATCAACCGCTTAAAAACTGCTTGATCGCTCTATAACTGCCTACTTTCCTCGTAGTGGCCAACTTGTTGTGGAACTGCCTTCTCTAACTGCTGTCATTACTTTTGTCGTTCAACCGTCTTCAATTGAATCGTGGAACGTCATAGGACTACCCAATAACTGTTTCATTAACTGCACTTTTGGGTAACCATAACATCTTATATTTGCTAAGATGCTGGGCGACTCGAATGTTTGGACGAGAGCAGGGTCACAGCTCTGGGCGACTGCATGGCAATTCATTCGCTCAAACCTTGGGCGACTTGCATCCTTGGGCGATGGTATTACCGCGTTCATGGGCTTCCTTTTTTGGGCTTTTATCCTGCATTGCCTGATTGGTTCGTTCTTTGGGCTATTTGATTTTTGGGGATCTTCCAATTGGACTTCATTCCTTGGGCTATCCGACTTGGGCTGAACTTTTTGTGTGTCAACAACTATTATCTCAATTATTTGTTGGTTAGTTCCTTGCCAATAATTCCATCTTCAGATATATTTTCAAACATATTCAATACCTACGCTAACCAAATCATAATTCATACACAGCTCGTGCATCGCACGTAACATAGACTAGTATTATTTTACAAAGATTGAAAGAATTGAAGCTTCTAGTCTTCAAATATATTCTAGTTAAAGTCATGTATTTGACAAAATAAATAACTTCTAAACATCATGTATTTGGTATCGAGTGTTGAATCACAAATGCTTGTTTGACCTAATTCTTCAACTTGTCGCCTTAATTGGTTAGGCTTCCTATACAAAGTTTCTACAAATTTAATGCCATCAAAGTTCCTAGCGTTTACAATATCGATATTTGGAGAAAACTCTTGGTAAACTTGGAACGGGGCGATTTCGTTATGTCTTTGGTTTCATTCTGCGGTTCCCATGTATCTTTGGACAAGAAGCTTTTCAAAAGAAAAATGAGGAGAGAACGGAGCGATCTACATCTTACGCCAAACCAATTGTTTGTTTGCAATGGTTTGAACGAATCTGAGAAACGTTTTAGATTTCACTCTTGCCTTTGGTTTACCTCAGTTAGCGGGTAGCCTAGTCGAAGTTCTCAAGATCTTTGGAATTCATTTATTTCTCTTAGGGGTGGCTTGCTTTGGTTTTGGGTAGACCTGGACTGGATACCATTCCTGCTAACGACTTTCAACTTCGCTCTCTGGTGAATGGGTCGAGAGAGATGGGGGGGGGGGGGGGGGGGGGGAAAAACCAAAA
>NC_036238.1:89245-114689 GCF_002742605.1 Olea europaea var. sylvestris | reverse complement strand
TGGGGGGGGGGGGGGGGGGGGGGGGGGGGGGGGGGGGGATGGTGGGATAAAGCCGAAAGAAAGCTGGTCAAGAATCTCATTTTTTGGTAAGCCTGGTGGTTCAAGTCGAGCCTAGCCAACAACGAACATTGGAGCGTCATCGTGTTATATTTTCAATTTCTCATAGTTTTTCATTAATCAAATGACTTGCAACATATGAATTTAAACTTACTTGTAAGCAAACTATTGAGCCAAACATGACTCCCAAACCATGGACTCATCGAGGCTAATCTTCACCTTATCGTTATCAAAGTATGATTGGCGTGTTAATCTCAGTTGTACTGTTTCGACTTGAATTGGAACTTCATAAGTCGTGACATTATTATCTTCATTTCTATCAATAAGATTTTATTATTATTTTTTATTTATTTTTTTTAGCGGAAGGTATTATGTTCACGAATGGGGTAGCCAAAACTATTACCATGTACGAACTCATTGACACAAATTAGTTCTCATTTATATATTATTTTACAAAGGTTGAAAGAATTGGAGCTTATCGTCTTCAAAATTATTCTAGTTAAAATCATATTTTTGACAATATAAATAACTTTTAAACATCATGTATTTGGTATCAAGTTTTGGGTTGTTTGACCTAATTTGTCAACTTGTCGCCTTAATTGGGTAGGCTTCCTATACAAAATTCCTACAAATTTAATGTCGTTTAAGCTCCTAGTGTATATAATATGTGGACCACAACGTGTTATATTTTCAATTTCTCAACAGTTTTTCATTAATCAAATGACCTGCGTCATATGAACTTAAACTTACTTATTTACTTATAAGCAAACCATTGAGCAAAACATGTCTGGACAAACAGAAGAACCAGATTTGGCGTTTGAGATTTGTCACATTAACCAGTCAAAAGTCCTTACATTTTGGTATATTGAATTATAATGGAAAGAAGCTCCATTACAAATCAGCTATTCTACCAGCCTACTGATGCTGGTACGAGTTAATTCAATCAAATAATGCACCAAAATGCGTAAATTTACAGAATTTTCTGGCTCTGAACGTTCCCAAATCAAGATTCCTTCTTTTTTAGCTTATATGGATACTTCTGATAAATTGAAATGCTAGTGAACACCATTGGAAGAGCCACGAGACAATATGGGGAAGGTGGTTTCCCATCGAAAATGAATTGTAAGAGAGCAGTTATGAGAAGTGCAGAGACAATGACAAATCCCTGCATACACGTTGAGGAAACAATCAGGCTCGTGTTTGGTAAACAATATTAGACAACACGGAATACTACAATACACTAGATTTAAATTTCTAGGTGCACGTTTGGTAAATAAACTTTATCCACACATTTGTGGGACCTACAACTTACTATCCACATATTCATAAGACCAAAAACTTATAAGCACTACCAAACATATCATTAATATTTGCTAGTATTATCATTCAGTCCACCTTACTAAATAGTGCTACAGGAGCATAGAAATTAAAACGAAAATTAAGGTAAATCAGGGCACTAACAAAAATACTTTGAATAGTTCATTTTTCCATTTCTTACCTCTTTATTTTCTTGACAAACTGGTGGGATTTTTGATTAGTTTACATAATACTGGGATACTACCATGGTCTAAATCAATGAATAGTTTTATATTTGTTAAGCTGAGATGGTGCTAAGCTCAGATGGTTCTCATGCCCTACGATACTACTCACCTCCTTCATGGTATAGAAAATTCTCGTGTTTCAGCTTAGGTTAATTGCACTTTACAAGCACAGGCATTTTAGGTTCTTCAAAATGGCCATAGTGCAATGTAGCTTTATATTAAGGGCATATTGGATAAAAAGAAATCAGAATGCAGGGCGATGATTTTGAAATGTTCTCTTTGCACCTTAAAAGAGTTGTAAAACATGTAGAACGCAGGTCAAATTCAAATGGGAAAAATCTTTCATATTGTCTATCATATAAAATGCTCACCTTACGAACACCACCAGCATAAGTTGTCACCAGACCAACAAGAATCCCACCAATGGCATTGAGTATAACAGGGATCTAAAAAAACAAATGAACACAAAATCCAAAATCAATAGTGTAAAATCAAAGGTGTACAATATAAGAAATGTACAACCAAGTTAGTTTTAATAGTTTATGAACACACAAAAATGATGTTTTGAAATCAGGTGACTCTTCACACTTTCTCATTTATAAATAAAGAAAAATGACAGCTTAAAAGTGTAACTAATTTCAAAAGATCAGCTGCCCTAGGCAGCAAAATGCCAATTTCATCTTTAGCATAAAGAAGCCCAAGAAAATTAGATGAAGAGTAAAGAGTCAAAAAGAGCTTGATTCTCTGTCTCTAACTCCTGCAATGTTGCAGTTTAAAATAATTTTGATTTAGAAAACCTTACACTATCCAGTAAATGTTTTTTTATCAACAAAAATAAATACCCATGTAAGGGGAGTCCATCCGTAAAAGAATCCATATTGTCTGATAGCTATTCCATCTGGAGACTTGTAAGCACTAGCCAGTAAGCAAACGCTCCCAATTACGGACATTTCCACAGTCATCAAGTAAGATGAGTGTTTCTTAACCTTCGTTACAAAAATGGTAATAACAAAGAAGGGGAAGGGTTAATCAGGGCATAAAGCTTCAAATCAGAAACAAGATATGACTTATGAGAATGTTTAGCTTACTTGAGAAGCCCACTGACATAATGCAGAAGCCAGGCCAGAAAGTACAGAAGCTACCAACACTGGAACAATTCCACGGAATATGATATCTGGATTACTAGTGCTATATGCTTTACTGGAACCTTCACCAATGCTTAGAAGGATGGCAGCAATTATTAATACTAAAAGCGCCCCATATTGTTGAATTGATTGCTTCTGCCTATAGATGGCACCAAGAGAAGAAAAACAAGAAGGCTTCAGAAATTCTAGGCACAGAAATCCAACACAAAATGTTCCACAATGTCTATTTATTAACTGATGCCGCCTCACAACAAAGCTAGGGAAATTTAGCCGTTGTTTGGCTTAGATAAAAAAAATTAGATTTTTAAAAGATTTTGATAGAAGTTGCCTATGAAATGTGGAGTTAAAATTAATTGTTGACTTTGACTTAGATTTTAATTATCGTTTTTTAGTTGAACTAAGCAGGGGCTTTGTCTATATTCTGAAAAATCCATATCAAGGAGAAAAGAACGTTCCAGAGGTTGAACAAATATGTTTTGAATGGCTCCAAATTCCCACAGCAACCATATTTCCAAGATTGATTATGCTACTTGACAAACTCAATTAAACCTAAGACATTTTGAAGACCAAACCTACGCACTTGCCTTCCAAGTGAGGGGCTTCCATATGGAGCAAATATTTAGTTCACAAACAATTTGGAAAAAATTGCAAGTTGTGCAAATGAGCCGGCACCTTAATATTAAATAAGTAAACAAAGCTGTGAAAATTAGTTTTGTCTGGTTCAGCATTGAAAATGTGAGTGAATCAAGATTTCTATATGCAATCTGCAACAAGCTGTTTTGCAGTGCATAGATTGCTGCTGGCAGCCCTGATGCAGTCAAAGAGCCAATCAAAGTCCACTCTTTGAATAGCCTTTTCAAAGTACCATCTTTTGCCATGAGAAAGAGGGCACAAATGACCTGTTATGTAGATGAGTCTATGTAAGCTAGAATTCATATCTGTCACAAATACAAAACAGGTAAAGAAGGGAGTAAATAAAGAATAATCATGATTGGTGTACATCATGGTCTACACCTTTGTTTATATCATGCACGTTTCATTATCTCATTTGACAGTTTAAAAAATAAAACTGTTTTTTCATTCACTTATTTCTTGACAACACATCAAATGTCAACACGAGTGTACACAATTAATCTACAAAGAGCATAACCCAATAAAAAAAATTACCTTTATCATCTCACACGCCAAAACAGATGAAGTCACGATTACTTTTTGACTGCAGGGAGAAGAAAATATAAAAAGCCTGCTTTAGCGAACAATTTTATAGTAGTGTGGACAAATATTCTTTTCTTACTTGGACTAAATATTCTGTATTGCGGAGTTTACAAGCGAACAAGAAGGTAGGATCACTCTCAATAAAATGAAGATCCATGAAAAGATAATACTAAATCCAGGCACGTGGTTGCTAATATAAGCTATTTGTATTCATGTAAAATAGAACATGTAATATATAATGGTGATGTGAAGCTCTTCGTAATCTGCAGTAATAAATTCAAAGAACATGATATAATACAATATTTCTTTTTAGAGAAGAATTTGAACACTGCTTCTAAGACACCCAATCAACTCACGCATGTTTCAATTACTCCAATGTCATAGCTCAATCAATCTTGCCATTAGGCAAGGATATGATAAGGAGTCAAATTAGGTGAGGGTTTTCAATAATCTTTCATGCTGCTAACAGTTCAAAAAGTGGTCACCTCAGCTTAAAACTAGTCCTGTTAATACAGTAAAAACCTTGTTCGAGGCCTTTACAACCAGAATTCTGTTCTGCTGATCATCAATTTTACAAGTCTATATATTGGAGAAAAATCAGAAACACTTGTGCACTGATAACTAATAAATAAATAAATAAATATTAGAAATGAATTGGATAATTGCTTTAACACTGTCTGCCACTCATGCAGCTCACTAAGCATGACATGACATAATACAATTGATTTAGAAGTATCTGTACTCCTAACTACGAAACAACTTAAAACCCTATATGATCAATAACAGACTTTACATATCCAATGCCTTAGATGAAATTCATAAAGTGTATCAGAGTTCTATAATCAAGTTTTTTTTTTTCCCCATCATTCCATACATCAAAAATTAACTTGAACAGACACTTAAAGCAACTATGAATATAGAACACCCAACAAATTTCAAATTAGAACTTGGAAGCACTAATAATCTTGACATCGGGAATAGAACAATGCCACTCACAAAAGGCCCGAGAAAGATCCAACTTCAGATCTCATCTTCTCAAAAGAAGCAGATTCTGTGGCTCCATTCATCCAATACAAACTCATTTTTTATGATTTACGAGATCCCTTGATGGCAACCATAAAATTCATATGATTCAGAGAGTTGAAACCGAGAAGCAACCAAAAATAAAGATGGCTTGATGAAACAGAGCTTCAAACTGTAATTTTATCATTAAAGACAATGCAAAAAATTGATCTAGGCCATGCCGAACTCTTTAACTTTCACTTAATTCCTCATTCTCCAATCTTAATGGTCCTAAAATCTAT
The DNA here is from genome assembly GCF_002742605.1 of Olea europaea var. sylvestris. NCBI lineage: Eukaryota > Viridiplantae > Streptophyta > Magnoliopsida > Lamiales > Oleaceae > Olea > Olea europaea. The sequence continues at coordinate 109,427 of NC_036238.1, read as the reverse complement.
CCAAAATAATTGTCTAAAATCTTTACTTGACAAACACGATATACCTGTCAAGTTAGTTGAGCAAACAAGATTATGCTATAAAAACGATCATCCAGTCCAAAGATGACAGCAATCACTCAATAACCACGGATTTTGACGATTGAATAATTCAAATTCAAGTACTAATTATGTTCGTTTTAACAAAATTTCAGACAAATCATAAAATCGCTGCGCACAGTTATGACATTCAATTTATAAAACTAGGAACAACAATTGCATACAACACACTTCAATAAAATGCAGATGATTAAAAAAAATGATGAAAAAAAAACAAAAACCTGGTGAAACGTCTGGAGATCAGAGGTTGAACTCCGTATTGCAGTGTGAGTAGTAAAGAATAAAGCCACACCTTTCTGCCCGTGCTTGAATTTGTCTTATTCGGGCCGGGCTTAGAAGCTTTGAGCTTGACGGCCGCCATTGTTGAGCGGCCGGAGAGAGTCAGCGTTAAGAAGAAGAAGAAGAAGAAGGCGGCGGCGTTTGGTTTCGTTGTCAAATTTTAGAGTATGATTGGTGGTCGAAGTGTTGTTTAACTAATTTTTTAGGGAAAATTGTAGCAGAAGCCCCAAACCTATCAAATATTAGCAGACTTTTCCCAAATTTTTGATTTGTTACAGTCGTCACCTCTAACCTTTGATTCATTGTAGCTATCACCCCTAACATTTCCAAACGTTGTAACTGAAGCCCTTTTGGATGGTTACCATCTAAAATTCCGTCAGTTGACTAGAAATTTAACTTTGACCACATTTTTAATATTTTAAACAGGAACAAAAGAGTAATTTTCGATTTATTCTATTAAAAATAATTAATTTAAAATATAAGAAATAAAAAATAAAAAACACACACTCATCTTCTTCACCCACCCCCACCCAACCTCAACCCAAAATCCACCCTACCAACACCACCTCCACAACCACTTGATATCGGCCACCATAATCCAGCCCATCACAATCACCACCCAACAAGTTGTTTCTCTCAATTTTTTTGACAAATCTTTCACTAACATAAAACCAATCTTGTTGTATCTCGTCAATCTCAGATCTGGAACAATTCAAATTGCCAAAGACTCCATTCATTTTCCTAAGAAATCAAACTTATTTACCGCAGTTTTTTCTTCTATAATTACCCCATAATTTAGCCTCATTTTCCAAATATTCTGTTAATAGCTGGCAATGAGCTAATATCATTATATAAATATTATATAAAAATATTCTAAAATATTATATTTTGAAATGTGGCAACGTCGGAGAAAATGCTGTGATCGGGAGAGGCGGCGGTGGTGGGGGGTAGTGGTACCCATACCAACAGCATCAACTTATCAAAATCTAAAGAAATGGTAGATATAGCTTCAGTCCATTCATTCAACTATAAAAGCACGATTTTTGGGATTTGAAATTGGAAATTCTACATTTTTTAGGGTAGGGTGGCGGAGGTTGTTGGATGGCGATTATTATGGGGTGGATGATGGTGGCCAATAGCAGGTGGTCGTGGAGGTGGAGATGGAGATGGCGATGGTGGTGTGGATTTTGGGTTTGGGTTTGGGTTTGGGTTTGGGTTTGGGGTGGGGGTGGGGGTGGGGGTGGGGGTGAGATTGGTTTCATGCTAGTGAAAGATTTGTCAAAAAAATTGAGAGAAACGGCTTGTTGGGTGGTTATTGTGATGGGTTGGATTATGGTGGCCGGTATCAGGTGGTGTTGGTAGGTTGGATTTTGGGTTGAGTTTGGGTGGGGTGGATGAAGAATATGAGTGTGTGTTTTTTATTTTTTATTTCTTATATTTTAAATTAATTATTTTTAGTAGAATAAATCGAAAATCACTCTTTTGTCCCTTTCTAAAATATTAAAAATGTGGTCAAAGTTAAATTTCGGATCAACTGACTAGATTTTGGATGGAAACCGTCCAAAAGAGCTTCACCTGCAATATTTGAAAACGTTAGGGTTGAGAGCTACAACGAATCAAAAGTTAGGGGTGACGGTTGTAACAAATAAAAGGTTTGAGGAAAGTCTACTAATGTTTCATAGGTTTGGGGTTTCTGCTGCAATTTTCCCAATTTTTTATCCAAACCAAATGGTGCTCAAATTTTGTGCTTTTTTGGGGCATCCAAGGAAGACGACGTCGTGGTGCAGAATTTTGATTTTAGAATTGAAACACGTGGAAAGTGTGTTGTGTGATTTATCCAACTTTTTTTTTTCAATCAGTAAATGTAAATTTAATTGATAAAAAATTCATGCACAAGTACTCTACAAACCACCAAGACTAACGACCCAAAGCTAGAGATTCAAAATGAATCAAAACATGAGGATACAAAACAAGACTTTGTATACATGTGTTTTGATTCGTCCCACGATACTATCAATGCATGGTTTAAGGTTTTCAAAAATCTTTCTATTCGTCCCATGATGCTAGTAAGAGCAATCTTGGTTTTACCATGCTAAGATATCCCCCAAGCCTCCTATTAATACGCACCAAAGCACTGGGTAATGTTGACATAGCACGCCTAATGCCTAACTATTGTTGGATCCTCCACCACACGGTAGAGCTGCACAGATATTCAAAGACCAAGTGCTAGCCAGTTCTTGATGTTTGTCCACATAAAGAACCATTACGATCAATATTCAAGTAAATTAATTTATCCTTGGTGATTAGTTTGGATTGGACATTTCACCAAAGTATAAATGAATGTTTCGATGTGACAAATGATGACCAAACATCCTTTGCCCAAATTTTCATATTACTACTCGGTCAAAAGTATTCATATGCCTTAGTTGTTCAAAAATTCTCTCCAGTAATCTAGGCCGTAAATCTGCTCGTTGCTATCTGATTATGTCCAAAGAATAATGCGTTAGTTGTAGTACAGTTTTGAGGTGTTAATTCCATATGGAGATGGAAAAATCACTCAAAGAATCCAAAAAGGTTATTGTCCTCTTGAAATATGTAGGAGAAATCAATGTTAAAGTAATGAAATTAAGGTTAATGTTTTGAGATAACGAAGCACCGGAATTCCCTCAATTGGATTGGGTCAATCACATCTATTATTCACTTTATAACTCAATTAGAGAATTTTCATCCCAACTCTCTAATCGAAAAATTTAACAATAAAGATCAATTTAATTCACAATTGTAATCCTAGAATCTAGACTTAACATATTCACACGTTTTTATTGGAACAAAATCAAAGATCGATTATATACATCGAGCATAAGGCAGTAATTAATCTGTCAATAAAGTTATATTAAGATTAAACTTAGCAGTTATTTCAATCATTCGATAGAAAGAGCATGCCTAGATCTATAAAGGATTTGATAAAAGTTAAACCGATCTTAACAATAAGTAAGTGAAATTGAAACTCAACAAATATTTTAATTTAATAATGAAAAAAACATGACTGAATCCATGAAAATCTTGTAAATTTTAAACCGATTTCAATATAAATTCATAAGAATGAAAATCTAAAGATAAGAATAGTTTAACAATGACATACTAAAATATATGAAATAATAGATGTGAAATCACCAAATCCAATGAGTTCCTTTCTAACTTCACCTCGATTTTAGTTCTTCATGGAGTTTCTTGAGCACCAAGAGAAGAGAAAAGTGTATGGGGACTTTCTCATCTTTTGGACGAGTTCTAAAGCTTATATCTTGTGTACAAGATTTGTTTCTATAAGTATTTGACTCAAATTAAGAAACTAGAATTCGCGCCTCGGGATTGAATTATGCGACCGCATTGAAGAAAGTCATGCAGTCGTATAGAGCAACTATTTTCAGCCCTGAAGTTCTTTGGAGCCTTGTATGCGACCGCATGGTTTTTGAACTATGAGACCACATAGTTTAACTATTTTTTATGCCGGATAGTTTTCAGTATTTTGACCACAACTTTCTCTTCTGATATTAGATTGAGGCAATTAAAAGTGCATTGGAAAGCTGGCAAACAATTTTAGTAGAAATAACTCTTTCCCAACTCGGCTGTTTACTGGGTCAAAAATGGATCCCAATCTTCGACTGAAAATCTAGAATATCCTTATGCGGTTCAAAATCGATTTGTGGAAACGTTATGGTCATATTTTACTTCTTTTCACTTCCAATTGCAACCAATTGACCCGTAGCTTTCTCGAATCATCATTCCATCGCTAGTCTCATCTTTGATGTATTTACAACTTGGTCCCTAAACTTCACTTGCTTCTATTTTGATCCCCTTTCGCTCCCCCCTCCCCTCGAAATTCCATTGTATCCATCTATTTGTAATATAAATCAAATATAAGGGTGCTTAGTGCATTTAGGCATCAATATATTATAAAAATGCTAGAATTAATGGATGAAAACTTAACAATTTGTGCCATTATCACTACCTGACTATCCATTTTGCCAATTGCTGCCTAAACACCCACATCTAGCTATCTCAGTTCGTCTCTAATTTGCAATAATTTTTTTGAGTAGTGACAAGTCATCTTTCCTTGGCAAAACCTCCCAACTACTTGTCCCTCGAAGATAGAAATGATTTAGTCAAAGTGAATCTATATAGTGTCCTTTTGATCAACATCCTAATGGGATTTTGCAAGCAATGCTAAATTCCAGCTTTTTATGTCTTTAAACCAAGACCAACTTTATTTTTTTTGGGTAAGTACACATCTCTATAAGCAATTAACGGCTTCTTAGATCCCCCAAAGAAAGTTCAGGCATGGGTTAATGATTCTCGATGTAATTGTTGTCGTAATCGAGAAAATAGATAACCACAAACACTCAACTCCTTGAAGCACATCGCTAGTCTAAGTACAAATGTATGCTGCGATTTTATCCAGAAATGGGGCATAATAGCTGACTTCTCGTTTCTGGGATGCTACTGGAATACCGAAGTATAGAAATGACATAGTACCTTCTGAATGGTCGTTAATACTTGGATTTCTTCAAGTTCTTCTCTATGAATTCCAGTTGTATACAGTTGGAATTTAAAGAGTTCATTCTTAATCCCGAGGTGTTTCCAAATTTGGATAGGCAATCCATTAAAATTTGCACCAACATAACATATCCCTTAGCAAAGAGCATCAAGTCATTCTTAGAAGCCAAATGTGTGATCTTTAGGGGGCCACATTTAGGGTGAAATTGAACTCGCTATTGTTGGAGGCAACTTTGATCATTCTTGAGAAATATTCAAGGCATAAAACAAACAAGAAGGGGAAAACATGATAACCTTGTCCGAGGCCTTTCATTCCCTTAATGAATCCATAAAAACTCCCATTTAATGCAATAGAATACGTCGGTATAGTAACGAATTCCATGACCCTTTCAACAAATTTTGTTGCAAAACACAACCCCTCAAGTACATCTTCGAGGAACTCCCAACTTACCAAATCATAAGCCTTTCTTAAATCTATTTTCAGTAAGCATCTAGGAGCTACCATCTTTCGGTTATATTGTCTCAGAAGCTCTTAAGCAAGATGTATGTTTTTCGTTATACTCTTTCCCTCCACGAAGCGGCCTATGCTTGATCAACAATGCTCTCTAAAGTAGGCCTCAATCTAGATGCAAGGATCTTATTTATTATCTTGTAGAATACATTACAACATGCAATTGGTCTATAACCCCAGTAAGAGAATGGCTTGACTTTGGTACCAATGTAATGACCGTGTGGTTGATTTGTTTAAGGAGAGATCTAGAAGTTAAAAATTCTTCAATTGATCCCACAAAATCATTCTCTACAATCCCCCATGATTTCTTAAAGAAACAAGATGTATACCCATCCAATCCCAAGGATTTGTCATCCCCAATACTAAAAAGTGCTTCCTTGATCTCCTATCTAGATATGTCTTGAGTATAGAGCTAGCTTGCTCTAGGGTGTCAAAAAGGCTCGGTCGCTTGGGCGACCGGCAACCCAGCTCGGGAAAAGCTCAAGCCGGCTCGACTCGTGACTCGGAGCAATCGAGCCTAAGCTCAGGCCGAGCCCAGGCCGGCCCATATAAACATAAAAAAAAATTAAAAAAATGGTATAAAGCTGCCTGTTGGCAGCTAAACAGGCAGTTATGATCATAGTTGCCTGTTGAGGTAGCATTTCTACAGCTGCCTGTTGGCAGCTGCAATATTATAATTTTCTAAAATTCTACTTTAAGTTTTATTTCTGAAATGGTACAGTAATTTTAAATATTTTTTTATAAGTAAATTAACCTTAATTATGTTCAAATTCAAATTATATTAGTCAAATTAAGTAATTACGTTTGACTAATTGAACTTCAAAGACAAATTTAACGAAATACAAGTGGTCTTTTTATAGTAACTTAAACTTTTAGATAAAATTATTCAATAATATTATATAATCACACAAAAGACATGTATTAAGATCTCATAATCTATTTATTTATAAAAATTGTGAACATTTCAAACTTTTAATGAAAATTAAATTTGATTATACTGAAATATCTATTTAAAGATAATATCTGAAATAATAAAATATTTATAAAAAAATGACAAACAGAAAAACAGAAGAGTTTGATTGTGAATCTCTTTCACGCTCCGTGGAGTTTGTCGTGATGCAGCCATTGAAAAAAAAAACGGAGCTTGCCTCGGCTCGGAAAGGCTCGAGACGAGAGCTCAGGTCGAGCCTTATTTTTTTGAGTCGAGCTTTACTCGGCTCGGCTCGGGCCAAAAAAAGCCCGTCTTGATAAAGCCCGAGCCGGAAGTTTGGGCTCGCGAGGTGACTCGGTTCGACTCGTTAACACCCCTAACTTGCTGTAAGGATATTGTCGGGTCCTCCCTCAAAATATCCAACTCAGTGGCCTAAATGAGGCTGCTAATGCCTAGTAACTTGCTATAAAAGAGGATGAATTCTCCAACAACCTGATTTTGGGAAGATGTGTATGTCCCATCTTCCTTAAGTACAGTTGCAATGAAGTTCTTCTTACCATTCATTTTCACCACAAAATGAAAAAACTTTGTACTTTTGTCACTATTCTTTAAGTAAGTACACTTTGCTTGTTGATAGTAGAAGCACATTTTTGCTTTACGTAGATCCATGGCTTTCTTTCTCAAGCATGCCGCCATATATTGAAGATGTGTATTAGTGGGTTGGTCATAGAGTTTAAGTTGGGCAGCCTCTAACTCCAGGGGCGGACCCATTAAGGGTCCAGTGGGGGCAAACGCCCCCACTGAAAATTTCAAATACCTTTAGAAAAAAAAAACCTAAGATAAACATATGGCAGTGGTCTGGTGGTCTGGTTCTTGCTTTGGATGTAGGTAGTTCTTGAGTTCGATTCTCAAAGTGCTCCTTTATTATTCTTCTTTTGTTTTATTTTTGGTTCTCTCTCTCTTTTTTTTTTTTGGGTCCCGCCCCCACTGAACAATAATTCCGGGTCCGCCCCTGTCTAACTCCATCTTAACATTGTTGGCTCTTGTGGAAATGTGTGCAAAGTGTTTAGCATTAAGCTCTTTCAACGGTCCTTTAAGAATTTGCAAATTCTTGTAAAGAACAAATTGTTCATATCCTCAATATCAAGATTCTAGCTGGTTTGTACTAGCTAATGGAAATTTTCATGATTAGTCCACACATTGAAGAATCTAAACAGCTTCCTAGTATTCCCTCCTTGCTCAAAAAATGACAAAATGCATGGAGAATGATCAGAAAGGCACCCCGAGGGCATAAAGTCAGCAAGACCATTAGTGCCCCTTTGTACCCATTCGTCATTAACCATAACTCCATCACTTTTGCTCTAAATTGAATTATTAGTCCATGTGTAAAAACATCCTATGGACTTCATATCCTTGAAACCAACATTGTGGCAACAATTAGCAGAGTCTTTTACTTCATATGGAGTAACCTCTACTCTATTGCTCTTTTCATCATTCTTGAGTACATTGTTAAAATCACCAAGAATCATCCAAGGCAGTGAACAATTTGAGCTAAACTCCATAATAATATTTCAAGTGGTCTCCGACTAACGATAGTATGAAAAGCATTAACAAAACTTACACGAAAGGTATAGGAAGTTACCTTACATGTATCCAAGCAATGTATAACTTGTTCCGTCGTCTCCAACACATTCAATTTCACTTTGGATGAATCCCATAGAATCAATATCCTACCAGCTTGATGAGTGGAAAAAATGTTTACAATCCAACTTTTTCTTTTGTTGTCTCTAGCAAGCAGTGACTGATATATTTTCAATAAAGCTTCAAGTACAAGAAAATTTTAATAGAATTGATATAGACGTTGACATGGCCAAACTTGATTGACCCCTTTTTTTTTTTTTATGTTTTTCCATCTTCTAACGGTATCGTGCTAAGTGTTTTCTGTCAACAGTTTCTTTCAAAAAAAACTGTACCTATAGCATGATTGATATATTTTATTCATTATAAAATGCTAGCTATGTACATCAAAGATATGTATCGATTGAAATTTATCCACGACGTTTGTGAAAATGTTTATCTTATGTGTTTATAAGCACTCTAAACAATTTTTTTACAAGTTGATTTTAAGTATGAGATGTACTCAAACTAATTGTTACAATTGATATCGGAGCAAACATTCCATCTAAGGTGACCCTTATTATGGACGGAGTGACTTGGAGATGATCGGGAGAAATGGATTGTAAAGTCTTTCAGTGGCATGTTTCGGTCCTCTTCCTCATTACTTAGAAAAAGTGAGCCACTGGTTCAAGTACATGAGACTATCATTACCGCCTGGACAAAAACCTACTAAGTGGTAACTTTCAAATTCAGAGAAACCCCGTAATTAATAAAAATGGGCAATCCTCAGCCATCTACATCCAGAAAGCTGTATGATTTGGAAGAAGCTTGTACAGTTTGGAAGGGTTGTATTTCATAAAAATTGGGGGCAATATGATCGGGCGCTTTAACCATTCAGCCATGGATGCTTAGCCAGGTCATACTGCGTCCAATATGAAACTTGTGATTGGTAGTAAAACACCGATTTCCCCTTGGCTCACCTGGGATACGTACACCCTCCCCACGGTGCCAGAAGTTTTTGAGCCACTACCACTAGCTCAAAATATCAATCCGTTTTCTTCCATTTATTCTAAGGCAAGAATTCAACAATCCCTTAACCGAACTTATTCATCCACTTGATATACCAACTCGATGAGCTCTTGGAATTGGTATAAGTTCGGCAAAGAATCACGAAATCTTGGTGATATTCTCTATCTAATGAATGAGGAGTCTGCCCTGCACCCACGACCCTGACTCCATTCAATAGGATTGAATGGTCGGATTGAAGAGCAGCTCTCCTTACGGGTACCTTTCTAAAAAATCGATCATTGTTTACCAACCTCTCGAAAACCTTATATTCCCCTGAGAAGGTTCTACCACGTGAAAACACTCTTTAATTTTGATAAGTATTTTGAATTTGGAATTGTCTTGATTTTCATTGATATTCATCATATAAGAATCTTTATAAAGTGGGCTCTAAAATGAGGGATGAAAAGTAACGATCTAGTCGATCAACATTGATCGTTGTGAAAATATTTTCTTAACTTTTATTATTATTATTATTATTTACTCTTGTAAGACAATATAATCACTATATTGACGAATCGACAATCAATAATAATGCTAAACAAGTAATATGTAATATATTGATTTTTAAATCTGGGAAGAAAAAGTTCACAAATGATATTTGTAATTCTAGGTGAGGTCCGTGAGGATGATTTGCTGATATAGCATCATGGATGAATTTAGGGATTGGCCTAAACTACCAGGTCAAATAACATTTTTCTTTACATTGTAAAAATATTTTATATACATAAAAGAAAAATACATATTTAATCTTACTTTAAAGATATTTTTAAAAAGTAAATAAAGATTTACTTCCTCAAAGTCAGATGAATGATTTAATAAGCACCGTTGTTCATTTTATGTTAAACAATTGTAACATCCACAAATGAATTAAATGACATGTTAGCTTCACGTAAGATGAGTATCGATATTCATTAGATCGTTCCTCAACAAAATCATTTTATATTTTATGTAATAAATAAGTAACTTAGAATGTTTCGCTTACCCAAAGGATAATTTCACCAGTAGTTGTTGAAGTTCGAAATAAACCTCAAGATAGTTATTCAATTAATTTTCTTATCATAATAGGAACTAAAATGATATAGTTACATTAATAGTCACTAAATTATAAATACTTAACAGCAACTTCTAATAAAAGGTAAAAAAATAAGGTAAAATTAACGGCTTCGTAATTTTTTTTTGTTAATGCTTTAATATAGTTAAGGGATTTGCTTAGTGTACATAAATTTTTGTATATCAAGGTGTCTCCACATTCATATAGGATGGGCCTTTCGAATATTTTATTCGAGTGGGCCCCACTCCATATGAGTGTATGGATACCTTGATGCAAAAAAAATTATATACAAGTAGGTTTAATTTAGAGTTAAGGATAGAAAGAGACAAAATTATCAATACTGAAAAATTTGTTGTTCATATTTTTAATGGAGTGATAATTGATTTAGTCACTATAATTTTAGCCTTGTTTGACAATCATTATTTTTGAAAAATAAAGTTTTGAATGGTGATTTTTTAAAAAAAAATTGCGGTTAAAAAGTAGAATTTTTTTTTGAATTTATGTTCAGAATATTTTATTGTACAAATGTATGGTTGGAATTGAGTAATAAAAAAATGTTTTTAAATAAGAAAAAATTGCAGTCAAGTTACCAAATTTTTGTTCATTAGTAGATCTCAAACCTTTCATTTGTGTCACCGAAAGTACCAAACCTTTAAAAAATTAGCAGTTCAAGTCCAAAATCACTATTTCTGTCAGTTCGACCTCAAAAATAGAAAATCTAATTATTTTTTTCCAAATAAGGTAAGGACATTTTGAGCACAATTTATTTCCTCTATTAAATTAAAAATTAAAAGAGCAAAAAAAAAAAAAAAACCACCACTCCTCCCACCCCATCTCCTTCTTCACTAACCCCCTCACTCCAAAACCAAAATAACTTCCACCCAGCCATAGGATGTCACCTCCGGTACCACCACCTCAATGTCAGCCCAAACACCGCCTCAATGTCAGCCCAAACACCATCACCTTAAAGTAAGAATAATCCCTCCACCGACACTACCAGATTCGAAGATATTAAGAGTGCATTTCATATAAGCTATTAAGGAATTTAGGTGTCTGCGCAGCTTGCAAAAATCGACTGTGGAGACTATGGTAATCACACGATGAAGCACGCTTCGCCGCTTGCACTTCTTAAGAAGAGCCATTGACTTTTCAAGATTTTTTGATACCTCGGTGGCGATGCGAGTGAGGGGATGGTCGTAGAAGGAAACACTAGTGGTGGTGGAGCCGGAAAGACTCACGACAACACGTAGCATCCGGCAAAGATTACCCACTTTCTTGCCCACCTCCAAGCACTCGAACTTGAATGACTCCGCCTCTTTTACAGCTTCATCAACCCTATCCGACAACAAAATTGGGTATGATAAAACCTCTTCAATTTGCTTTTCTTGTTCGACTGCTGTCTGATTTTTGGCTTGCTTATTCTGAGGAAGTATTCTCGGTGATGGTTTTATCGCCATATATCAATTGAATTCAATCGATGAAAATTTGATAAACTTGCACCTCAAAAATTTAGAAAAATTGTGGAGGATTCCAACATGTCTTTGGTGGAGTAGAAAACGTGGTTTGAGAAAATGGTTGGTAAAGTGGTCTCATTCGGAATTGGGAGTTTTTTTTCTACAGGGTGGAAGTTGTTTTGGTTTTGGGTGAGGGGGTTGGGGAAGAAGCAGATAGGGTGCGGGGGTTGTGGTTTTGTTCGTTTGCTATTTTAATTTTTAATTTAATAGGGCAAAATGAATTATGTTCAAAAAGCCCTTACCATATTTGACGAAAATAATTAAATTTTAAATTTTTGGGATCAACTAACCATTTTTTGGGTCAAACTGATGGAAATTGTGATTTTGGACTTGAGTGTGAATTTTTTAAAGATTTGATATGTTCGACGACACAAATAAAAGGTTTGAATCAAGTCTGTTAATAAATGAAAAGGTTTGATACCTTTGCTGCAAATTTCCCTTTAAATAATAGTTGTGAAGTTTTGAATGGTTACCACTTTGAGAATATTAAAACCGCGATCCAACGAGGGCCCTACTAAACATTGAATCTTAAACGGACTTAAACCCTATTGAATCATAATTGAGAATCTTCTAGATCAACGGCTCCGATTCTCTTAAAAAATGATACCAAAGCCCCAAGTCTTTGCATTTCAGCAGCCACCCCTCTTATAGTTTTCATTTCGTTTCCGGACAAAAACACGCGCATATAGATACATAAAACACACAATTTATTGAGATTTCTAGAGAGAGAAAGGATAACAACTCAGCCATGTGTGGAATTCTTGCAGTACTCGGTATTACGGATAATTCTCAGGCCAAACGGTCCAGAATTATTGAACTCTCCAGGAGGTGTATATATATATTTTTTAATTTTCATTTTTTTTGTTTTTTTGAAGTTTTGGCTTCAATGTGAAGTGTTACATTATCACGTGGATTTGTTTTTGCTATTTAGATTGTCGTGTTGGGTGTATTGTTATCATATCTGTTTATGTTATTTTGGATTTGATAAAATTTGATTTTGCCTTTGAAATGTGAATGCGCATACAACGAGCGGTCTTTCCTTTTTAGTAAGATCAATTTTTTAACTATCATTCTCCGTTTTTATTTTTCCCTAACTAGCTTATACCTCTGTTAAAATTGTTATAAAATGATATAATTTTTGGAAGACATATATAATTGTCATAGTTTCTACTGAAATGTTGCACGATTTTTTTGTTGATAGAATTAATTGTTATGTCTCAAGGCATTATTATTTTTGTTTACTTGGATATGAACTGAAAAAGAACGGGCTTCAAATAATTCTATATTACCATTAAAATTTCTCTGCCTTTACCTGGATATTGAAATTAATATGTGCTTCCTAAATTCAGTTTTCTTCGTTATTGTCGCCTTTTGCTCTTATAGTGAACTAGCAAAATGATTAATTATCTGAAAGAGCAATTGCTTAGTCTAAAATTTCTGTCAGAGAAAATATCACTTTCTCTTTGTCATTTGATTTTGAAATGTAGGTTGCGTCACAGAGGCCCTGACTGGAGTGGCTTGCACTGCCATGAGGATTGTTATCTTGCTCATCAACGATTAGCTATTGTAGATCCTGCTTCAGGTGATCAGCCACTATATAATGAAGACAAAACAGTTGCTGTCACGGTAGGTGAAATTTTATTTATTAATGTTTCTGCTGCTCAGGTACATTAATCTATTCTACCTTGAGCTATTCTTGAGCGGAGGTATTACTTAATTGATAGCTAAATTTCGCTTTGAGTTTCAATATGAAATCTAGAAAATTATGCACAATAGTTTTTGGTTTCCTTCTTGTGTGTTTGTAACTTTGGATAGATTTGAAGGCCTAGTAAGGTTTAGGGGATGTAGGCCCCATTCTTGCTTCATCTGTGAATGTGGAGGACCAGAAATGGATCATCTTTTTCATGTTTAATGTGTCATTTTCAGACATAATTTTGCTTAAGTTGTTCCATTGCGTAATTATGCTTTATTTATAGGCTGGCACAGCAAACAATCCCTTGCCCAGTGTAGTGATGAGAGCTATGTTCCACGATCTTGTTCTAAATTCTGCAAACTACCCTCGACGTTTCTTATTACGATAGAATAACACGTCGTGGCATAAGTTATGCGACATGGTGCTGATTTTGGTTTTTGCAGCCATTTACATTGTCTGATTATTTATAAGAGAAGATACTGTGATGGTTTTTCAGAAATGGATAGCCGCCACCTCCAAATTTCTATTTTCCAACTACGCTTTATGTCATGTTTCTTATCTTTCCAGACTATCATTCTTGTTAGCTCCTATGAGGCATGTGATATTCTTGACTGGAGTCTGTTGCTGATCCAGAAAAAGGGAAAATCTTACTGGAAAAAAATAATGAAAATCCAGTTGAATGTTGAGCAGTCCATTATGTTTCTTTGTTCACACGATTTTTTAATAGCTTTCTTGAAATAATATGAATGGATTATTTATTTACATAAGAACTAGTAATTTGACTTTGCTCCTTTCTTTTTTCCCATTTTCTTGTGCTTTTAGGTTAATGGGGAAATATATAACCACAAGGAACTAAGGGAAAAGCTGAAGTCTCATCAGTTTAGAACGGGAAGTGACTGTGAAGTTATTGCACATCTTGTAAGTGCTTTAACAGTGTATTCAGACAAAGCTTTACCATTTTTTAGTTGACTATAAGCCATATATATCATTTAGAAATTTTATTCCTTGCCAATAATTACAGAAAAAGTAGTAGCATAAGAATTCACAAAATTTATTCTACATTCATCTATTTTTTTGTTTGCTTCACATTTTCTATTTGTCAGTATGAAGAATATGGAGAAGATTTTGTTGACATGTTGGATGGGATGTTCTCTTTTGTGCTTCTTGACACGCGCGATAAAAGTTTTATTGCTGCTCGGGATGCTATAGGCATTACTCCACTATACATTGGCTGGGGTCTTGATGGTATGTTTCTTTCTTTTCCTCCCATAAAGTCTACAGTTGCTTAATTAAGTATGCACCGGCCATGCTCTAATCGTTATGATATCTTGAATATTTTCTGTGCTTTATTACTTGATGATCTCCAGCCAACCTTGTTTAGAAAAGGCTGCTTCTTCGTGCACTCTTTAGGTCATTCTGTAGTTCTGTTTAACTAAATGTTATTTTTCCTGTAGGATCGGTTTGGTTTGCTTCAGAAATGAAAGCCTTGAGTGATGATTGTGAAAGATTCATGTCATTTCTTCCTGGCCACATATATTCAAGCAAAACTGGTATGCTTTTGAAATTACGGGAAATAACACATTATTTACTTTGAACACCTAATCTCGGTAGTGAAATCAGTTTAGCTCGATTTTTTTACCCCTACATTATACCTTGGGAATTCGTTCATGAAATTTATGGATCTGTCTCGCTAATTCGTTGAAAATTATGAATCTAATTTCTACAATAAAAACCACACTTTTAGAAGCTATAAATATGAAAAATAATTGTAAAGGTTGTATATAGTTTTTCAAGCGTACAGATTCTTTAGTGCATTGAGAAATTAAATCATCCACATCATCTGTTGAAGTTTTTTCTGTTATCAGTTCGTTAAATTTTTTTATGACATTTACCCCACACGACTATAATCTTTTATGATAGGTGTGCTACCAATTAGCTAGTTCTTCCGTATTTAGTGGGAATTTGTACAAGGAATGGAAGTGAAACTGTTATGTTTATTCTGTTAAAAATTGGGAACTTGTTTCTTAGGTGGTTTAACAAGATGTTATTAAACATGTACTTTATTCTGTTAGAAATTGGGAACTTGATCTTTAGGTGGGTTAATAAGATGTTAATTTAACATGTACCAATACATTACAATATTTTCTCTCCCCTGCAGTTACCTATACTGTCATTTGAAATGCAAGCAAAATTCATCATCATATTTGATATTCCATATTATGTTGACAGGAGAGCTAAGGAGATGGTACAATCCTCCATGGTACTCAGAACACATACCTTCAGCTCCTTATGATTCCTTAGTACTGCGCAAGGCCTTTGAGAAGGTTAGTTGATCCATATTTCCTTGCTGGGAGGAAAGACTTTTGTTAGTTGTTCACTATAGGAGTCTAAAGTTTTGCTTCCGTTGATAAACCATACTTCTTCCTTTTGCTTCTTGCTATTGGATATTATTTTCACAGATTAGAGATTTTAGTGTGATCTCTCCCACCCTTGTTCTTCTAATCTATTCTACTCTTCTCCTATCATCTTATCTCACTCGACTCTTTTCTTTTTCCTTCCTCTATGGTTTACTTCCTCATATTTATGCATCGTTGCCCCTGCTTCTTTGTTCTTTAATAATTTTGCCTCATTTTTTGAATATTGTTTATGATCCCACTTCTCTTCTCTTACTCAATTCTTTCAAGCACTCGGCAAGGAAGCTTGTGAAACAGATTTTCTTGAAATCTGTGCTTATGCAGTCTTAGCATATTTTTTATTTATTACTGTCTTAATTGTCATTCTTATTTCTGTTTCGTAGGCTGTTGTTAAGAGACTTATGACAGATGTACCATTTGGTGTACTTTTATCTGGCGGATTGGATTCATCCCTTGTTGCTTCGGTGGCTTCCCGCTATATGAAGGACTCAGAAGCTGCCTGTCAGTGGGGAACCCAGTTGCATACTTTTTGCATTGGCTTAAAGGTAATAATAGTTTCCTCACCTTGGCCAAGCATTTTCAGAATTTCCTTTTGCATTTGTATCACTGCCCGAAGCATATTTTTTGCCTTTTTATGTTATCTTCATCCTAAAATGACCTTCATGTTTGATTTTTCCAAGTTAAGTTGACTTTTAGGAAGCAATATCTTGTCTTATCTATAGTATCATTGTTTAAGGGAATCCTTTGGGTAGGTAAGCCATTAAGCAAAAGTCTTTTTTTCCCTAACAAACCTTTGCTTTCAAATTTTATGCTGGCAAGTGAAAGAGTTACTTTAAAATTTAATCCTTCTGAAATTAATCATTGTTACATTACTATCCTTATCTACTATCTGGTAATGGTGCGAGTTTTGGCAAATCATGTTGAACTAGGTTGTCTGCTATAGTTTTTAGTTTTGTAATGATTATGACATTTTCATTTTGTCTATAGTACTAGTTAATAATTATTTACTATAATTACTGTCTGCTGAACATAAAGACGAACTTATTTTCCTTAATAATGGTGGTCTTTCTTCAATTAGATTGAACTTGTTCCATAACTCTATGATTCTAATATACTGTTCCTTTTCCTACTTTATACATTGTCTGTTTCCCTTTGCTCACTTAGGTTTTATCTCTCAGGGTTCACCCGATTTGAAGGCTGCCAGAGAAGTAGCAGATTATCTTGGCACTCGGCACCATGAGTTTTATTTTACTGTGCAGGTAATTGTTTTCCTAGTAAAATGGAATAACTTGTGGACATCACTCGAGGATAAGATTGATCTTTTTGATATTATTTTGATTGCTAAATCAGGAAGGACTAGACGCACTAGAGGAGGTCATCTACCATATCGAAACATATGATGTGACCACTATCCGAGCCAGTACGCCAATGTTTCTTATGTCTAGGAAAATAAAATCACTGGGAGTCAAAATGGTTCTCTCCGGTGAAGGCTCTGATGAAATATTTGGTGGTTACTTGTATTTTCACAAGGCACCCAACAAGGAGGAGCTTCACCAGGAAACATGTAGTAAGGTAATGTTAATTGCAGCTTTATGTATACTCATGTTGGAATAGCATTCTCTCTATGATTAGTGCTATATTTACTTAGTAACTTCTATTAATTAATTTTATAATTCTTTATATTGGAACCAGATTAAAGCTCTTCATCTTTATGACTGCTTGAGGGCTAACAAATCAACTTCGGCATGGGGAGTTGAGGCTCGTGTTCCTTTCTTAGACAAGGAATTTATCAATGTTGCAATGAGCATTGATCCAGAATGGAAAATGGTAGATGACTATTGATCCTGTTTCTTTTTCACCTATCAGCACCATCTTCAGCCATTTGCTGCTATATTTATTTGTAGATTTAAGAATTACTATCCTTGCTCTACTTTTTGGTTGATAAATTTAAGGGTCATGTTTGTCATTGCTTCCCATACTTGCCGATAAATGTGTGCGTCTTGACAATCTGTATTTGCTTTGACTTCCCATTTTCTATTTCATAATTTTGTGTTACTTCCATTATTCTTTACGTGTACTTGACTCTCAATGTTATGCGCCTGGTGTATGACATCTTGGCTGCCATTCATTGGATGATTACCATGAGTTATATATACACAAAAATGAAACTGATACACAATGGTAGGTGTTTGATTTATGCCATACTAATTACAAAATTTGTGAAATTAAAATGTCAAAACTTCAGCGTCGGAATTGAACTTTTATCATTTATCAGGAGCCCGTAAATTAGAGGATTATCGTAAGCCCAATTCTGTTGACATATTCAGAATTTGTTTGACTAACAATGGCAGATAAGACCTGATCTTGGAAGAATTGAGAAGTGGATTCTACGGAATGCCTTTGATGATGAACACAATCCATATTTGCCAAAGGTTTGCTCCTTTGCCTGTTAATTTGATGGCACTGAATTCCGCATTATTCCACTATTCTTTCTCATCATTTTGCCTACTACTCCCATGAAAGAACAAAACATTTCCATCATATGGTCAGCTAGTTGACCCCGTGCCTTTTCTTTTTCGGTTTTAGCACATTTTGTACAGACAAAAAGAACAGTTCAGTGATGGAGTTGGGTACAGTTGGATTGACGGCTTGAAGGATCATGCAAACCAGCAGGTAGAGCGACCTCTCAATTTGTGCAAATTACTGAATTACAATATTTCTCTTTTGGAGCTTCTATATCGTTGCGACGCATTTGAATAACTGCCCTTGTATATACTACTGTCAGGTTACAGATGCAATGTTAGCCAATGCTAGTTTTGTCTACCCTGAGAATACTCCAACAACAAAAGAAGGGTACTACTACCGGACCATCTTCGAGCGCTTCTTCCCTAAGGTGGGTTTTGCATACTAGTTTAGCTCCTCACTTCTTTTTGGTTACCGGTTCCTCCTTTTTACCGAAAGACAGGGTCAGGGGTCGGTGTTTGTTTGCTTGGAATTGCATGGTTGCTATATAAATTTATTACATTATTCTCTTTTCTTGATTACAAAGACTGCATCTTAAAAAGTGAATATGGGGCTGAATTATATCACGAACTTCAACTCCACCCCCCCGCCCCCCTCTCATGCCAAAGGTCGTCGTACTTAATATCTTCCCTCCATTTTGAATAGAATGCCGCGAGGTCAACTGTTCCTGGGGGTCCAAGTGTGGCATGTAGTACCGCGAAGGCAGTGGAATGGGACGCAGCATGGTCAAACAATCTTGATCCTTCCGGACGAGCTGCCCTCGGCGTTCATGTTGCTGCATACGAGGAAACAAAGGAGGCTAAGGATGATTCCTCGGGATATGCCTGCCCTCAGAAAGTACAATTAGAGAAGAATGTAGTCACTGTTTGATTGTTAACTTTGTCGTATAGACGTGAAAAGCACTAGTTTAAATTATGTTTTGTTGTTAAGGTTAAAAGAGAATATCCATTGAAGTCGTTTCGACTCAATCATGTCAATTTCTATTCAAATGATGCACTACCCATCAAAATAATAATAATAATAATAATAAATAAAAAGATATGATGCTTTCATTTGGAAATTAATATCTATATTTATTCTCGAGTTACGCGTGTTATCGTTGTATTGGGTCGTTAATTTTTTTCTGTATTTAACTGATGTCCAAAGGGACAATTTACCATCTAAACATCAAAATTCATGCCAAGATGTGGCCTACTGCTTCATTTTAAGCGCTAGTGTGAGTAAAAAATATTTATGTTTTGATAAAGCTTTTGATAAAATTTAAAAAAATGTGTTGTTGAAATTGAAACATGATTGGTTAAAAAGAATTTTAATAAAGTTGTAACAAACAAGCACTAAAAGTTATGAATGATTGTGCCATATTGGCACGGACGAGCAAGTGTCGAGCTTTGTTATTTATTTTCTTTCCAAATAATTAAATGCCCAAATAATTCTTCGAAATGGGGACCAAGTGCGAAATAAATTGACTTGAAGCAGTCGGTTCACATTCAACAATAAAAAATAAAAAAAAAAAAGATAAAAATTGACGTGGTGGGGTAGGAGTAGGGCTGGACATGGTTCGATTCGGTTCTAATGAGAACCGAACCGACCTGAAATTTTCGAATATTTAGTAAGTGGAACCGTCAGGTCCAAATTTAATTATGCAACCGTTCGGGTTCGGTTCGGTTCGATTCGGTCTGGTTCGGTTCCATTCGGTTCCGTATTATAATTAAATTTTTTAATATATACAAAGTTACATTAATTTAATTAATGATATGTTCAATATTAGTTCTTACAAAATAACGTAGTCCAATCTTTTGTGTCTTTTACATCTTTATTTGCTGAATTATTCATAAATTTGATTATTAAAATCACAGAAAGAGAAAGATAGTGAGCTCAAAATAATTAAGAGAGATATTGTAGAATTTTAATTTGATTTTCTCCAGCAGAAA
>NC_036238.1:84496-88450 GCF_002742605.1 Olea europaea var. sylvestris | reverse complement strand
GGTTCGGTTCCATTCGGTTCCGTATTATAATTAAATTTTTTAATATATACAAAGTTACATTAATTTAATTAATGATATGTTCAATATTAGTTCTTACAAAATAACGTAGTCCAATCTTTTGTGTCTTTTACATCTTTATTTGCTGAATTATTCATAAATTTGATTATTAAAATCACAGAAAGAGAAAGATAGTGAGCTCAAAATAATTAAGAGAGATATTGTAGAATTTTAATTTGATTTTCTCCAGCAGAAACGACACTACAGTAGAGTAATAGATTTTGATAAAATTAAGGTCAATTTGATTAAGTTGATTTTGAACTGAAAATTAGAAATAGAAAAATCATATTTTGTGGTTTGAACTAAATTAATTAATTAACAAATTTATTTAGAAAAAGTAAAATAATTTTGCTTATTTAAAATAAATAAATTAAAAAATTAAGGAGATTCGATTCTTATTCGGTTGTTCGGATCTTGGCCTAAAATCAGAATTGAATCGTACCCGTCGGTTCTTCAAATACCCATTCGGGTATTTAATTTGAGAAAAATCGTCAGGTTCGGTTCAAAAGTTTTGTCCAGCCCTAGGTAGGAGGTAGGGATGTGAACGTTTCAAAACTCGAGCTTGGTTTGAGTAAAAAAGGTTCAGACTTTTTTTGGTCCGAGTCGAACTGAACTTTTTCTTGGCCAAAAAATTTATACTTAAATTGAATTTTTGGCTCGGGCCTTATACCGCAGAGCTAGCTTGTTGCAGGCATCATCAAATTATTTATTTGACCCATGACAATACTCGAAAAACGCTTCAAAATGGTGCTAGGTAGAATCGAGTTGTGAGTCGGGCCGAGCCAAACCACGGACCATCAAAGTTCGCGAGCCTAATTGACACCCGACTCCTAATCGAAATCCCTAGTCGGGTGTGAAAGTCAAATCATGAGGAGAATGGTAAATAAATTTATTTATTTCGTTGTCTCTCGGCGTGTGAATATAAATTGTACAAATGAGTATTAAAGCGGACACTCACATCTACGACTCCGTGGCCCAATGGATAAGGCGCTGGTCTACGGAACCAGAGATTCTGGGTTCGATCCCCAGCGGAGTCGTCTTTATCTTTTCTATGGGTGTGATGAAATACAAATAAAAATTAAAATAAATTTTAATAATTCGTCTATGTATTGTATTACTTGGATATAAAACAGCAGATTTTATATTTGCTTTGTATTTAATATCCCAAATAAAAAAAAAAAAATAAAAAAAAAATATATATATATATATATATCCACGCATTTTATTTTAAACAATATAACAATTGATTATTCAGAATTCGTTGTCCATTAATTTGTGTAAATTCATATATAATATGATCTTGGACAATAATGTTAATTTTATTGAGTGAAAACAAATACATTTAAAGCAATGTCTTATCTAGATCAAAGAAGAACCCTCGAGGTTTGACATGAATGTTAGGAAAACCCACTGTTTTCCTAATTCAGAATTGGCAACATATTAAAAAACAATTATATTTGCTATTTAATTTAATTTAATGGGCTGAAATTAAGTGGTCTAATTTAGTATGCCCATAAACTACTCAAATTGGTATAGGATAATTGAGTAGATACCGGGATATATTGTTCTAATTGGGGGATAATGGGAATCTTAATTAAGCAATATATAAAGATTATTTTGGTTATGGTCCTCAATATACCAAATCAGATAACAATTTCCCTTCTCCCCATCAAGAAGAGAAACGACTATCCCATTGAGAAATAAGACGATTTGGTTGAGGAAGATCACAAACCACCTCCCTTGTTCGTGTTCATCAGTACGTGGTCGATTGTCGTAGTAATTCCGCAACAGTAGGCAATTGTTCATAATGGATACATGTATATAATCTGAATCCGCGAATCCTAATATTTGGCATGATGTTGATCCAAGGATCTTAGTTGTTTTGATCTAGGATTTTTTGGATCTAATTTTGAATATGATTTGAATTTGTAACAAGTGGTATCAGAGCAGTCATCATTTGTTAGATTATTAGGATTTGTGCATATTCTATTCGTATAATGTTTATATTATTTTTTGAATGAAATATTTGAATTTTGTGAAATTCCTAAAACTAATAAGTTTAAGAATTATTCTTGATGCATAATGGATCTAGAATCTGGTTTCATATAATTGGGGAAAATACGGTAATTTTTTCAACCCGTTTTTTTTTTTTTTTTTTTTTGTGATGTTATCTTTCTCAATTGAAAGCCTTAATATGTCTGTCTTTGGATCATTTTCAATGGGGCTACAACATTGAATAATATATGATAAAATAGGCATCCTCTCAAAGTGTTAAGCACATTATTTTAGCATATTGATTACTGTCAAAATCAGTGGCCTTTCATTACGAATCCAGAATGGGTCAATTTCAATTGCATAATGGGTCCGGTCGCAATTTTTGACCCTTATTTCTCATGATGGATTTAATACTAAATTGTATATGAAGTGTGCAGTAGTGTTTTATGTGGTAGGACAATTTTTAGAGTGTAAATTTGTTAAAATCTGTCATTACGATACAGATTCTGACAGTTTAAGAATTGTGGACTAGCCACCTATTTTTAACTTTTCCTTCGGGAGTTTTGTTTTTGGGCTTATTACTTTTTTAATCTACGACTTTGTTTGACATTTTATTTTTTCATAATGGATATAGACTTCTGATGTCAAACAGTGGCAAGCACAAAAAAAAAAAAAAATGTAATGAGGGAATTGGAAACCAACGGTGGCAGACATAAAAGGGAAATGGATTCAATTTGTTAAACCCATTTCTGAATTCATTTTTTTTTTGGATATAAAATAAATTCCAACTTTGGTTTTGATTATTACTTTGAATGTCTAGTATATTCAATTGAATTGATTAAAACAACATGTTGCCAAAGTAACCCTAGTTGTGTAAATTAATTTAATTGAAAATGCATAGATGTTTTGTGCGAAATCATTTATGCGAGCTGTGCTTGGCCCAAAGGAAGACACAGTTTGGCCAAACAACAATGTGCCTATGATGATAAATGTGTGATAATTATAAAGACTTTTCATGTGAACAATAGTCGGTCCAAAGAAAGGCTATTGTTTGACAGAACTAATTGTCAATATTTGATCATTGTACTGAGAGTATCATTTACAGTTAATTTCTTTGTCCAAAGATTAGGAATTAATGTTGTACTAGGTATCTTGAGATGGATCCCCAAATTTGGATTATTTGTGCATGTCTTATTTTTCTTATTTGACATGCTTGTTTATTTTGTTCTCTATATAGTTTCTATTGCTAATACTGCGAACGTCTCTGTTTAAGTCAGCAACATCCCAATGTTGAGTTAGATGAACTTTAAGGTTTGGAAAGAAGCCATGGAGATTGTCCTCGGCTGTATGGATTTGGATCTTACACTTCGTTCAGATCGACCCACTTCTACTCAGGAAAACCCCAATGAGGATAAAATTGAAAGGTGGGATCGCTCTGATCGAATGTGCTTGATGATCATGAAACGTTCCATTTCAGAAGCGTTTCGGGTCTCTACTATGAGAGCAGGAGCACCAAGAAGTTCCTTGAGGAAAATGAGCAATATTTTGCCAAGAATAAAAAATCGGAGGCGAGTAACCTTTTTGCTAAACTCGTTTCGATGAAGTATATGGGCAAAGGGAACATAAGGGAGTACATGAAGGAGATGTCTCATCTCGCATCAAAACTCAAGTCGGTTAAGTTGGAGCTGTCTGATGACTTGCTCGTGCACTTGATTTTGATCTCTCTTCCTACACACTTTGGGCAATTCAAGGTGAGTTATAACACTCAGAAGGACAAATGGTCCCTCAATGAGCTCATATCTCACTGTGTGCAAGAAGAAGAGAGGCAGCAGCGTGATAAGATAGAGAGTGCTCTCTTGGCCTCAACCTCTCAGAACAAGAAAAAGAAGAGAGCTAAGGATG
>NC_036238.1:64506-78536 GCF_002742605.1 Olea europaea var. sylvestris | reverse complement strand
TTCATAAATTTGATTATTAAAATCACAGAAAGAGAAAGATAGTGAGCTCAAAATAATTAAGAGAGATATTGTAGAATTTTAATTTGATTTTCTCCAGCAGAAACGACACTACAGTAGAGTAATAGATTTTGATAAAATTAAGGTCAATTTGATTAAGTTGATTTTGAACTGAAAATTAGAAATAGAAAAATCATATTTTGTGGTTTGAACTAAATTAATTAATTAACAAATTTATTTAGAAAAAGTAAAATAATTTTGCTTATTTAAAATAAATAAATTAAAAAATTAAGGAGATTCGATTCTTATTCGGTTGTTCGGATCTTGGCCTAAAATCAGAATTGAATCGTACCCGTCGGTTCTTCAAATACCCATTCGGGTATTTAATTTGAGAAAAATCGTCAGGTTCGGTTCAAAAGTTTTGTCCAGCCCTAGGTAGGAGGTAGGGATGTGAACGTTTCAAAACTCGAGCTTGGTTTGAGTAAAAAAGGTTCAGACTTTTTTTGGTCCGAGTCGAACTGAACTTTTTCTTGGCCAAAAAATTTATACTTAAATTGAATTTTTGGCTCGGGCCTTATACCGCAGAGCTAGCTTGTTGCAGGCATCATCAAATTATTTATTTGACCCATGACAATACTCGAAAAACGCTTCAAAATGGTGCTAGGTAGAATCGAGTTGTGAGTCGGGCCGAGCCAAACCACGGACCATCAAAGTTCGCGAGCCTAATTGACACCCGACTCCTAATCGAAATCCCTAGTCGGGTGTGAAAGTCAAATCATGAGGAGAATGGTAAATAAATTTATTTATTTCGTTGTCTCTCGGCGTGTGAATATAAATTGTACAAATGAGTATTAAAGCGGACACTCACATCTACGACTCCGTGGCCCAATGGATAAGGCGCTGGTCTACGGAACCAGAGATTCTGGGTTCGATCCCCAGCGGAGTCGTCTTTATCTTTTCTATGGGTGTGATGAAATACAAATAAAAATTAAAATAAATTTTAATAATTCGTCTATGTATTGTATTACTTGGATATAAAACAGCAGATTTTATATTTGCTTTGTATTTAATATCCCAAATAAAAAAAAAAAAATAAAAAAAAAATATATATATATATATATATCCACGCATTTTATTTTAAACAATATAACAATTGATTATTCAGAATTCGTTGTCCATTAATTTGTGTAAATTCATATATAATATGATCTAATAATGAAATTAAATTGAGTTAAAATTTGCAATTACGAAAGTAGAAACTGTGAAGCTTGCATCATGAAATCCCTAACCCGACCATGACCAAAAAAAAAAAAAAAAATAAAAAAAAAATATATATATATATATATATCCACGCATTTTATTTTAAACAATATAACAATTGATTATTCAGAATTCGTTGTCCATTAATTTGTGTAAATTCATATATAATATGATCTAATAATGAAATTAAATTGAGTTAAAATTTGCAATTACGAAAGTAGAAACTGTGAAGCTTGCATCATGAAATCCCTAACCCGACCATGAAATCATGTTTTCTTGCATAGCAATAATCGCTTATAAATAAGTTGTTAGGAAAACTCACGATTTTCCTAATTTAGAATTGGCAACATATTAAAAACAATTATATTTGCTATTTAATTTAATTTAATAGGATGAAATTAAATGGTCTAATTTAGTATGTCCGTAGACTACTCAAATTGGTATGGGATAATATATAAAGATTATTTTGGTTATGGTCCTCAATATACCAAATCAGATAACAATTTCCCTTCTCCCCATCAAGAAGAGAAACGACTATCCCATTGAGAAATAAGACGATTTGGTTGAGGAAGATCACAAACCACCTCCCTTGTTCGTGTTCATCAGTACGTGGTCGATTGTCGTAGTAATTCTGCAACAGTAGGCAATTGTTCATAATGGATACAGGTATATAATTTGAATCCGCAAATCCTAATATTTGGCATGATGTTGATCCTAGGATCTTAGTTGTTTTGATCTAGGATTTTTTGGATCTAATTTTGAATATGATTTGAATTTGTAACAAGTGGTATCAGAGCAGTCATCATTTGTTAGATTATTAGGATTTGTGCATATTCTATTCGTATAATGTTTATATTATTTTTTGAATGAAATATTTGAATTTTGTGAAATTCCTAAAACTAATAAGTTTAAGAATTGTTCTTGATGCATAATGGATCTAGAATCTGGTTTCATATAATTGGGGAAAATACGGTAATTTTTTCAACCCGTCTATTTTTTTTTTTTTTTTGTGATGTTATCTTTCTCAATTGAAAGCCTTAATATGGTTCTCTTTGGATCATTTTCAACGTGACTACAGCATTGAATAATATATGACAAAATAGGCATCCTCTCAAAGTATTAAGCACATTTTTTTAGCATATTGATTGAGTGTAAATTTGTTAAAATCTGTCATTACGATACAGATTCTGACAGTTTAAGAATTGTGGACTAGCCACCTATTTTTAACTTTTCCTTCGGGAGTTTTGTTTTTGGGCTTATTACTTTTTTAATCTACGACTTTGTTTGACATTTTATTTTTTCATAATGGATATAGACTTCTGATGTAAAAAAGGGGAAAAAAAAAAAAAAAAAAAAAAATGTAATGAGGGAATTGGAAACCAACGGTGGCAGACATAAAAGGGAAATGGATTCAATTTGTTAAACCCATTTCTGAATTCATTTTTTTTTTGGATATAAAATAAATTCCAACTTTGGTTTTGATTATTACTTTGAATGTCTAGTATATTCAATTGAATTGATTAAAACAACATGTTGCCAAAGTAACCCTAGTTGTGTAAATTAATTTAATTGAAAATGCATAGATGTTTTGTGCGAAATCATTTATGCGAGCTGTGCTTGGCCCAAAGGAAGACACAGTTTGGCCAAACAACAATGTGCCTATGATGATAAATGTGTGATAATTATAAAGACTTTTCATGTGAACAATAGTCGGTCCAAAGAAAGGCTATTGTTTGACAGAACTAATTGTCAATATTTGATCATTGTACTGAGAGTATCATTTACAGTTAATTTCTTTGTCCAAAGATTAGGAATTAATGTTGTACTAGGTATCTTGAGATGGATCCCCAAATTTGGATTATTTGTGCATGTCTTATTTTTCTTATTTGACATGCTTGTTTATTTTGTTCTCTATATAGTTTCTATTGCTAATACTGCGAACGTCTCTGTTTAAGTCAGCAACATCCCAATGTTGAGTTAGATGAACTTTAAGGTTTGGAAAGAAGCCATGGAGATTGTCCTCGGCTGTATGGATTTGGATCTTACACTTCGTTCAGATCGACCCACTTCTACTCAGGAAAACCCCAATGAGGATAAAATTGAAAGGTGGGATCGCTCTGATCGAATGTGCTTGATGATCATGAAACGTTCCATTTCAGAAGCGTTTCGGGTCTCTACTATGAGAGCAGGAGCACCAAGAAGTTCCTTGAGGAAAATGAGCAATATTTTGCCAAGAATAAAAAATCGGAGGCGAGTAACCTTTTTGCTAAACTCGTTTCGATGAAGTATATGGGCAAAGGGAACATAAGGGAGTACATGAAGGAGATGTCTCATCTCGCATCAAAACTCAAGTCGGTTAAGTTGGAGCTGTCTGATGACTTGCTCGTGCACTTGATTTTGATCTCTCTTCCTACACACTTTGGGCAATTCAAGGTGAGTTATAACACTCAGAAGGACAAATGGTCCCTCAATGAGCTCATATCTCACTGTGTGCAAGAAGAAGAGAGGCAGCAGCGTGATAAGATAGAGAGTGCTCTCTTGGCCTCAACCTCTCAGAACAAGAAAAAGAAGAGAGCTAAGGATGTTACGGAAGGACCTTCTCAGCAGAAGAAGCAGGATAAGGAGTTTACCTGCTACTTCTGCAAGAAGTCGGGACATATGAAGAAGGAGTGTTCCAAGTACGCTGCCTGGTGTGTAAAGAAGGGTATGCTTCTTACTTTAGTCTGTTTTGAAGTTAATTTAGCTTCTGTACCTAAGGATAATTGGTGGGTAGATTCTGGTGCTACTACTCACATAAGTTTGTCTATGCAGGGTTGCCTGTGGAGCCGATCGCCAAGTGAAGTAGAAAGATTCATCTTTGTGGGCGATGACAATAAAGTTATGGTAGAGGCTATAGGGACTTTCAGATTACAGTTAAAAACTGGATTTTGTTTGGATTTGTTTGAGACATTTGTTGCACCATCCTTTAGACGGAATTTAATTTCTATTTCTAGTTTGGACAAATCAGGATTTTCCTGTTCATTTGGAAATAATAAAGTTCGTCCCTATCAAAATTTAAATTTTGTTGGTTCCGGTTATATGATTGATAATCTGTACATACTTGATATTGTTAGTTCCTATAACGAAATACTGCAAACAAGTTCACGTGGTACAAAGCGAAAATTAAGTGAAAATTTCGTCACTTTATGGCACAAGCGTTTAGGTCATATCTCTAAGCGGAGAATTCAGAGGCTTATGTCGGATGGAATTCTTGAATCCCTAGATTTAACAAACTTTGAAGTCTGTGTTGAGTGCATCAAGGGGAAAAGAACAAATATGAGAAAATTAGGTGCCGAGAGAGCTATAAACGTCTTAGAACTAATACATACTGATATTTGTGGCCCATTCCCTATTGCTTTTTGGAATGGAAATCAATACTTCATTACGTTTATAGACGATTACTCTAGATTCGGTTACTTGTATCTAATTCACGAGAATTCACAATCTCTGGACATTTTCAAGTCTTTCAAAGCTGAAGTTGAACTTCAACTTGGAAAGAAAATAAAGGCTATCAAATCTGACGTGGTGGTGAATACTACGGAAGATATGATGGATCAGGAGAACAACGTCCAGGACCCTTCGCTATATTCCTCAATAAGTGTGGAATTGTTCCGCAATATACCATGTTGGGCAAACCTAGCATGAACGGTGTTACAGAGCGACGAAATTGAACTCTTAAGGATATGGTAAGGAGTATGATAAGACATTCCTCCTTGCTAGAGCCACTTTGGGGAGAAGCTTTGAAGACCGCAGTGTACATCCTTAATAGGGTGCCGAGCAAGGCAGTTGCCAAAACCCCCTATGAGATATGGACAGGCAAGAAGCCTAGCATTATGTACTTTCACATTTGGGGTTGTCTAGCTAAGGCACGGCCTTATAGGCCACATGAAAGAAAACTGGACCCAAGGATGGTTAGCTGTTATTTCGTTGGTTACGCTGAACGCTCTCGAGGTTATAAGTTTTACGATCCCACATCAAGATCCTTCTTTGAAACGGGAAATGCGAGGTTCCTTGAGGATATTGAGTTTGGAGGGGAAGGAAACATAAGGAACGTTGTCTTTGAAGAAGAATCTGTTATTGACAGCAATAAGGTCTATGTACCTATTGTTGTTCAAGACACAGTTCTGGCAATAGATGACAATGCTCAGGCTCCTATCCTTGACATTGTTTTAGACCAAAACAACAATGAGATTCTTTCTTAAGCACCACCTATAGAACAAACTCAACAACCTCAAGAAGTGCCATTGAGGAGATCCACTAGGGAGAGAAGAAATGCGATTCCAAATGATTATATCGTCTTTCTTCAAGAACATGAGGATGGCGTTGGTTTAACGGAGGATGACCCGATCAACTTCCTTCAAGCCATGCGCAGTTCTAACTCTCATAAATGGATTGATGCCATGAAAGATGAGATGAAGTCTATGAAAGACAATGACGTTTGGGATCTCGTTGAGTTTCCTAAAGGAATGAAACCCATTGGTTGTAAATGGATATCTAAAACCAAAAGGGATTCAATGGGCAATGTCGAGAGATATAAAATTCGTCCAGTCGCTAAAGGCTTTACTCAAAAGGAAGGCATAGACTACAAAGACACTTTCTCTCCCGTATCTTCGAAAGACTCTTTTAGAACAATAATGGCACTGGACCACTGGTGGCTCATTTTGATCTAGAGCTACATCAGATGGATGTGAAAACTGCGTTTCTCAATGGAGACATTGACGAGACGATTTACACAGTACAACCAGAAAACTTTGTGTCAGGAGATCTAAAGTCTATGGTTTGCAAGTTAAAGAAATCCATCCGTGGTCTCAACAAGCTTTCTGTCAATGGTATCACAAGTTCCATCAAATCATCACCTCATACGGTTTTGAGGCGAATGTTGTCGACGACTGTGTATATCATAAGTTCAATGGGAGTAAATATATCTTCTTGGTATTATATGTTGATGATATTCTGCTCGTTAGTAGCGATATAAGCTTACTGCATGAAACCAAAAAATTTCTGATGAAGAAATTTGAGATGAAAGATCTTGGGGATGCCTCTTTTGTATTGGGTATTCAGATACTGAGAGATCGTTCTCGAAGTATCCTTGGACTGTCACAAAAGAGCTACATCGATAAGGTTCTGAGTAGATTCAGCATGAAAGATAGTAGACCAGGAGACACGTCCATCTCTAAAGAAGACAAGTTTAGTTTCAAACAGTGCCCCAACAATGATCTTGAAAGAAAAGAGATGCAGAAGATTCCATATGCGTCAGTGGAAGGGAGTCTAATGTACACTCTAATTTGTACTCGTCCCGACATAGCATTTATAGTGGGAGTTTTGGGTAGATACTTGAGTGATCCAGGCATGCAACATTGGAAAGCAGCCAAATGCGTGATGCGTTATTTGAGGAGAACAAAAGACTACATGCTTACTTATCGGAGATCAGATGATTTAGAGGTCATCGGGTTCTCTGACTCTGATTTTGCGGGATGTCAAGATAGCAGGTGCTCCACATCAGGCTACGTCTTTATGTTGGCTGGAGGAGCTATCTCATGGAAGTCTGCTAAGCAGACTCTCATAGCTTCTTCGACCATGGCTGCGGAGTTCATTGCTTGTTATGAGGCATCCAACCATGGAATATGGCTACGAAACTTTATCATTGGACTACGAGTGGTAGATGGCATTGACAAGCTATTAAATATTTATTGTGATAATAACTCGACGGTGCTTTACTCCAACAACAATAGGAGTTCGACAAAGTCGAAGTTCATTGACATCAAGTTTCTAGTTGTTAAGGAGAGAGTTCAAGATAGACAGATTTCTATAGAACATATATGAACAAATTTCATGCTAGCAGACCCACTAACTAAGGGCTTAACGCCTAAGGTCTTTCATGAGTACACTGCTCACATGGGCGTTATTTTCGAGGATATTCTGGCCTAGTGGGAGTCAATTTTATGTACTATATGTTTGTTTTAGACATTGAATTCTTTAGCCTTCTATAGAATAAAGTTGATGGTTTATGTTCTATATGTTTGCTTTACATGTTCTATGTGCAATGTTCGCATTGCATTAGGGACTTTGGAATGATCTCACTAAAGATTAAAGAAGGATCAGTTGGAAATAGGCATGTTTGAGATCACATTTCATGTAAATCTCCATGCTACTCATCCATATTTGATCTATGTCATTAAGTGTATTGATATGGTGATCATCGTGGTTTAATCACGATTGTATTGTGATGAAAATTGCGATGGTTCCATTATTAATATATGAGATGGACCTGATTGTTTAAAGAGAAGTCTAAGGATAAATAGCATACAGATGTGCCCCTAAAGAATCTGTAATATAATTGGTTGAGGAATAATATGTAGCCAAGTGTGAGATTGTTAGGAAAACCCACGGTTTTCCTAATTCAGAATTGGCAACATATTAAAAACAATTATATTTGCTATTTAATTTAATTTAATGGGCTGAAATTAAGTGGTCTAATTTAGTATGCCCATAGAATACTCAAATTGGTATGGGATAATTGAGTAGATACCGGGATATATTGCTCTAATTGGGGGATAATGGGAACCCTAATTAAGCAATATATAAAAATTATTTTGGTTATGGTCCCTAATATACAAAATCGCATAACAATTTCCCTTCTCCCCATCAAGAATAGAAACGACTATCCCATTGAGGAATAATGCGATTTGGTTGAGGAAGATCACAAACCACCTCCCTTGTTCGTGTTCATCAGTACGTGGTCGATTGTCGCAGTAATTCCGCAACAGTAGGCAATTGTTCATAATGGATACAAGTTTATAATCTGAATCCGCGAATCCTAATATTTGGCATGATGTTGATCCTAAGATTTTAGTTGTTTTAATCTAGGATTTTTTGGATCTAATTTTGAATATGATTTGAATTTCTAACATATGCTAGTTATAATCTCAAATTACATTTTGTCACCTTTCACTTTCGTTTCTCTAATGAGAAGACGCCACTTGCAGAAATTAAATGTGGAGGAAAGAAAGGAAGGACCAACTGATTTAACCGCCATTTGAATTATGAAACGACGACGTTCGAAGCCCTGCTTCTTAAGAGTCCATTTGAAATCGCTTTTCTCTTCACTTTTACAATGTCTGAATGAAAATTCTTTTAGATGCCATTTTCAATATGTTTTCTTTACAATGTTTTGTAAAGAATCTTGATCTGAAAGGTGATCCCAAAGATGAGTAGTACTTGATCTTGTTCCAAGCAACTATTAAGTTCTTAGCTTATCCCATAGAATATTTTGAGAAAACACTTCGTTTGGCTATCAACAATCTGGGACAAACGAGTTGGCTCTTATTCGTTTTGTTGTCACACGAGCTGAAGTCAACTAGTTTTGCCGATCGCTGGAAATACATCTGGTGACTGAGAGAAAATGCCTCTTGCCTTGATTGGCGATGGCGATGCTTGAGTGATGCAAATTTTTATCCTAGAGAAGCTATCTTCTTCCATATGGCACGAAATACATATTGCATTATGTGACTTTTAATTATGTCATTAAATACAATTTTTTTGCTGTATTTTATATGACATTACTTCTGTTTCTCATTGAGCTTACCCAGATTTTCTTATGGTTTAATTTGCAATAATTTGATAACTTGTTGGCAAGATAAGAAGAGTGCATTTTTCAACGTTGACCTTGTAAATGTTGCTTATGTTGGACCTGGAAATCTAATCATTTCACACTAATTTTAATACCGTGAAAATCTACCTTAACAAGTGAACATAACTTTCACGTTAAACTGAATTACATTAAGGCCCTGTTTGATCCACATTCTTTTTAAAAATAACACAGAAAGATCAAAGCTTCGATTCAATAGCACATCTCAAAATCGAAGAGCTGGAAGAAGAAAGTAAAGAGTGGAACTGAGTTCAGTACCCAAGCAACATTCATCACGTTTGAGATCAGTTCGACACTTTATAGATATACCATCCCAGTAAATTTACAATAAACACTATTGATCCTTCGGAACCTTAAAACTCACTAATTGAGCTGAAATAAAGATAAAAACCAGAATGGGATGCGAGAAGTTCAGAGCCATTGACTAAATCAAAGCAATGCAATGCTGCTCTCGCCACCCGGGGGTTTGCGTACACCACCAAAGTAGTCTTTGGATTCGACTTTGCCATCTGCAAATATATCACTGCCACTCATTTCTTTAAGCTTAGCCATACTCAATGACTTCTCAGCCGAACCTGGAGCAACCTCTCCCTTGAAAATGTTATTGCCTGTCAGCTCTGCAAACTTCTGGTTGTGAATTTTCTTTGAAGTCATGACCATGGGTTCGTCCCCAAATAAAATATTACTTGGACCTCCAGCAGGCTACAAAACACACGAAGAATTTCAAGCCGAGATATGAGAAGAAACACCAATTAGTGCTTGTTTCGTAGTGCTTTTAAGTGCTTATAAATTGGTCAAACATCATTTCTGACTACACATTCCTCAATACCCATAACTTTTATTTGTTTTTTTACTACACATTTCTCAGGACCTACTGCTTATAAGCAATTAAAAGCTTCGCCAAGAAAGCACCTAAGAGCACAAACAGCATGTGGATAGGATAAGAGGAAACATCAATTGACTCACATTTGAAACTTTGACAGATGTTCGTACAGTTCGTGGTGCAGGTTCACCCATATCTTTGATTTCTTTTGATTCCAAAGCCCGAGCTGCTAATGATCGAGGAAGAATTTCAGGTGGAGGGCCAAAAATATCATTCCCACTAAGTTCCTTGCATTTAGCATTTGACAGCGCCTTCTTAATCTTGCTCTCCGACTCACTTTCGATCGTTCCACTTAATTCTCGCTGTTTTGCAACCTCAGGAACAGTGGTTGGCTTCTTAGGAGAAATCTTTTCTTCAGTACTAAAGGAAATCTGGCTTAAACCATTCGTAGCTTGCTTAAAAAAAAAAAAAAAAAAAAAAAAAAAAAAAAAAAAAAAATTACAAAAGGCAGCATGCAAAGGCAACTAAAATAAATAAATAAATAAATAATGAGCTCGAGCCTCAATATTATGAAAAAAAAAAAATTAGTAAAAAAGTCTTTAAATTTTTTAAAAAAAAAAAAAAAAAAAAAAAAAAAAAAAAGAGTCAGAAAATGAGTATTTTGATTTCCTTTTATTCAGCACAAACTATGCTTTATAAATAATGTAAATACCTGCACAATGCGCACAGATGTTCGATTATCAGAAGTTCCAGATTCCAATCCCCCATTTTCACCATTGGCTGCAAATATTTTGCTGCCAGTCATCTCCTTTAGTTTATACCCTGAACAAGGCTTCCTGAAAGTAGCAAATACAATAGTTAATTAGAATTTAATGATCATGGAAAATATTTAATGTTTGTATCCAAACAACCTTAGGAATTGACGTAAATCCAAATCACAATTTGATGTGGAGGAAGTTACCCAGTACTGGACCATTTTGCGCATAATTACAACTCAAGAATACAGGATTGTTAAACTTTGACCTTCAACGGGAAGATTTAACAAGCCAAGAAACGAGAGATATTTTAAGTCGTAACTCCATTTTCTATTCTTCTATTCGCTGGTTCCTTTTCAAATCCACCTATTGAACATCATTCTAAACATGTTCTTTTCCTCTAGATTTTCTCCAACGAGGGAGGAACAATACGTCAAGTTGAAAAACCAGAACCAAACAGGGATTATCTGACTCCATCAACAGATCCCTAAAAACTTAAAAATCACAACTACTAATCCCCAAATGCACATCTGCACTCCATTTGGATTCAAAAATCCTTAAAAGAATACGGGAACTACTTTCGTAATTAATTTATCCACTTTCAGTTAATACTGCTTAAATCTATTATTGAATGGCACAACATCTAGTACACTGGTCTATGAAAGGAAATCGAACGGCATAACATAATGAACAAAATTTGAAAAATAATAATGAAAAAAGAAAAAACTATTTAGTATAAGTATTTAAGCTCCAAAAGCTCTAATAAGCATTTGATCCAATCCATTAGCTATAAACGAGTATATCAACACCAAATGAACAAGGGACCTTTTTTTTTTTTTTTTAAATCAATTTGCATTTTTATTACCTTCGATTAAGGCTATCAGCTTCTGCATCAGAGATCTGACCTCCAAACAGCACCTTACCGATTCCATCCGAGGGCTACTCAAAAAATTTAAAAAAATAAATAAAACTTAACATTTTGAGCAAAGATGGGATGACGTCAGTGGCCGGGAAATGACGTGATGCATACCTGATTAGGACGAGTGGCGAACCGGGTTACATTTCCGGTGGCAGAAGTGTAAGCCGGCGGGGCCTCTGACCACGTCAGGAGATCAGAGGTGTTTGTGTGGGACTTTCTCGTAGGTGTTGCCATTTTCTTCTCTCGCTAGCCTTTGAACTCAAATCTAAAAATTATATTTTTAGATAACTTTTTAAGCTAAAGATTTGGTTTTTGAAATTTTTTATCCAAGAATTTGGATTCTTTTTAATTTGCGTTTTGTGTCTGGTGCAGATAAT
The DNA here is from genome assembly GCF_002742605.1 of Olea europaea var. sylvestris. Classification (NCBI taxonomy): domain Eukaryota; kingdom Viridiplantae; phylum Streptophyta; class Magnoliopsida; order Lamiales; family Oleaceae; genus Olea; species Olea europaea. Next base: position 66,718 of record NC_036238.1, on the reverse strand, counting down.
TTGGGCAGGGCGACGTTTTTAGGGGTCCAGATTTTAAGGTTGTTTTCACACGTGTCATGTCCTCATGTGACATACGACTTTTTCCCCGTGTAACCAAATTTGAATTTGAATATGCCACGCGGTTGAAGAATCAATATTGTGCCCTTGCCCCCTTAAACTACTTGATTAAAGTCCAGTTTGGTACAAATTCTATAGAATATAATTTTTCAATTAATCTAGCGATACACAATGAGGTGTACCTAAGCGCTTGTTTGTTACAAATTTTAAACAAATTAAAATTAATTTTTTGACAATTATTTCACTATTCCAGCGATCATTTTTGAATTCTTCTCCTACAAATATGATCCATTTTATCTCTAACGCTCAAAAAATTAATTATCAAAATCCCTACCAAACAAACACTAAGTGTGTACACCTCTATATACCACTTGCACTACCGATAATTTTTTTCCAACTAAAGTCATACATTGTGGCCTCGTTTAGTACACATTAAGCCCCCGTTTGATCCCCATTAAATTCAATTATATTACATTACATTTTTCTCTCTCATATTTTCAATCACACAATCTTCCATAAAATAATATTACACGTAAATTGAAAACTTTTCCTTCTTTTTCAACCACTCATTTTTCTAAAAAATATTATTCCCTCCATTTTCATTTTCAGGTAATGGGGGTCAAATGGGGGCTAATGTAAAAATAAGAATAAAAAATATAATCGGCCCCATACAAGAGATAAAAAGTCAAATATGGTGATTTGATGTGATGAATAACGGTCATATTTTTCATTTTAATAGGCAAATAATGGAAAACAAATGGGGGATGTATTAATAAAATAAAATTTGTCATTTTTTAACCATACACTTTTCAAAAAACTTAACTTTTCAAAAATTTACATCAAACAAGTCTTGAGTGTTTGTTTGAGAGAAATTATTTAAAGTAAAAAATGATTATTTTAGAGAACGTGTAATTAGAAATTAGAAAAACATTATGAAACCACATAAAAATTTATTTTTATTCAGAAATTTCTACCCTTGAAAATAGAATTCTTTAAAGAAGTTGTCCAAGATATGATTATTATTTGTTGTAGGGTATTTTATGAAATATAAGTAAAATCCATAGTTTCAACTATATTTATTAAATTTTCTTAATGTATGTAAGTAAACATATCTTTCTGGGACGGGTGGAACATTAATAATTTCTAACACACAATATACTCGATGTACATGTCTTGAGCAATTTGTACAAATATATCATTTTTAGGTGGTCCTTGCTTCTTATTAGCATAATGATTTGAATTAATTGGCTGGTGGAGGAGTTTGGTGGAATTGATTTATTTCTATCCACTATGGTCCCGAATAGTCCTAATTCAATCGTGGATGTCTATGGATTGAATAGTATTAAAAATGTTGCAAGAAACAATCTCAATCCACTAGAGTACTGTGTATCGTATATGTTTGTTAGTATCTTCATACAAGTTTTCAAAATATATATTCCAAGAATGTTGAAATTCCAATGTACAAAAAATATTTATTAAGAAAATTGAAATTTTTTTAGGCAAACAAATGTCTCGATCCAATACTAGCTAGTATGTCACACCAACAAGATTAGGTTTAGAGACACAAGTTCAATCCACTTCGGGTGTAGCTTAAATTACAAATAAAATTTTTAAACCAAGGTAATGTCACAATATGAAAAATATTATATTGTTATAAAGCAGAGAAAAAGATAGAACAATACAAGAGAATTAAGAAAGAGTTAAAATTAAAGCTCTATATTCAATATATAATTAGGCTTAATGGAATACAGTTATCATTTACAAATAGTATTTAATTCCTATCCAATGGGGGGATTAAATTAGGTTTTTAGTAAATTTGATAAAAATTGATAAAACGTGTTGTTGAAAAATTTGTGGAGCCCACGAAATGTGTGATTAAAATTGATTTTTGATTTTGACTTAGATTAAAATCAAGAATTTAATTCATGCCAAACAAGGGTTTAATTTACAACATATCTGCTTCATTAAAAATCTTGTTTGTCAAAAATCCTATGAGACAAAAATATTAAACAAAGGAAAAAAGAGTACAGAAACATTTAAATTAATAAAATGTTATCTCGTTCAAATTTGTCAAGAAAATTCAATGGGACAAAAATTGACGAAAGAAAAATAGTATAGCTAATTTCCCTTGTGAAATACTTTGCCCCCATTATTT
>NC_036238.1:51728-64033 GCF_002742605.1 Olea europaea var. sylvestris | reverse complement strand
TATATTTATTTATTTATTTATTTATTATTTTTTTTTAAGAATTATGGTTGAAATAGAAGGAATTTTTTTTTTCGATTTATGTATAATATTATTTTATAAAGATTGCGTGGTTGAAAATAAGTGAGAAAAATTATAATGTGAAATAATGAGGGTCAACTGAGAGCTTTGTTTACTCACTTTTCAAGAGTTATAAAAGATAATACTTTTTTGAATATGCCATTCACATAACTCTTCATGATAGTTATATGTAAATTGATTGATTGATAAGCTTTATGTGGATCAAATAATATCACGTATCATCATTATCATTGTTAGGAATTTACTTAAATATGCGTAGCGAAAATAATAACAATTTCAATTTTCACAAGAATTCAGCTTTATATTTAGATATGAACTGTGATAAAAGTTATACTTTTTCTTAGATCTGTAAACTCATTTGGGTTATTTTTGTTCCAACAACTTGGATCTGCTTCCCACAACTGTCCAATTGTCCAGCTTTCAATAAATTCCACACAAAGAATGGATTGTAGGCACCATGGGTTTCTCCTATTGTGTTAGCAAGAATTATGAGATTCTCTACATATTGAAAACTCTAACCATGTATTTATATAAGTTCAAGCGGGCTTGACTTGATCAGGTTCAATATTTAATTAATCTATTTAATTAAATTCCATCCATGTATTAATTAATCCAATTAATTGAGGCCTATATATAACCGACCCAATTAATTAATTTATCCAACGATTATTAAATTAATTAATTGAGAAATTGCAATTTTCCAATTCTCTTTTGTGTGCGATTCATTAGGTTTCCAATCACGATGCCTAACGACGTGAAATATTATTTTGATCTAATCAAAATTGATAAATTAAAACACTATTTTAATTTATCATCACTTCACACTCGCCGTCCCAGATTGACATCTAACAATGTATCAGGGCAACACATGTGACGAAAAATGTCACGTGGTATGACAAAACCAAACTTGTTCGTTTACCATAAAACTATAATTCTTTCGTCAATATGATCCGATCAATTACGAGATATGGAAGTGTGTTAATCTCGATTATCGATCACATCTTTCATTCTATTATTAAGTCAACGTGAATCGAAAACTCCTTTTCGATTTATGAGTATACCTTGGCTAAGGATTTCATTATTGACTTAATTAAACGAAATGCAGATCACAATCTCTTACTATCTAAGAGTGACGAATTCTCAATTGGTTATTCACAATTTTCATATAATTCTTGACATACTCGAACAATGCCGTATTAGCGGCCCTTGGCAGAACAATATCCAACACCGTCAAAGCATGACTGTCCTCATACAAGGCACTATGACGACCTCAAGTCAAGTGACCAATTCCACCACCGAACATTAGAGATTAACTACTGACACTCACATAGTTATCCATGTGGAATCTTTTAGCGAGTCTCTAATGTTTCGTTCTATAACAAAACATTCATGCGTTCATTTAAGTGTCACCACACTTTAACTCGTGAGATCAACTACTTACTTCAAAAGTAAGAAATGTCACAGATGATGGTCTATCCGTAATAACGATATCCGTATCTCGTTATTACTTACGATCATGGATTATTCAATATCCAATCATATGTAATTTTTATTTCACAATCACAACTCCTCGTGATTAACAAATCACTTAAACTTGAATTTTCGGACTCTATTATTTAATATTATTTATCAGAATATTAATTTAAATAAATAATAGATCTTGCAAAAAATAAATGCCTTAAACATATTAAAAGTGTTTACAATCTAAATCGATTGGATTTAAAGAATATCACTTACAATCGTCAGTCATAAATCGTGAATTATAAGCAAATATGGTACTTTAGAAATAAGTTATTTATTATTATATTGAGAACAAAAAAAATTGTCCTCCTTTTACTTCAAATGAACAAATAACAATATGGAATTAAATAAATATGTCATTTTTTTTTTCAAATGAATTCTTTTTAGGTGCTTTATCATGAATTCCTTCTAATGGAATCAATTGCTTTTGGAAGCCCTTCACGAGTTTCAATAATATTTAAATTGTCAACAGAATTAATGATAAATTCAGATATTGATAATTAAACACATGGGCATATAAGGTCATTCTTGTACCTATTATCAACAGATGTTCACTAAAATAATCATATTGTGCATCTCTAACCTTTGATCGAATAGGTTTTTCAAAAGCTTTAATTATATGCCTCGGCATATTAAATACTTCAAGAATATGTGTGTGTAATCATGCCAAATGAGTTAGATATAACCACATTCATATCAGGTTTCATGCATTGCCTAGCTATTAAGGTATCAAGTTGTAATTTCATATTTTCATTTAGAATAATATGTCATATCAATTTGTATAAGTCTTCAAGAAAATCATTATGTCAAGAGTTGTGCGTCTCGTGACTTCAAATTTTCCCATTTCATTTTCACATAAGTACTACTAACTTCACAAATTTCAGTGTTGTGTCTAGATTGTGTCTTTTTATTTTGGTCAATCATTTCTATGTCATTGTCTTTGTATTCTCATTATCATTCATAATATAAAGTGCTACATCATGTATAAAAGTGCAGTTGGCTAATTTTTCTTTTTAATTATATTTTTTTCTCTATGACGACATAATTTATCGATATATCTTTATTTCCCGTATTCTAGCTAAATCTCTTCTAGGGTTTTACATTTAATTATGTCTACACATTCTCAAATAGTATATGCCTACTCAATTTTACCATGTTTATATTATTTGCTCCTTTTTTACTTTTAAGATTTTTTATCCTTAAATGATATCACATTCTAGGCATGCTATGAATTTACTAATTCGTTAACGATGTCAACATTATTTGGAGTATTTATAGGTGAGATTTGGTTAATCTCTTTTAGGGTAATAAATACATTTTGTAATTAAGTTATCTTTTGAATTTTTGGTTCATGTTGTCATGAATTCCCCCCCCCCCCCCCAAGCTGAGGATACTACCTTATTAAGATGACAACTGATAAATCATGCAGTGAACTATTAATATGAGGGTCAGCATATAATACAGTAAAGAGAATTCAAATCAAACGTATACTCTATGCATTCTTTAACGTTCATGTTGAGCTATCAAAAATCATTTGATTAGAATGATAAAATCCATACCATAAGTCCAGTCCACTATTATAGGAAAACTTTGATATTGACGTGATGTATATCAATGTTGCAAAAACGCTGGCTGTACAAGCCATGTGAAGGTGTGAAAAAAACTATCTGTACAGGCCTTGAAACAGAGCCTGTACAGGCCAGACGCGTGGGGGGATGGGTGGGTGGGTGAATTTTTTATTTTGAAAAATAATCACCCACCCGCCCCATGCACCTTGGTTGTGTGTAGTCTGTACAGGCACGGCTCCAATGTTGCTATGAGTCTGTTTGGCTACCATTATTTGAATTTATAATGAAGGGAATAATATTTTTTTGAAAATTGTGTGGTTGAAAATTTTTCGATTTGAGTGTAATATTATTTCATTGAAGATTGTATGGTTGAAAATAGGAAAGAGAAAAAATTAAATTAAATTAAATTGAAGAGTTTTAAAGGGGGCCAAATGGGGGTTATATGTAAAATAGTTTTTCCTGAGGAGAATGGAAAGCGTTTTGTTCTCAATATATAGTAATTATTTAGCAATTAATTGGGAGCATTTGAATGATTTGCCAAACCAAACTATGAGTAACCGAATGTCCAACCATTATCCAACTAATAATTACTAAAAGATTTGAGATGTTAACTCACTAGATTATCAAAATGAAAATTCTTAATTTTGAATTTTGAAAAATGTGCTCATAAGTGAATAGTTTGACCAAATAATCCCGGCAACCCCAAGTTACAACTAGTGTACAATAAATACACGTCTGACTATCTGGAGGATCCAAATAATTATAGTGTAAAATTTGTAGATAGTCTATATGGTTGGTGAATGGGTTCATAAAATTTATCCTTAGTTTCTGTTATTCTTGAAATTCATTCCCAATTTGCTCTTCGAACTTACATCACATGTGAATTCATTGAATTGAATATTTTTTTTTGATTCTTCAATTAACATTCATTCAAATTCTCAGTAGTTTTCACATCATTATTGCTCCACAATGATCATCCAGTTATGCTAAATAATAAAATGTTTTAGTAATTAAACTTCTGGTTAAATAAATGATATTTATACTCGGTAGTATGCATCTAAAGAGATATTATTGAGATTCATGATGTTAAGACAATAATTTTCTGAAGTCATTGATGTGTAAAGTTTATTCTGCTTGATGACCAATAACATATTATCAATCTCATAATAAAGTTTGCTATCTTTCGAAATTGAAACTTGATATTTGTTTGAATATTAGTTAAATATAAGCTAGTGCTTCTTTTAGAGTAATAACACATATTTTCTTTTATAGAACACCGATAAGCATAAAATTGTTCTTTGCGACCAACACAATATTTTATAAAATATTGATGTTGTAGGAAAATTGTAGCATACTTTGACATTAATTTCGGGTCAACAAACTTACTTGAAATGATGAATTTCAAGTTCTTTGTGTGGTTGAATTACCTTGCTTTCAAATCTTCAAAATTTGCATTTTCTTGTACTCCAATGGTCCAAATCCAGATCACAATGGAAGTGAATTATTATCCACAATCTAAGTGCCATTTCTTGTGAGATTTCATGCCAAAAATGTGATTCTAGGGACTTTTCAATTTTAGGGTGAATTTACATACGAATTTTTTTCTATTTTTTTCTCATGCCACTTTTTTTGTTCCTTTGTCCATAACTTTTATATGGAAGTTTCAAGTGGTTACTTGAGAGTTATAGGTTTGAATTCTAAATTCAAACCACTCCCTCCAACTCTTTTAAAATCCTGCTATTTTCCAACATCTCCTACTCGCATATGATGTGATTGATCCGAATCACAAGTGACAACAAATGTCACACCTTAGATCTTTCTCAAGATCTATCTGACAAAGATTCATACGACAAATAGATCGTGCGACCAACGAGTAATATTAGAGCCCATGGTATTATAAACCTGTTAGAAATATATAGTAGCTCTACTAGAGGAGGAATATCACATCTCGCTATACCCCAAACTCATTTTCCAACATTAATTCAAGTATTTCCAATCCCTCGAGTATTTTTGGAACATACTTGAATCCCGCATCATATTATTGTATTCACAATTGCATTCTATACCCCAATGGTTAAACACAATTGTCTGGCCGGTGAATACAAATATAAATGTTGGTCAAAATAGTTTTCCTTTCCTACTTGAATCTTTCGATTTTAAATCAGCTGCTTTCTAGACATGCCCCATCAAACCGAATCAATCATAGTCATTGGTAACATGCTAAAGTAGCAACACGGAAATAAAACCTCAAGAAACAGTCAAAAGTCATAAGGGTATATATTAGTTTACATAAATCTCAGGGTCTTACACAATGAGAAAGCAGGGATCCATTCACTTATTTATCCAATATTGGTCGTAAAAGCACACGCGGTATGAAACACGTGCTACAATATTTTCTCCCTTTCTTAGGGCGTATGTTCTTTGTAAACAAATAACATCACATAGATCTTAGTTCAAATATTCCTTGATACCTAACTTAAGTTCTCCTTATGTTCATTCCTCCAGGCATTCTCAAATCGAGAACTCGATCTATCTACTAAACCGGGTTAAATGGATAGCGAAACCTATTTCGATAATTTGTTGTAATATCATCTTGATACCTTATCAAAGAGACTGGATCATCTATACAACATGATCACTGTGTCTCATCTCAGCACATCTTAAAACGTCTGAGGCAATTGCTTGTGTAAGCAAGCCAATCTCAACCCGTTCTACATACTTTATATGTGCATGCAAATCATTTATCTCATAATCCCAACATTAGATTACACATAAACTCAAAATTATTCATCTATGGGCACACAAAACTCGATCAAAAGTTTGTCTGATACACCAAGTATCATATTCTACAAAATTCTAGTGATTCCATATTATCAATCTCTAGATATTTTTAGAGTATGATGATTACATCTTATCATTTACGTAGATATATCACAAAGACACTTTCTTTGCTAATGTCTTTCACAGAATTACCATTAAGTATTTGGTTACATTTTGATACTTGAGATCTTAATGAATAAGATAGTTGCGTAATTATCATGAATCTCATATACTCAACCAGTATCATTAGATGCTCAATACATCCATACCAAACAATTTTTTTAGCTGCCAAGATATACATTACAACATATGCTTCTTGTTACTCTATATAGCAAAATCGCACAAGTCAAATAACTAATTGTTCTACACTAATTCTCATTCTTAGTTAACAATTGTATATCTATTCCATCACAAGTTATTCCTTTCATAACGAAATAGAATAACTGACAGCAACCCTCTTCAGGTATCACAATACATTTTCTAAAGATAATATTGATACCAATTGATTAAATCCATGGCATGACCATTGTTAGGACAAATATATATCATAGTATATTTCTATCTCCTAACTCTTAATCGTACTAGATATGGTTCTTTGGATATTTCTTTGTGTACTTATGAAGTCTTTGGACATTCATGAAGACTTATATGGTTATAGTTGCAATTTCACATGAGCATTTATAGTATAAATCTCTTATGATAGAGCAAGAACATACGAAAAATATTCTTAGCACAAATCATACAATTTGCTAAACCCATGTCTTTTGTCTAAAAGATTGACGACAATCATTTCAAAATGGTTTCTATACACTCCTTATCATGCTTAGCCAATCCAATGTCATCAATATCAATATTAGAATTACAATCTATCATCAAATCTTTTATACAAATATAGTAATTTTCGTCCATATGATGAAATTCTTCTACGAGATTTAACCCTGTTAAAAATTCAAGTACGACTGTCAATATGATTGTATTTGGCGATACGTGTAACTGTAAATTTACCACAATATAAAAAAAAGCTTTTAACATGAAATCTAAAAATCGATTCATGTTGATATCTTTAATCATTTTTCAATTGAGAATAAAAATACAGTCTCTAGATCGATTTGGTGTAACTCTAAATTTAAACATACCATCACAGCAAGCATTGACGTACAAATGCGAATCCCATCGTTATGAAAAAAATTGTCCAACTTAATACACTCACATTGAGTATAACCTTTTTTAAAAATGAGCATTATCTATCAGAAACTCATTAGTTTTCCACTTAACTTTCAAGAACCTGAATGTTATCGGTAAATATAATGTCCGAATAGAACTTTCACCATATCTCATATTAGGTTGAAATTCTATATTCCATATATATACTTCCATCACTTTTCTCAAAATTCCTCTTCTGATCTCTGAACTAGCTCTTAAATCCAACTTGGAACAAAGAATCATTAAAATTAGACAGTTCTTAAATAGCTCTCACTTGGATAGATATGTCGAACTTGGAAACAGATTACTCCCACTTGAATCAAAAGTTTGAATCATCTCTTATATATTCAAAACTGATTCATCAATATATATAATATTAATTTCAACGATATTCTCCAATCTTTCTCTCCCTTACTGGAAAAAATGTCAAATGTCATATTTTATGACTCGATATCCATCCAAAAATTTCACTTAAGTACCTTTTTGGACTATATGTATCTCATCGAGACACATCTTGTTCTTAACAGACTCATGTTCCCATACTCATTATTGAGAACATATATAGTCAATTAAGAGTCTATGATAACTAACATTCGATTATTTACGTGTCCAAAACTTATATATTCTGAAGTTACCAACATTGAGAGAACTCTATTAACTGATATGTTGTAGTTAGGCAACTCTCTTTTCAAAAGAAAATACGTAAGTTGTACTACATATCTCAAATCTTATCATATTAAGCAATATTTTATTCCTTCAATCCAATACACCTTATAATTATTGGACATTAAGGAATATTCCATCAAATAAGAATATCTTTCATTACATAGATCGTTGATATCTTGCAATAGAGATTCATTCTATTAGATGATTCTCAAAGTCTTTACTTTCACAATCTAATTTTCTACTCGACTTCAGAAAAATCCAAATCAATACAATATTTTCAACTTAAGAAAATCAGTCGCACAACTGAAGTGTGTGAATCCATCTATAAATGTAATGAAAAGTGAAATTTCATCTTTATCTCTCTTAATCAAGGTCCACAAAGAAATTCAGATGGATTTTTTCTATAGAAGTTCAGCTCTTACAGCTTTGAATGGTTTTCTCAACTCAAAATCTCAAACCTTTGTACAAATATCTATTACCATAATAAACATCACCATTATGAGTATGAACAGAACTACCACGTATAAGTCCAAGTAAGAGACCACTCTTTGAAGAACAATAATTGATATCAAATTTAGTGGAATCTTTGATATTATCTTAATATCAAATAGGAGGCCAGTTTCTCCACTTTGCAATACTAAATTGCAATATTAGTCATATAAACATCAACTCCATCTTCATTATTTATATATATCTACTTTGTATCAAGTCAAAGACTCTACAATAGAATAATATACCTTTTGATCTCATATAAAGAGGGTTTCTAACCTTTGAATCCACTATCCACACAAAATGAGATCCAATATGTATAGTGTTGACACGTAAACAATACTAAAAGAAATATATTCAAGTGCAATATCTTTTAGCTTATCCACTTTTGAGCTAAGAGATTCAAATCGTATAATTGAAGGACTTGAAAATTTATAACATTGATTTTCTACGAAAACTACTTTCGTTCACTTACTATCTGATAGTTCTTCTTGGTCCCTTTACTAGTCTTCCACATCTATCCCACATTTGTTCTAGCTCAGTCAATGCTTAATATTCAAAATCTTATGTAAGCTAGAAAATTGGTACACAGGCATGTTCTCGAGACTTAGCAACATCAAGTCGCACGTCTCTTAACTCACATAGCGGGTAGCGTCAATAGAAAAAACTGACACTTCAATTTGTAAGTCACAATGACTTTCAAAATTCCATATATTGAGAAAAGACTAGTTTGAGCTTCTTACTCATCTAAAATTAATGTGACCAACGAAAATGTTAACACTATGCTAACTACCAACTAAGTCACATTCGAAAAAAAAGATCATTTATTACGAAACTTAACAATTTAAATGCTCAGTACTAAAATCTAAAAATTTCCCGTACTCGACAAATTTTCTATTGCATGGTTGATGCTCTCTAAAGCATTAGGACTTCTAGTACACTTAAAATCTTATCATGCCAAATGTTATCGCATTTAGCTTATCACCTTTATTAAGGTTAACTACTATAGATTTTGATGCCACCATCTATTAGATTTTTAGAGACATTTTATTCTCAATCAATGCCAATTTATGCACATATTTAATTTTACATTAACACAAATTAATGTCTACGATAGTTCAACGTTAGACACAGAGTCGAAAGTTCACTATGTTCCCAATCATCGTCCGCAATCGTATTGTTTTACTATCATAAACTTAATTTCATAATGCAAAATTTCATGGGTTCTAAGTGAGAATCACATTAATTCTTCCAACTTGAGAACTCTCGCTTAGTTGATTAATCAAATAGTTCTTGATAAGATTTTCTCTAAATCTTTCAATCATCGAACTATCACTCAACTAACAATCAACAGGTCTAAATAAGAATCTCACTAATTTTACAAACATTGGTATTTATAACAATACACAAGTCAATGGATATAATGTATTTCCATATATATGCATATTTATCCAATAATATAATTTTATAACGTGCAATTATGACATATATCATGACTGTCAACCACGCTTTAATATCTATTGTAACACAATTCCAATGAATGAGAAGTGACATCAGGATTTTCATATTATGCTTATCACCAAAAAATGTCCTAAAAAATATTCATGTATTCCACTAGATTATGTTTTAGGTCCTTTTATTTTAAATTTTAGTAAGCACGTAGCTTTTCAACAAGTCTCATAACTATTGTTTCTCTAGCCTTTCCTCTAAAGATGCTAAAGTGTACAGATATCCAATAATATATGATGAAACACAAAATTGGAAACAAGTCACAATAAATCACATAATCCAATCAAGACCCATAAAACTCATGAACGTATATAAAATGTGGTATTTTAAATACCTTTGAGTATTTTTCATTCCAAAAATGAAACACTTCAAAAAAAAAAAACCTTAAAAAAAAAAAAAAAAAAAAAAAAAAACTCCGACTAGACAAATACCACTTAACAAATATTCTTGATCTTTATAAAAAGTTTCAGAATTTGATTGAGTCCAAAATTTTTTTTTTGACTATCTGAAAATTAATTTTAATTTTACACAAAAATCAAGAATATTTGAAGGACCAATTTGAAATTTTAGAATTGAAGTTGGATCTCGCATGCATCTTCATATGCATGACCAATTTATAATCTTCTAAATTGAATTTCGAAGAATGAACTTTCGAAAGAAAATAATTTTATGACCAACTTACAACTTTTCAAATTGATATTTGAATAAACAACATTCAAAAATAGTTTTGGGACCAACATGCAATTTTTCAAATTGCGTTTGAAAAATATTCAAAAGTGTGGGACTAACATGCAATTTCTCAAATTTCATTTGGAATATTCAACATTCAAAAAGTGTGGGACCAACATGAAATTTCTCAAATTGCATCTACAATAATTGAGGGACCAATATGCAATTTCCAAAATTTGAATCCCACTCCACGTCAACAGATTTTTTTTTGGTTACTGTTCATCATCTTTAAAAAAAAAAAAAAAAGGCAGTTTTTAAAGATTTTTCTCAAAATTTTGAAAGGCTATAACTTCTTCAATTTAAGTTCAAAATTTATGCACTTTATACCGTTGGAAAGATCTTGAGAAGATGTATACAACCATATCAAACGAGAATCATAAAACACAACGTGGAAGAAGTTATCGTCTGATGAATTTTCAAAATTTATTGATTTTTCATACAAAAATTAGATTTAAATATAGACTTTGGGGGATCATAACTTCTTCATTTCAAGCTCAAAATTTATGTTCTTTATACTGTTGGAAAGGTCTCAAGAAGATCTACCCAACCATGCCAAATATGCATCATGAAACATAGTGTTGAAGAAGTTATCATGTGATGAAATTTCAGATTTTACCAATTTTCATTCTAAAAATCAGATTTATATCTAAACTTCGAGAGGCCATAACTTTCTCATTTCAACCCCAAAATTAATGATCTTTATATCATTGGAAATGTATTGAGAAGATCTATCCAAAATATCAAATGGACAATATGAAACTTAATGTATAAAAAGTTATCATGTGATAAAGTTTCGAGTTTTATCAAGTTCCATGCAAAAAATTCAAATTATTGTCCAAATTTCAAAACCTCATAACTTCTTCGCGTCAAGTCCAAAATTTGAGTTCTTTTTATGGTTGGAAAGCTTATGAGAAGACCTTTCTAACTACACTAATCTTACTGCATGAAGATGGATGAATAGATGATAGTAAATTATCAAATGATGCCACTAAATACCACATAAGGTTTCAAAACTTTGCATACAAGATTCATATATAGCCCAATTCTATCATGTAATGGCATAATTGAGCATGAATTACAGCAAGGAATTCAACCTTTTGGCTCTGATACCAATGTAGGAAAATCGTAACATGCTTTGACATGAATTTCGGGTCAACAAACTTACTTGAAATGATGAATTTCAAGATCTTTGTGCAGTTGAATCACCTAGCCTTCAAATCTCCAAAATTTGCATTTTCTTGTACTCCAATGGTCCAACTCCCGATCACAATGGAAGGGGATTATTATCCATAATCTAAGTGTCATTTCTTGTGAGATTTCATGCCAAAAATGTGATTTTAGGGACTTTTCAATTTTAGGGTGAATTTACATATGAATTTTTTTTTTTTCTATTTTTTTCTCATGCCAATTTTTTTGTTCCTTTTTCCATAACTTATATATGGAAGTTTCAAGTGGTTACTTGGGAGTTATATGTTTGAATTCTAAATTCAAACCACTCCCTCTAACTCTTTTAAAATCTTGTGGGTTGGGTTACCCCACATGGACGGCCCATTATTCGTATTTTCCAACAGATATGTATAAAATTTTAATTTTTTCAAAACTAACAAAATAATACTCTTGAATATATTTGTCTTTATTTTGTGTCTTTAAGAACATCAACCACATATTCATCTTGTATATTGGTGCGATATTTAGTGTTACTTTTTCACGAGCATACATATA
>NC_036238.1:42209-51677 GCF_002742605.1 Olea europaea var. sylvestris | reverse complement strand
TATATATATATATATATATATATATATATATAAATAACAGTGTATATGTAACACATGATTTGATATATAATATAATAAAAAACTTTTAACGAATGAGCTTGTAGTAGAAAGATAGTAATCAAATTGGAGTAGTTTTTAAGATTTGACGGATCCAGAGAACTTCCAGTAATCTATTTAAACTCAATACTGCTAAATTATTGATTACCATATCTCATAAGTTAGAGATTTGTTGCATTTCATGGAAAATAAAGACTTCATTTAAGTATATACTTGTCCAGTTCTCAAACCACCAAAAAAATACATGGGCGATTAATGAAACAGAAACCTTGTGTAAATTTTTACCGAATTGTATCCAATATGATTATTTTACTAAATGTGTTTCAACAATGAATGATGGATTATCATGTTTTCGAGATCCATTTTGTTACAGTCTTTGAGCCATGTGGCGGGGTGCTTAGCTCTTTAGGGGCAGTTTTGCAAGCATATGACCATATTACACATTACAAATTTACACAAAAAAAGAGTAAAATTATAAATATGATTCTAGAAACTTTTTCATGTACATCGAGATTACTCTATATGTGGTTCAAGTTGTCTATTGGGTATATCATTGGTGAGATTTTCTGTATATAAAGTATTATCAGGTTACAGGTTTGTATACCATATTACTAAAATAAACAATTGACTTTGAACTCTTGTACAAGAAAAATAATAACTGCAAGGTTGTTGGCTAGTATGATACGGGCTATGATGGATCTCAAGCCACACAAAGATCAGTTGTCGGCTATATGTTCAGTATTTTTGGAACAACAACATTGTCATGGTGAAGTAAGAGATAACTTACAATATACTTATCTATAGCAAATGCAGAATAGAGTAGTAATTACGACTCAAAAGAGTACATGTCTATTGCAGTTGATGAATGATCTAAACCAAGTTATGCAATAGAGCTACATTATGACAACCAATCAACTATTCGCATTCTGGAGAATCCAATGAGCTATGAAAGACTTGAGCACGGCAAAAAAGAAAAATGGATTAAAAATGCACAAAATTGTGAAGTGGGGACCAAAATGCATAAATGTAGAAAGTTAGGGACCTTCGATGAAATTTATCGAGGGCATGATTGAAATGAAAAGAAAAATTCAAGGACTAAATTATACAAGATCTAAGTTGGGGGGACCTAGTGTTCAAATATGATAGGGACTAAACATGAAGAACACCTTGGCTAGTGATGACAACGGGGCGGCCCACCTCTTCCACCCCATGCCCCACTCTGCCTTCGACGGGGTAGGGCGGGGCAGTTTTCTTACCCTGTTTACTTTATTTTTTTTATTTTTATAATTACGAATTCAATAAAATACGGATAACATTCAAGTTGAATTTTTAATAAAGAATACCCTTACTTTATGTAAATTTAAGTTTTTGTTTTGGGATAAAATTATTTATAGTGTAAAATGGTTTTTAGAGAATGTGTAGATAAAAAGTATGAAAAAAATTATAGGTCTACATGTAAATTATGTTATTAAAAAAATTGTGATAGAAAATAAATTTAAATAAAAAGCGATTTTGAAATATGTTGCATAGATGAACTCTAAATATGTTATAATAGTTATAATTAAGTATGTAAACAAATAATTAACAAACAATCAACTAATTAGTAATAAAGTTATGATAAATTAAGGGTTGGATGAACAAATAATTAGAATTTTGTTCTGTCGTGTAAGTATTTTTATTTGTTTCAAAAATATAAATATGTTTCAAATATATGAAAAATTTATTTTTCATATTTATTAATACAAAAGATGCTTGATCTTCATATTTTCATGTAAAATTCTCCAATGGATGTGAACCAAGATTTTCCGTCTTCATATTTCCATGTATAATAAAAAAAATGAAAATAAAATTCACAGAGCGACGTTTTTTTGCCCCATTCGGGGCGGGCCGACAGGGGTAAATTGCCATTACTAACCCTGGCTTTCAACTGGGGACCGCTTAAATTGTTTCTTCAAAACTCGAGAGCCATGGCTGCAAATTTTTAAAGGTTTGATGGTTCTAAAACATAGAAAATGGCAGCCACCAGGGATCCTTCTCTTCATTTTTTCCCTTTAATTTTCAATTTTTTTATTCATTTTCATGGTAATTTGGGGGAAAGCTTAGAACAAATGCAGCGGATAAATTCAAAGGAAAGATAGAGAAAACTTGGAAAACTGAAGATCAATCCATCCATTGTTTTACAAATTCAAAGGGTGTTTTTCTTTAATCTTATTTCTTCATTATTTTCTATCATTTTATATGTATTGGATAAATAATCTCCTTTATTTTTACATATTTAATATTGACTAAGTTTTGTTGTTGAGATTTATGGTTGAAACTTAGTTTGGATTAATTTCAATAGTTGCTATTTAATGTTAAAATGCTTATTTTCATATCCATCTACTATTAAATTTCATGTATTTTTATTTACGTGGCCAATGAATGATTGTTTTTAGTGATTTGTACATCGTTCGAGAGAAGATTGCGCATTTAGACCAAATAGTAGAAGCCTTAGACTCTTGTAGGGGATAAAGATATACCCCAACCTCAGGTAAACATTGAGCTATTTTTACAAAGATATAATGCTGTTGTTTGGTTTTAATGGACAGAGAGATATAATAGGTTAAACCTCTCAATTATGGTTAGTTTCGCTTGAGTGAGGTAATTAACTAAACTTGTAGAATCGGGTTGAACATTTTAAATGAGTAATTTGTTAATTGACTTGAATCCTAACCACGTTTTCCTCCGAAATTCCCAGGTGTTTATGCTTTTTTTTATATTTTATTTTGTAGTATTTTAGATATTTTTCCTTATTTTCAAAATAAAAATTTTAATTGTGTTTGTTTTCATTGTTTGAATTAAATTTGTGTAATGTAGACAATTCAATAGGGATAAAGCCATAAAATATTCAAGTCCCGGGAATAAACAATCATTATTAATTATAGTTTATGTGATTATTGTATTCGGTGGAACCATTATTAAATAAACAATTCCTGCAAAGCAATTATTGTATTGGACGGAACCGAGAATATTTTCTTTCAATGTGGGTGCAAAAGATTTTGTCCATAAACCCTTTTCTCCCTGTAATCACCACCTCTAGTTCAACGGGGAAGATAATCAGAGTTTACACAACAGTTCACCGTATTCACAACAACATCATTCTAAGGATCTAATTTGGTTGTTGTCTGGTGTTCGTAGAGCTGGGGAAAGCTCGAAGAAGCATGTATCTTCTTCAAACTGTAAGAGCTTAACGTTACTAAAAATTTAATTTGTGCTTTGGCTTACTTTTTAATTTACTTTTGCTGAAGAGTAGAAACAAATGTAAAATTGAAGTGAGAGTGACATTTTTTTGTGATCAACCAGTGTTTATAACAATTGTATGGATTCATCTACTCTGTATTTCTACGAAATAACAAACGAGGTCACTAAACAAACAAAAATACGTTTAAGGTTGGATATAAGCTAGATTAGACTAATCACATTTATCTTTAATATTGCTGCTCAACGTCATTGGGGGTACTTCTGTAAAGGCTATATACCTATTTTGGTAGATGAAATGTTTGCTATGTCTGGAGCAAGAAAACTCAAGACCACAAAAATCTAAATTCTCGAAAGGTGCTCCTTCACGTGTTGTTCGAGATTCTCTTTGGCACGGACAAGCAAAAATCTATCCTTGGTACCTCAAGGCTTATGATTTTTTTTTCAACGATTTTATAGACATGGAGGGTCCATCAAGAACCATGAACTTGGAGGTCCCCAAAAAACTTTCAACTCAGCCAATGAGGAGAAATTTGAAAATGATTCTTTGCACTCTCAACCAAAATCCTGCTGAATACAGTATTCTGGATCCTCAAAACAAGTACACCGTGCAATGAAGTGAGTTTTTGTGCTAATTACCACAATTCCATATTAGTATCTCTCCGCATGTTTGATGTTATGTAAATCTTGGACATTTATGTTCTACATATAAATATAAACTAATGTGGTTAATAAAATTAAAAAGTCTAATAAACCAATATTGCAATATAATTCATCCGCGAGCCATGCAAATCACATAAAACTCATGTCGAACTCAATAACATAATTTAAGCATATATTATCGCCATATTTATTGGATTTCAGAAATAGTAAAAACTGAATATAACATCCACAAAATAAAAATTACACGTGCAAGCACGTGCAATACCAATATATTAGTATTATATATATAACTCAAATTAAAAGAGCCGATAAATTTGTCACTTGTTGCTGCTGCCTTGTCCAATTTTTTGTTTTTTGTTTTTTCCCCTTGCTTAAAAAGCGATATTGCATAGTGTATGTGATGGATCCAAACAAAACAAACCCAAAGTTTTCTACCCAAAATTTCTTATTGATGCACTACATTAGTCCCTTCCCCACCCACAAACCCATCCACCCATGATCAAACACCCATTAAACCCAAGTTGGCCATTGCCAAGAAATCAACTCTCCTCATTGCCATTCAACTCAAGCCTCACCTCCGACTTAGCCTGCAACATTTAATGTTCAAGTCCTGATTGTAAGATATTCTTAATTATTTGCAAGATAATCGGGCTTTTTCCGTTTGTGGTTGTTACTAAAGTTTTTAGGCCTAGTTTTGTCATTCCCGGTAAGAATCGAAATTTGCAATCTACCAAAATTCCTGCCCCATCGCTTTGAAATATTAAGATGGCAAAAGAAAGTTGGGTTGGAGTTTTGTTTATAGGATAATAAGAAAGATTTGAAAAATTATGTTCTCGAACAAGAAAATGTCAACCAAGCGAATCCATTACAATTTATAGAAGTAATTTCAGAAAATGAATTGAAGCATGAATAGAATTAATTTGCTATGTGGTTTATTCCTAAAAAACAAATCAGCAAAGAAACATACCGAACAAATCAACACAACGGATGAAGAAATTGATATAGACTTCACATTTTTATTCTATGAAAATGAAGATGAACGAATCTTTCCAAACGTTATCTTCGATGCACAATTCTGACTTGCAATCTATTTTTTCGAACTGAATTCTAAATTCTATGACATTTCCAATACGGTATTTTTTATGCTAGGTAGAAGTCGATGCATCTTTTCATGGTATTTTTAAAGGATAAATCCATTTGTACAGAATAGCTTCTTACCAAATATTGCCAGAATAGTCTCATAATGTAGGGCCCACCAAGAAAAAAATTGCCGAAAAATACCCTACCCACCCTCCTATGTGTGTATTCTGGCAGCATTCTGTGAAAACTTCTTCTGTACATCAAGCATGGCTGATTTTTATAAGGTGGAAACTGAATGGCAACAAACCTAATTGGTCAAAATCATAAAAAGTTCAAGTTTCAGCAATAAAGAATTATTATTAATTATGTACAATTCAAGCAATGCAATTGTTGTCCTTGATGGATAGGTAATATTTTCTTCCAGTATGGGTGCAAAAGAATTCATTGATACACCCTTTTATTCCTGCAATCACCAGCCAAGGTTTGACAATAAAAAAGAAGCAAAATTTACTCAACAGTTCCCTGTTTTCACTGAAACATCATTTTATGGATCTTATTTGGTTGTCGCTTGGTGTTCGTAGTGCTGGCGAAAGCTCGAAGAAGCATATAGTCTCTTCAAACTATAAGAGCTTAGCTTTTCTAAAAATTTAATTTGTGCATTTACCTACTTTTATTTTACTTCTGTTGAAGTAGTAGAAACAAATGAAAAATTGATGTTCGAATGGATTTTTTATATTGATCAATCAGTGTTTTTAACAATATCTACTCTGTATATTCATGAAATGACTAAGGAGTACACTAAACAAATAAATTATGTTTGTGGTTGGATATAAGATTAGAATAATCACATTTATCTTTAATAATTTTCTGCCAAACTTCATTGAGGTACTTTTGTGAAGGAAATATACCTATGTTGTAGATCAAATGTCCGCTATGTCCAGAGCAAGAAAACTTAGGAAGACCAAAATTATCTAAATCCTCGAAAGGTGCTTCACGTGTTATTCGAGATTTTCCTTAGGCATGGATAAGCAAAAATTCCAGATACCCAGGAAAGAAAGATCAGGATCAAAGAAGAGAGGCGATATTAGTCCCATGCTTTTTCATCAGCAATTTTATAGACATCACGGTCCATCAGGAACTATGAACTTGGAGTTCCCAAAAAACTTTCAACACTGCCAATGAAAAGCTATTCGAAAATGGTTCTTTGCACTCTCAACTGAAACCCTACAGAATTCAATATCCCGGATTCTCAAAACAAGTACACCATATGTGCAATGGAGCGATGTTTTGTGTTAATTACCGCAATTCTATATTTGAATCTCTCCATATTTCCTATATTATGTAAATCTTGCTCGTTAATGCTTTACATATAAACATAAACTAATGGGGTTAGTAAAAATAAGAAGTCTAAAATCAATATTGCAATATAATTCATCCGCAATACCATGCAAATAACGTGAAATGCACATCCAACTCAATAACATAATTTAAGCATATATTATCACCATATTTCAGAAATAATAAAAAATTCAATTTTACATCAATAAAAAATTAATTACAGGCAACATACTTGCAAGCACGTTCATTATGAATACATTAGTATTATATATCAAACCGATAATAGAAGAGCAAATAAATTGGTCACTTGTAGCTGCCACCCTGCCTTTTTTTTTTCCCTGTTTTTTCTTTCCTTGCGTTTAGGGTATGTGATGGATCCGAACAGAAAAAAATCCAAAGCTTTCTTTACCCTATGTTCCTTATTGATGCACAACATGAGTCCCTTCCCCACCCACTCACCCCCATGATCACACAACCACTAAACCGGCATACTGTCTCCACTCTGCTGCCCATCGCATTGAAATCAACTTTTCCAATTGTCGATCAAATCATGCCTCACCTCCGACTTAGCCTGCGACATTCAATGTTTAAGTACTGATTTGAGGATTTTCATAAATTATTTGCAAGAGAATTGGAGCTTTTCCATTTGTGGCTGTTTCTAAAGCTTTTTCTGACTTGTTTTGTCATTTTAAGCATGAATCAAAATTGAAATTTACCAAAATTCCTCCCCAAAGTATTAAGATGGAAAAGGAAAGTTGAGTTGGAGTTTTGTTATGTTTTGTTTATATGGTATGAAGAAATATCTAGAAACTATGTCTTGGTATTTAACTATCTTTCTCAAACATGAATATGTCAACCAACTGAATCCATTACACTTTATAAAGAAATTCAAAAAATGAATTGAAACGTGAATAGAATTAATTTGCTATATGGTTTAGTTCCAAAAAAACAAATTAGCCAAGAAATATGCCGAACAAATCAACACAACAGATGGAAATTGATTGAGACATTGAAAAAGAAGATGAACGAATCTTTTCAAACTTTATAACAATTTCCGGTTCAAAATCATTTTTTTTTTTCAAGTTGAATTCCAAATTCGATGACATTTCCAATAGTATAATTTTATGCTAGTTGGAATCCATGCATCCTTTCATGGAATTTTAAACGGTAGAAACTAAATTACTGCAAACATAATGGTCAAAATCATAAAAATATTCAAGTTTGAGGAATAAAGAATCATTATTAATTATGGACAATTTCCAGCAATGCAATTGTTGACATTGATGGATCCAAGAATACTTTCTTTCTATATGGGTACAAAAGAATTTGTTGATAGACCTGTTGGAAAAAATGGTTATGAAATGGGTCAACTTAGAGCTCAAATTTTAGTGGGACCCACTTTTTAATTAATACGAGACCTAGCATATTCACGTTCTACTTCGCGAGATGATTAACGTAATATATTTATTTATCGAAAACCATTTAAAATTGAATGAAATATTAAGTGTTAAAGTAACCCACATAAACTAAGTATTATGGAAGAATTTGATTTTCCAAACACTTATCCCATATAGGAAAGTTAGGAAACTTTGGTGTGGTTTATAAGGTGGAAGTTTGGAATTGGGTTTGAGCCCCAAGGGGTACCAATAGTCTTTGGAAGGGGGAAGACCTATATCCTATTGGGTTCGGCCATAAATCCATGCGCATGCCGCCACCACCGTCCGTTCGACCGGCCGGCTCGGCACTTGTCCAAGTTCGGTCCGGTTCGGTGCGGGTGCGGGTGGACCTTTACACTATATTAACTTTTTGGACAAAATTTATTTAAAATTTTGGGTCAAATTGTAAATAATTAAATTTTTGGGTACATTATGAAATTTAAATTTTGGGTTATTCCGGGTGTTTTATTTTCTTTTAACAGTCGACTGTTTACTGACCAAACAGTCAACTGTTAGCCGACTGTTAACCAACTTAACAGACACAACTTTTAAGAACAGCATGTCTGTTCGAATTTTTGAGGCTTGTTTGAAAGGTGATGACTGTTCGAATGGCCACGAACAAGTCTATAAATAGCCAGCCTCTCTACCAAAAAATTTACACCATTTTCATTGCAAACTTTCAGTGCTTTGAATCTCATCTCCCTCTCTCTCGTTCTGATATTGTCTCGAAGTAAAACACACTTCGTTGAGTTCGTTGGAACTCCTGCAGATTGCAGTGCTGCTTCCATAGGAGACGAAAATTTGTTCTATCCTGGGAAACGATTGCTGGACCCCTTTAGCACCATTGAAGAAAGCAAATTCATTTTAAGGAAACATCGTGAAGTCGGTGGGCTCAAATTACTTTTTTAGATCCTGTTGATCAATTCTTTACATTCAGGTAATTCTGTAGGATTGGTTTCAAAGGAGTAATGTTAAACTCTAGGAACAACAATCTTAAAACGAATTTTGTATTATTATTTTGTTTCTGTTTCTACTCCTTCTTACCGTTGATCTTCTGATTGTGTTTCAGAAATGGCAACTTCTTATACCACACTCCCGAATACGACCGGGGAAAAATCAGAAAAATTTAATGGGTCAGATTTCAAGCGTTGGCAACAAAAAATGCTTTTTTATTTGACAACGTTAAATATGGCTAAATTTCTCAAAGAAGACGCCCATTCATATATCGAGCAAGACAGTGATGCTGAAAAATTGGTTGCGGTTGATGCATGGAAGCATTCTGATTTCTTATGCAGAAATTATGTACTTAATGAACTGGATAACACATTATATCATGTGTACTGCAATGCTAAGTCCACAAAAGAACTGTGAGAATCTTTGGACACAAAGTACAAAATCGAAGATGCCGGCACGAAGAAATTCATTGTCGGTCGTTTTTTGGACTATAAAATGGTTGACAACAAGACTGTTATATCCCAAGTTCAAGAACTTCAAATCATACTTAGCGACATCCATGCCGAAGGAATGAAACTAAGTGAATCATTCCAAGTCGCTGCACTAATTGAGAAATTACCACCTTCATGGAAGGATTTCAAGAATTACATAAAGCACAAGCGGAAGGAAATGAAACTTGAAGATATCATTGTCCGATTGAGAA